>NC_090446.1:1128818485-1129121515 GCF_031143425.1 Pleurodeles waltl | reverse complement strand
CCGGAGTCCTCTTGGGTGCGGCCCTCACAGCATGGCGCAGGGCACTTAAGCGAAGAAGAGCCTTGACCCCTTTGCCCCCACGATCCCTTTGGTGGAGCTCCCGCTCAGAGACCCTCCCCACTGTCTTACGCAGGGGCAAATGCCCCCCGGGCCCCGGCGGGGCTGGCCTCAGTGGGCGACTGTTATACAGAGGGCAGACTGGCATCCTTTGAGAAACTCCTGAAGCGGACTGAACTTCCTTGTGGTCAGTTTTTGAGATACAAAGCTCTGGTTCGTTTTCTGTGGGACCTTGGGGGGGGCTCAAAGGAACCCCTCATTCATGCTGTACTCCAGACAAGGAGCTCCCATTTGGTGACATGGCTGTACAGGGCATTGAATGGGATGGTGGTTGGGCCCCTACATTCCCTGAGGGTGCGTTGGGATGCAGACCTGGGCAGGGAACTGACAGATGCTGAAGGGGAACAGGTGACTGCATATGCACCCGGGGTATCCCGGAATACGCGCCTTAAATGTATCCTGTTCAATTTCACACATAGAACATATCTCACCTCCAACAGACTTCAGACTATACACAGGGAGCGAGCCCCAGACCTGCCCTAGATGCCGAGTCCCAGAAGCTGACCACATGACTTGCGGATGCCCCGTCCTAGTAGTCTATTTGAATGCAGTCATTACACACCTCAACACGACACTGGATAGGTCACTGCCCGTTACCATGAAGATTTGTTTTCTGGGCCTGCTGGTTAGAACACCCTCTAAACAGGTGGGGAACAGGTTTGTAGATCTGGACCAGGCACTAGCACGTCACAGAATAGTGATGTCTTGGAAAGCCCATGAGAAACCCTCTCTACTCACGTGGATACAGGAGGTCACAAGCTGGGCCCGCGCAGAGGCCCAGGCATTAATGAGGGAAGAATCCAGGGGACTTAGACGTCGCCCCATGGCCCACCTCTGGTGTGAATTAGCAGATGAATGGGAATTCCTCGATTTAGCTGAGCATGCTCCCTCAGAGGCTGATACTGAAACTGACACCACCACAGCCTAGCACAGGGGAGGTTTCGGGAAACGCACCAACATCAGTGACACAGCAGAGCAGGGAACACTGGATGTGGATCAGGGGATGCCCCGACTGCTGTTGTTGAAAGACACTCTAAAGTACCAAATGGGATGTGCACCCGGGCTGGGGTTTGCCCTCTGGCGACCCCGCCTGACCCCTCCACACTCTAGCGTAGCACTAATTGACAGTGAGTCATTGTCACTGTGTGAATGAACGGCCACCCGAGGTCACAGGTTCTCAGGACATAGGCCCTCATTCTGACCCTGGCGGTCGGTGATAAAGCGGCGGCCAAGCCGCCAACAGGCCGGCGGTCTAAAATATGCAATTCTGACCCTGGCGGGAACCGCCAACACAGCCCGCCAACTTAACACTCCGCCCGCCACAGCGGTACAAACAAACAGCGCGGCGGTTCCCGCCAACAGCCAGGCGGCAGACAATGTACCGCCCACCCTATTACGACCCACCAATCTGCCACCTTTTCCGGGGCGGGAGCACCGCCGATAAGAACACGGCGGAAACAGACTACGAACGGGAAAACGCTCACCTCTACGCACTCCACGCGAGATTCCGGCAGCATGGAACCAGAGTTGCAGGTCATCCCCGCACTCCTATTCCTGCTCATATACCAGGAGCACGCCCGGCGGCGCGGAAGACATCGGTGAGTACTGCACCTACGACACAGGGGAGGGAAAAGATTACCGGCACACACCCACCCACCCACACCCACTACAACACACACATCAATGCATTCCCACAGATCACTGTCACAACCCACAAACCACCCCCCTCCGAAATAATGCAAAGACCAAAAGAAGAGATCATAAACGGGCAGATATATTGAAATATGGACACCAGTAATCCCAATAAATAAATAAACTATATACAAAATATATACAGCTACTAAATGTAGTCCAACCACTGTCCGTGGATCACAGGGGTCCTGTGCAAAGGGGCAAGGCCCAGTCCCACGACAAGAACTCCACGGAGAGAACACTGCAGGGGCATCAGAAAGAAAATAGGACAGGCACCTCAGGGGGAAGGGAAGGGGGGGCACCTCAGCCACTTGAGTACACGACGCCAGATCCACGAGGGGACTCCATGACCACTGGCCCATCCTGGGGAGAGCAAAGCCACAGTCCAAACAGTCCATACAGTGGGTGGCCTGCCCACTGGGCCATCCTGGGGAGAGCAAAGCCACAGTCCATACAGTCCATACAGTGGGTGGCCTGCCCACTGGGCCATCCTGGGGAGAGCAAAGCCACAGTCCAAACAGTCCATACAGTGGGTGGCCTGCCCACTGGGCCATCCTGGGGAGAGCAAAGCCACAGTCCAAACAGTCCATACAGTGGGTGGCCTGCCCACTGGGCCATCCTGGGGAGAGCAAAGCCACAGTCCAAACAGTCCATACAGTGGGTGGCCTGCCCACTGGGCCATCCTGGGGAGAGCAAAGCCACAGTCCAAACAGTCCATACAGTGGGTGGCCTGCCCACTGGGCCATCCTGGGGAGAGCAAAGCCACAGTCCATACAGTCCATACAGTGGGTGGCCTGCCCACTGGGCCATCCTGGGGAGAGCAAAGCCACAGTCCAAACAGTCCATACAGTGGGTGGCCTGCCCACTGGGCCATCCTGGGGAGAGCAAAGCCACAGTCCAAACAGTCCATACAGTGGGTGGCCTGCCCACTGGGCCATCCTGGGGAGAGCAAAGCCACAGTCCAAACAGTCCATACAGTGGGTGGCCTGCCCACTGGGCCATCCTGGGGAGAGCAAAGCCACAACAGACCCCACTGCCACTGGAGGAGGCAAGTTGGCCAGAGGACATCCTGCAGCCCTGCCCGAGATAGATCCTGCCCTGCCACGTCTGCCAAAGGGCCAGCGGTTCTTGCCTTGAAGGGCCCAGTTCAGCGGTTCCTGAGACGGCGGGGCCCAGTTCAGCGGTCCTTGCCCTGAAGGGCTCAGTTCAGCGGTTCTTGAGACGGCGGGGCCCAGTTCAGCGCTCCTTGCCTTGAAGGGCCCAGTTCAGCGGTGCTTGAGACGGCGGGGCCCAGTTCAGCGGTCCTTGCCCTGAAGGGCCCAGTTCAGCGGTTCTTGAGACAGCGGGGCCCAGTTCAGCGCTCCTTGCCTTGAAGGGCCCAGTTCAGCGGTGCTTGAGACGGCGGGGCCCAGTTCAGCGGTCCTTGAGACGGCGGGGCCCAGCGGAGCGGTTCTTGAGACGGCGGGGCCCAGCGGAGCGGTGCTTGAGACGGCGGGGCCCAGTTCAGCGCTCCTTGCCTTGAAGGGCCCAGTTCAGCGGTGCTTGAGACGGCGGGGCCCAGCGGAGCGGTTCTTGAGACGGCGGGGCCCAGTTCAGCGGTGCTTGAGACGGCGGGGCCCAGTTCAGCGGTCCTTGCCTTGAAGGGCCCAGTTCAGCGGTTCTTGAGACGGCGGACGGTCTATGGCCAACTGCTAATTGCCTGGTGGTGCCCTCCTGGGCAGCGGGGATGGTGCTCCTTCACTGCCCACCTGGGCTGTGGGTGGTGGGGCCCTCCTGGCCAGCTGGGCTGGGTCCTCCCTGGGCAGCGGCTATGAGGTTGGTGGGCTCTCCCGGGGCAGCTGTGCCGGTTCCTCCCGGGGCAGCGGCTATGGGGGTTGTGGGCTCCTCCTGGGCAGCAGGCCTGCTGCCTGACCTCTCCGACTTGCTGCCCTTGCCCTCCTTAGTCGTGGGCCTGTGGCCCTTTCCTCCCTTTGGAGCTGTGGCTGGTGACTGTCTCTGGGTGGTGTCCGGGGGGGATGTAGAAGGCGGGCTCCTGCGGCGCCCCTTCCGCCTTCTGCTCCTCTTCCCAGGGGGTGGGCTGGCTGTCCCCTTGCTGCTGGGCGAAGATCCAGACATGCGGGCTGGCGGGCTCCAATACCCCTGCACCCTTGTCAAGGGGGCTGCAGGGCTGGTGGTGGCTGAGGTGCTCTTCTTACCCCGACGAGAAGGAGGGGGGGCTCAGGGTCAGGAAAGAAGTTAGTAGTGGCGAGGAAGAGCTTCTTGGGACAATGGAGAGTGGTAGGTACAGTGGGAATGGGAGTGGAGGGAGAGGATGTGGTTGTAGGTGAGTCATGTTTGCTGTCTTTGGGTGCAGGTGCAGGAGGGATAGGCTGTCGTGAGGTGGATGGCTGTTGGGTGGGTGGGTGGCTGCGTTTGTGTGGTGTGGAAGAGGGGGTGACAGACACAGTGGGAGAGGACACAGGGGACGTGTAAATGGCAGTGGGGGTGGTGACTGCACGTGTGCGGACTGGAGTGGAGGGTGTGCTGGTGATGGAAACACTGGCTGATGGTGAGGTGAATGGAGGTGTGAGTGTAGACGTCACAGGGAGGGAGGAGGGAGACGAGGAGGTGGGGGTCACAGAGGTGGTAGTGACTGTTGGCATGTCTGCATCGGAATGTTGCGTGTGTGAATGTCTGCGTGATCTGTGGTGCTTATGTTTGGATGAGCTTCTCTTGGGTGTTGAGGTGTGTGCAGGCTGGTCTGATGGTGTGGGTGGGACAGGCAGAGGAACAGGAGACTGGGAGGAGGGAGTTAGTAGAGGCAGGCAGGAGACAGGGACAATGGCTGCCGTCAGTGCTGAGGCCAGAGCCTGGAACGATCGCTGATGGGCAGCCTGACCCGAATGAATGCCCTCCAGGTACGCATTGCTGCGATGAACCTCCCTCTCCACCCCCTGGATGGCATTCAAAAGGGTAGTCTGCCCAACAATGAGCGTTCGGAGGAGGTCAATGACCTCCTCACTGAGGGCAGCGGGGGTAACAGGGGCAGGGCCTGAGGTGCCTGGGGCGAAGGAGATGCCCGGCTTCCTGGCAGAGCGGGCACGGGGCGAACGCTGAGGGGCTGCTGGGAGGGCGGAGGTGGTGCGCTGGGTGGCGGCTGTACCTGTAATGGCGGGGGGCACGGATGGTGCCACCCCCGCAAGGGAGCCCCCTTCCGAGGACGTGTCCGTGTCGCTGCAGGCTCCAGTCGTCCCCGTCGTGGAGCTCCCCTCGCCCTCCGTCTCACTGGTCCAGTCTGACTCTGTGGCATGGCCCTCCTGGGCCATGTGAGATGCAGCTCCCTCCTGCCCCGATGCCACTTCTCCTCCGCCTGATGATGCTGATGCACACAAGCACAGAAAGACAAACAAAAAGGGGGGGGGAGAGAGAAATAAAGGGATATTGAGTACATGGATCTCCGGTACAGTTAGCGGACATGACAGACACAGATGCCCCCTACACTAAGTTGCGCACTTGGGGTCCGCTACGCATTCCGTGGAACATGCCCTACACGCCTAGAGTTGACAACTGCACCCATGGATGACACGGCCCAGGGATGGCTGTACTGACAAACTACTGAGGGTGGTGGCTGGGGACACAGGGGCTTACGGGGGTGCCCAGCCTACAGATATCGCCCTGGCCTAGGGGGACCCCCAGCCCTCCTCCCCCAACCAGACACCTCCACTGCGCGACAACAGAGTAGATAATGCTTGTACTCACCCCCTTGTGTCTGCTGTGCTGCCCTCACGCGCCCATCCAATTCAGGGTAGGCCACCGCCAGGATCCGGAACATCAGGGGGCTCAGTTGACGGCAGGCACCCCGCCTACGTTGGGAGGCCATCCCCAGCAGAGACTCGGCGGTCTTCTTGGTCCCGCGGCGGATGTCCTCCCACCTCTTGCGGCAGTGGGTGCCCCGTTGATGGTGGACCCCCAGGGTCCGGACTTCCTTGGCGATGGCACGCCAAATCCCGATCTTCTCATGGGCGCGGACCTATGTGACACGTACAGGGAGGGAGAAATACCACGTTCAAGTTTGTCAGCATTTTCCTTTCCAGTGGCCCAACGCCCCCCATCCCCGCCAGGCCCCCCGCCATGCCCCCCGCCAGGCCCAACATGCCCCCCATCCCCGCCAGGCCCCCCGCCATGCCCCCGCCAGGCCCAACATGCCCCCCATCCCCGCCAGGCCCCCCGCCATGCCCCCCGCCATGCCCAACATGCCCCCCATCCCCGCCAGGCCCCCCGCCAGGCCCAACATGCCCCCCATCCCCGCCATGCCCCCCGCCAGGCCCAACATGCCCCCCATCCCCGCCAGGCCCTCCGCCATGCCCCCCGCCATGCCCAACATGCCCCCCATCCCCGCCAGGCCCCCCGCCAGGCCCCCCGCCAGGCCCAACATGCCCCCCATCCCCGCCAGGCCCCCCGCCAGGCCCAACATGCCCCCCATCCCCGCCAGGCCCCCCGCCATGCCCCCCGCCAGGCCCAAGATGCCCCCCATCCCCGCCAGGCCCCCCGCCAGGCCCAACATGCCCCCCATCCCCGCCAGGCCCCCCGCCATGCCCCCCGCCAGGCCCAACATGCCCCCCATCCCCGCCAGGCCCCCCGCCAGGCCCAACATGCCCCCCATCCCCGCCAGGCCCCCCGCCAGGCCCCCAAGCCAGCCAGTGGCCCCAAATCCAGATTGAATTAAACTCACTTGTTGGTCTGGAGGACCGTAGAGTAGCGCATACTGGGGGAGGACCCCATCCACGAGTTTCTCCAACTCCTCTCCAGTGAAGGCAGGGGCCCTTTCCCCAGGTGCAGCAGCCATTGTCCCTTCCAGACCGAGGTCACAGCAACACTTGCAGTATAGGTCCTCTCCTGTGAAAGTTCAAGTCGCAAGTGGATAAGTAGATAGAAAATGGCGGTCACGTCCGCGGCGGTGCGTCCCGCCACCGCCGGCGCCCTTCGCCATTGGCTCCTGAAACCCATAGGCTTCAATGTTAACCAATGCGGCTTTGCGCCGCGGTCTTCGCCCGCCGCCCGCCGCGGTGTGCCACGCCAGCGCATTGACCTCACATCCCATTGTCACACTTCACAGGTCAGGCAGCCGCCATTTCCAGGGCCCACATGGCTCAATTTCAACTGCGTCACACAGGCCTAGGCCTTGCATAGCCACTCAGACACGCCATTCACTGCATAGAGAATCGTATACTGTGCTAGCTGTGAGTACGTACCTGTGGGTTGCTTGACTGTGTGCTCCATGTTGTCCTTCCTAGGCACCGTCCGCTGGGTTGGGCGAGGAGACGGATGAATCCTCCCGTGTACCGACCGCTGGTGGACCTGTCGACAATGGAAGAACGCCACATTATCCTGACCTACCGTCTTAACCGTGCCACTATCCATGAACTGTGTGCCCAGCTGGAGCCCGACCTGATGTCCCCCATCCGCCAACCCACAGGGATTCCCCCTCTGGTGCAGGTCATGTCAGTACTCCATTTCTTGGCAAGTGGGTCATTTCAGACAACCGTGGGAATTGCTTCTGGGATGTCTCAGCCCATGTTTTCGAAGGTGTTATCCAGAGTGTTGTCTGCCCTGATGAAATCCGTGAGGAGCTACATCATTTTCCCTGAGGTGGGCGAATTGGCTACAGTGAAGGGTGATTTCTACACCCTTGGACATATTCCCAACGTAATTGGTGCCATTGATGGGACCCATGTGGCTTTGGTTCCTCCAAGAGACAGGGAGCAGGTGTACAGGAACAGAAAAAATTACCATTCAATGAACATCCAGGTGGTGTGTTTGGCTGACCAGTACATCTCGCATGTAAATGCCAAATTCCCAGGGTCAGTGCATGACGCCTACATCCTAAGGAATAGCAGCATCCCTTACGTGATGGAACAGCTACAGAGACACCGTGTATGGCTAGTGGGGGACTCTGGGTACCCCAACCTGTCGTGGCTACTGACCCCAGTAAGGAATCCCCGGACCAGGGCAGAGGAACGGTACAATGAGGCCCATGGGCGTACTAGGAGGGTGATCGAACGCACCTTTGGCCTCCTAAAGGCCAGGTTTCGGTGCCTGCATATGACAGGTGGATCCCTAATGTACTCACCTAAGAAGGTGTGTCACATCATCGTGGCCTGCTGCATGCTTCACAACCTGGCTTTGCGCCGCCAGGTGCCTTTCCTGCAGGAGGATGGTCGAGACGGTGGTGTTGTGGCAGCGGTGGAACCTGAGGAGAGTGACGAGGAGGAAGACGACGGGGCTGAAACAGACAACAGGGACAGAATCATTGAACAGTACTTCCAATAGGACACAGGTAACATTTCAAAGATAATTTAGTAAATGTTAACTACTCTCCAGCATCTCTGCTGCCTGTCTATTTGCCCCAGTGTATGATGACTGAGTTTTGGCTTTTCCCTCCCTATTTCAGATCTGGGGTCCCCACTACGAGTCCTGTGCTTCGTTTCCCCATGGACTACAGCTTTGTGGCAGCTGTTTGTTGACTTCACCATGTACAAGGACATATTTGCACTGTCATGTCAATTACAATCTATTGAAATCACAGCCAGACTCCAGATATTTTGGTGCAAAATAGGTGTTTATTGAAGTGCTCAAAATGGGATGGGTGGTTTCAAGTGGGTGGGGGCTATGGTGAAGGAATGTCCATGGCAGAGTCCAGAGTAACAGTCACACAGGTGCATTGTCCAGAGGCCTGTGGAGAGATGGAGCATGGGCAGTTCAAGGATGGACAGGGTGACAATGTGGGACAGTGGGATGACATCAGGTGGTATCCATTGCTGGCGGGGGTCTTGACATCCTACTCTGTCTTCTTGCGAGATCTCAGGACCCTCTTGCGGGGTGGTTCTTCTCCTGCAGGAGGTGGGGGTCTGGTGGGCTGCTGCTGTGCGGGGGCCTCCTGTCCACTAGCGCCGGCGGAGGTGGTTGGCTGTTCTTGGTCCAGGCTAGTGGCAGGGGCCCTTGGGTGTTGTTCAGTGTCCGTCCTGGTGTTTACGAGGTCCTGCAGCAGCCCTACCATGGTAACCAGGGTGGTGTTGATGGCTCTGATGTCCTCCCTGTACCCCCGATAGTGTTCCTCCTGCAGTGCCTGGATCTCCTGGAACCGGGCCAGTACCGTCGCCATCGTCTCCTGGGAGCGGTTGTATGCTCCCATGATGGTGGTGAGGACCTCGTGGAGAGTGGGTTCCCTGGGCCTCTCCTCCCCCCCCTGTCGCACAGCTGCCCTCCAAGTTCCCCTGTTTCCCTGGGCCTCTGCCCCCTGGCCGGTGTGCCCACTACCACTGCCCCCAGGTCCCTGTTGTTGTTGGGGTGGTGGGTTATCCTGGGTGCCCTGTAGTGGTAGACACACCGCAGATTGACGCGCCCTGGAGACAGAGGCATGGGCCCGCTGGGTGGGAGCTGTGCTGGTGTTCCCAGAGGGGTTAGGGTCTGTAGTGGCCTGGGCCTGTGTGAGGGGAACCGACTGTCCAGAGGTCCCCGATGGTCCGGGCTGGTCATCGGTGTCCAGGTCGACAGAGCTGCTGTCATCGCTGAAGGCCTCTTGGGTGGGGGGTGTGGAGAATTCTGGCCCCTCCGCCGCGGTGTGTTGACGGTCGGGTCCTGCAGGGGTATAGAGGTATGGTTATAGTTTCAATGAGTGGCATATGGGTGTATCTGTGGGTTCTCGTGTCCCCAAGTGCTGGCATTCGTGTGTGGGGGCTTTGGTGAGGGTGGCTTGTGGGGGGGATGTGTATATGCATTGGGCATGCTTTGGTGATGGGTGTCCATGCTTAGTGGACGCATGCAGGCCTAGGTTTTGGGATGTGTGGGTTGTGATGGTGAGACATTGGCGGGGAATAGGTGTGCTGGGGGTGGGGGTGAGGATGGTGGTGGGGGTGAGGATGGTGGTGGGGGTGAGGGTGGGGGTGAGGATGGGGGTGGGGGTGAGGGTGGGGTTCGAGGATGGGGGTGAGGGTTGGGGTCTGATTTGGCATGCAGGTGGGGGGGAAGCAGTATTGAAGCTTCAACTTACCAGTGTCCATTCCTCCGCCGACTCCTGCGAGGCCGTCAGGATGCAGGATGTTCAAGACTTCCTCCTCCCATGATGTGAATTGTGGGGGTTGAGGTGGGGGTCCTCCGCCAGTCTTCTGCACGGCGATGTTGTGCCTGGATACCATGGAACGCACCTTCCCCCGTAGGTCGTTCCATCGCTTCCTGATGTCTTCCCGATTTCTGGGGTGCTGTCCCACTGCGTTCACCCTGTCGACAATCCTCTGCCATAGCTCCGTCCTCCGGGCAATGCTGGTGTATTGTATCTGTGTGCCGAACAGCTGGGGCTCTACCCGAACGATTTCCTCCACCATAACCCTGAGTTCTTCGTCTGTGAAGCGGGGTTGTCTTTGGGGTGCCATGGGGTGGTGTGTATGATGTGTGGGGTGGAGTATGTGTATTTAAGTGAGTTGAGTGTGGTGGTGTGTGTTGTTTTGTGTGTGGATAGTGTGTGGGTGATGGTGTTGAGTGGCTGTGGCTGTTATTTTTTGGATGCTGGTGTCTCGCTCTTGCCTTCTTTACGAATTTTTTAGCGTAGGGGTTTGTGGGTGATGTGGGTGTGTGTTTTATATTGTATTGTGTGTGTGGGAGTGGTGTGTGTATGTGTATCAGGTGTGTGGGATTCAAATCGTCCAATGTGGCTGAGTTTTGTTTGTTTGTGTGTATTCTGACCGCGGCGGTGTGTCCCGCCAATGGAATACCGCGTTTGAATGACCGCCGCGTGGATTCGTGGGTCGTAATGGCATGGGCGTATTTCTGTTGGCGTGACGGTGGAGGTTTTGTCACCTCCACCTTTCCGCCGACCGCTGGTCTGGCGGTCTGTTGTGGCGGTCGGATTTTCGGAGGTTTGCCTTCTGCGGGTCAGAATGACCGTGGCGGGTTTCCGTGACCGCGGCGGGATTATGGAGGATTTCTGACCGGCGGTAGGCGCCTTTTACCGCCGAGGTCAGAATGACCCCCATAGTTACTTAGTTTGTAGTGAAGTAGTTTACCATTATGGAGAGGGATCCTGACATGAGTGATGGTTATGGTGGCTGCAGACTGCCCGATGGGGTATCTGCGTACTTATCTGAAGTAATGTATGTGATATATTTGATCTAGTAAACAGCTGTAGATGATTTCTAATGTATGTGCATACAAATGTAATGTATTAAGATGACTATCAGATCTTTTTAAAAAGCCAGGAAACATATTTTCTTTTAAATCCATGTTTCTTCTTTCCCCTCAGATGTCCCCGCTGTCCATGTTGCTTCATCCCCTTTCACTCACCCTTTGTCCATGTTGCCCTCCCCCCTGCCATAAGAAAAAAAAGTGCTATGACATGTCCAGAGCCCTGTATCATAAGCCTTTTTTTGTCCCATTGTCCTTTTTCTCACACCCTCCCTCTCGTTATTAGTGTTCCATATTCCTTCCTACTCTGCCTCATGTTGCCTGTTTGCTCACCCCCATACAACATAAGAAAAAAAGTGATATGCCACAGCCAGCACTGGCCATTTTGTTTTTTAAATAGCATGTAACCATACTGCACAACAGCCGCCCTGCTCTTTAACATGGCTAAAAGACATTGGCAAAGCCAATAACTCTTCCGTAGGCAAGACCTACTGACTTTGTCAATGCTTGTTCTTTATCATCACATATGAGCGCACTTTGAAATAAGTGAGTTCATGATATGCACTGTACAAGCACCTTTTATGTTTGATTTATACTATAAAGTTACTCCATCTGTAATTAGAATCTAAGCCATGTTTAGGGTTTACATCTCTAATAGCTTGCCTTTTATTTCACTAATGGCATTGTTGATGGGTGGCGAGCCATGAATGTTGTAAAACTATTGCTTTTATTAAATGTCTGTCTATGCAGTGATATAATCGGTTATATGTTGAAACCACGAGTGCTTCAAGCACCCATGGCTCAACAACGAGTTTGGAACAACAAACTTGTTTGTATCACTAATGCCTTTACCACGAATGCCTTTACAACGATTTTTCATTGTAAGGGCATTCCGGGTGAAGGCATTAGTGATCAGCATGCACGGTTACAGCATGCTTCCCCCATAGCCCCCTACCCCTAAAAATTACTGCGACCCCCCCACAACCATCCCAACCCCCACCTCCAAAATTACCACAACCCCAACCCCCCTCCCCTAAAACCTAAAGCACCCAAACCCCCAACCCACCCCTTAAACCTAAACCCTGACCCCCCAAACCCTAATCACCCCAAGCCCCCAACCCCCAAAAACTAAAAACACCCTGAGTCCCCACCCCTGCCCCTAAAACCTAAAGCACCCCAACCCCCAACCCACCCCCAAAACCTAAACCCTGCCGCCCCAAACCCTAATCACCCCGAGCCCACGACCCCACCCCACCCTAAAAAAAACAGCCCCAGTCCCAGCCCAACTTACCTCCTCCTTCATCGCGTCGACTCCATTCTTCTGTGCCTTAATCACGCATGTACGTGGTTCACACATCCGTGGTTAAGGCACGAAAACCAGGAAGTTGTGGAAAACGAAACCGTTGTTTCGCTTTCGTTTTCCACGACTTTGTGGTTTAGGAGTCGTTGTTCCGGGTGTTTCCCGATATAATCTATTCTACAAAAGTGAAACACTTCCACATGTTAAAGAAGTACACCATTTAACATTTTGAAGCGATTGTGTAATATTTTTATGTTTTGTTTCTTGCACAATATACATACCAAAGGTTTTCATGGCTCGGCTCGTGTACAGACTTGCTCTATTAATTAATTATGCACCCTTCTTTATTTGCAACTTGGACTTGATGGAATATTTACGAGTTGGCTTACGTCATGTATGTACCATGCAATGAGGTACATGTGTGCTGCACACCTTACATGTGATTTAGGAAGCCAGGCTAGGCCACTTTGCATGGTTCTGAGTGGCTCCATAAATCTGAAGTAAGGCAGGGCAGCACAAATTGCTGTGTTACCTTACTCTGCCCTGGGAAGGCATTCCATGGGCATTGTGTGTGTGTGTACCTACGCAACTCCCATGGTTTTTAATGCATTCCCAGATTTACCAGAACTGGTAGATCTGGAAATGCACCAAAAAAAGATACGCCTTCTCAGGAGAGGCGTAACAAGGAGAAATATCTTTATTTCTCTTCGCTACTTTGTTTTCTATGTGTGCTGCATTTTACAGCACACATAGAAAGAGGAATATGCATCAAAGACATTGTTTTTGTGCCAGAAGGTGTCCCTTCCGGAACAAAAACAATCCTCCATGCTGTTGCATTGGCTCTCATTGCACCAATGAGGCTGCTAATTGTGGGCAGCAGCATCACCTGAATTGTGGGGAACTGAGTTTGATCCCACACCATGTGACACTTGTCGGCCTAATCTGTTTTCAGCCAGCTAGCAGCACCTCACCTATGTCCAAGAGCAGGAGTGATATGTGGCAGCTGGGCGCATGAAATTGTGACTTCTCAGGGAAATCGTGGTGGATCACATCTCATCTTTTTCTCTCAGTTACATTGGTCTCACACATGCCAAGACAAACAGAAGCAGAAAGTAGTTCAATAAGATGTATTGAATTAGCTGAGTCCTAAATAAAATGAGATGAACTGCAATAATTAGGATGATAGAACATACCAAAAACAGAATGGTGACAGGAAAAGTGAACCACAAGAAAAGTACTGCCATACTGTGACAATGCAAGATGTATGATTCCTACCTACGCCACTAATGTTCTATGTTAGAGCACAGCAGGATAAGCCCTAATCCACCCTTCAGACCCCCCCCCGAAGACATCATCCCCCATACCTGAGTATGACAGTGGTGAAGAAGCCTGTCTATTAAGACACCTTCCCCATATAGGCCAGGGAACCAGCAATTTCAGCAGGCACCTGTAGCAAAGTCAAACAGCATGCGGGAGCAGGCATCGACTGGAACCTCCCTCTAACATGCAGGGGACAGAGATGTTTTTATAATAAAACAGCAGGTGTTCTGAGAAAAGTGTCCCTATATAAAAATACATATGTGAAATGTTGGAGACGCGGTGTACCACTTTGTGCCGGAAAACCTATCTTGTTGCAGCCTTGAATTAAGCACAGAGTGAAAGAATGCTGTGCTAAGAAATGTAAATGCTTTACTAAGCAAAAGAACAGCAAGATAAAGGAAAACAAACATCACCACAAATGTGATTATTTCTAAAAAGAGATCAAATTCAACGTTACTAGGCTAAAGGCCTCAGACAGCAGGTCTAGTTGCTAAAATAATGTGCCCACAAGCATCACTAAAATGGCTTCACTACAATGCAATGCAGGCACACTTGCACCATGCTGCAAGGCTGCCTGCCTGCTGGCGATAGGCTGCCAAAAGGCAGGAAAGTGCCCCATTGTCTTTATTGCTGTGCATTCTTGCCCTTTTCCTGTGACGCAGTGCAGCGCAGTAAGGTTACTTACTGTGTTGCACTGTGTCACATTCTCATAAATAGGCCCCTAAGTACATGGACCACTAGTCATTTATAAAAATGATTTGTAAAAGGTGAGGACTAGAAACATGGAGCCGTGCCCATGTGCACCAATTTGACAACTGTACCATCAGGGCTTCTTGTGGCAGAGATAAAGAAGAGTGTGTGCAGTGAAAATAAATTTAAAATAAATTATCCCAGGGCAGGGACTCAAGGGGGTTGTGTTGTCAAGGCAGGAACTCAAGGCAATTGTGTTGTGCATAACCACAGTCATGAGTTCCCAGGGAGAACTGCCAGGCCCGGGTGGAATGGGCTGGGATGTAGCTTCAGCAAGGGTGTTTGGGATGTGAGACCCCTCAAGTACATTCTTGGTTTGTGATTGGCTATGATGACCCTGAATCAGGTCTGATTTGTCTGTGTTGGTTTTTCTCATCATTCTCATTTCACTAAGAGATTTACCTTGCTCATTTTTGTGAGTTTGGATATTACATATATATTTAGTGACTGGTTTACCAAAACAAAAGTGCTAAATCTGCACCCACAGAAGTACTTTTTGAATGATTGCAAATGTTCTACTTTTTGCAATTCACAACCATTAGCAGTAGAAGTCCTGGTGCGCTCTGCCAATCTCAAGCTTCCAGGCATACTACTGGCAATCCAACAACCTGAAGGTGAGGGAATGAATGCTTGCAAATAGTCTAACCAGTGGCAATCACCAAGCCATAGTTTTTCGCCCACTGTGCCACTGTAGACAGAGGCTCACCTAATGCACATCAGTACTGACCCTGCTCCTCATGAATAAAGTCCATCCTGAACCTTGGTCATCTCACCCCTCCAACGTGCATCCCACTGCTTTTTAGCTAGGAAATGTGAAAGTCACCCACCCTCCTGAATCTCGCTGGGTAAGCTACACCGTGGTTAACCGCTTGACTACTAAGCAGCTTGTCGGCGTTTTAGTTCTGGCATTATGTGATAACATCTTCTGAGGAAAGGTAAAACCTCAAAACAGTCAATATGCCAAAATGCCTGCCAGAATACATTTAAGAGTGCTGCTGAAACCCCTGTGTGAACCACCATATTGGACCCTGATGCAGAAAAGGGCAGACAGGGCCTTCATGGTGCTTTTTGTAGCTTTTAATATCTGAGGCTTCCGGACTATTACTTTGTAAATGGGACCCTTAAATAATATCAACAGATACCTATCAAGGCACGTATCATTCAAAAACCAATGAACGTGTGCATGAATGCTTGTGGTGAACGAATATAACCTTGGTCTGGACGTATTTATGACCAAGAGCTTCAGGAGGTCATAACTTTTCTAGACATCTTAGCTGATACGGCAGTCTGGGCTCAAAAATGACTCTGTGCCTGCATATTTTAATCATTCATCGGACTTAAAGATCAATACAACCTCGTATTTAGAGCATCGTAGCTTTGTTCTTTCATGCTCCACAGATAACCTGAAAAATCAGGACCAACTAAATACAAATCATCCTCATCCCACTCCATTAAGAGTTTCCCAGCACCAAATAGATGCACTTTTCGTCACTGGGCATCACCAGTGAGGCACAGCAGCTTAAATTCAAGGGCATGGTGAGCACAAGGGAAGCCACATCTGGAAACCATTGGTTTGTAACGTCAGCGGGCCGGTATTCAGACGTGGCTGTGTCAGTGCTTGCATTTACAGTAAACAAGTACCCTTAGCACCCCATATTTTCTGGAGGTGCAGAGGAAAGGATTATTTCTCCAAAGATAAAAATGTTTTAATGTAGCAAAAAAAGAGAACATAATTTGCAGTTGTACAACGAGTGAATAGTCCAACTGTGGGACAGCTTTGATTTTGGTGGATTTGCTGGAGAGTCTTTGTGTAGTTTGTGGGCTTCTGACTAGAACATAAGAGGCCATATAACAAAGGGGTAGAAGTAACTGCCCACCACTGCCTGTCTAGTACAAGCCAAGTGTTCGAGACTCTGTATTAACATGGTGATTTGCCGATCATTGATACAATAATCAATATTTGAAGGAGAGAAGGGACAACAAGAGGCATATTTTTCCAGGATTTGAAAGAAGACGTATTTTCTCTCAAATAGATAGGTGTAATCTCATTCTCAGTTTTAAATACTTTCTTGCGAGAGATTTGAATCCTCTGAGTTTTATGTTAGTGCCAATTGGTCTAGGTACTTACCAAACGTTTTCTTTTAACAATGTCAGTTGTTTAGAGAAAAATACCCCCTCCCCGTTCGCTCTTCAGTGCGTGAACCCATACTGTTCTTGACGTACTCACGAGCTTGCCTTTATTCTCTACCGAAGCTTCTTCGACTTTCATGTTTTCCATTTGATTTTCTGTTTATGAGGAAAAGGTGTCTTAATCCATCTCCCGGGACCACCTCCAGCCCATCCCATGGCAATTTAGGTAAAATCCCTTTTACATGGTGCATCTTTCTGAACAATTTAGTTTATTTGTTAATTAGTTGTGACAGCTGTGCGTCATCAATTACGTGGTTGTTAGATTTCTGTAATGAATGCCTGTGCTTTGTGGTCTCCGGAGTAATCAGGACCAGGGAAGCACAACAGAGCGAGGAGGGCAAATTATAGCCCCTTTACACCCCAGGCCCTCAATCACAGATTAGCGCCCCTTCGAAAGGAAAATAGAGTGGGCATGCAGCCACCTTGTTCAGTACCACTGTTATTTAAAATATGTTGTTTAAATCAACAAATTATGATTCCCAGAGATGTAGGCTTTACGTGGCACTAATGCTGACGGCGAGAGAGACTGCTTTTCAACGTGTGGGGCTTTATTCTACGTCAAAGTCACTGAGACCTCTGATTAGTCGTTGTCCAGACGACCTTAACATGTGGAAGTCGCCTTTTTAAAATCTATTGGGTCGGTTTTCCTATCCTCATAATAGGAGATTCCATTAAATTCTAATGGGTGCATCGAGGCTGAACAAGGGTGAGACTGTGTCCCAAGGGGAGAAACTCCATGAAATCAGTGGACCATTCTGAATTTGTGGAATTGGCCAAGAGTGAAACTGTGACCCAAACTGTGAACCTTTTTAGGTCGAGCACAACAGCGCGCAAGCTGTTCCGACGTGTTGGTATCTATCTGGGCTTTTGACTGCCACCCAGTGGCGTAGCGTGGGGGGTGCAGGGGGGGGCGGCCGCACGGGGCGCAACATCTGGGGGGGTGGGGGGGGCCGCACTCCCGAGTGCTAAAATCCAAGGGTTAGGGGGCGCAAATTACTTGCCTTGCCCCGGGTGGTGACAACCCACGCTACGCCACTGCTGCCACCTCACGCCCATCACTTTCACTGGTTCGTGGGCTTGTATTTCCAAAATCTTTTGATGACATTGGTAAATACTTCATGTTTGTCCTGCCACGGGCAGTTTTGTTACTGCCTTGGGTACTCACCCTGTGAATACTTATAATTGCAGGATTGTGGATATGTTTGACTGCGAGCAAACTTCTTTTTCCTTTTGTGTCTCTCCTTCGCGCTCACGTTCCTGGCGCTTTGAATTGACTTGCTTATAAACTGATTCACTATACATTTTCAATTTATGTGGCAAGAAAAGTCCAGTTAGGAATGCACAACGTTAATAGCTCTAACTCGAGCAAACGCGAGACCCACTGCATTGCAAGTGCTTGTTTTAAGCTACTGTGGGACACAGAGACTAGCCAGAAATGAGACCCCAATAAAGTATACAGCGCTGCAAGGATCGCCGGGGAGAGCCTGCTCCAGACTTCATTAGTGTCTGAGTAAAGGTGGATGAGCTACCCAGGGCTCGAGCCAGAAGCCTGGCTCTAGCTCAGGTCGAGGAGCCCCAAACGAGCTGCACTTTCACGTGGCTTCTGCCTGCGGCCCACTCGTTGCTATTACTACCAAGAATGAAAAATCAATGCACAAACCTTTGGTATTAGAAGGGAGAGAAAGAGGTAGCCATCTAGCGGGGTAATAGTACAATGCGAAGCCAGAAAACCTGGGGCTAATCCTATCGTGGGATCCCATGCAAATATTTTATTTTACAGAGCCTGTTTTTTGTTCTACATGTTACAGAGATATCTTTCTCATTTACAGAGAGTGTCATATTTTCACATGATGTTTGTTGTATTTATTAGAAGCTGACCATTTTCAGGGCTGGCTCGGCTTTCCGTGTTAATTTGTTGACTCGTCCACCCCCATGCCTGAGGAGGGGCCAGCGCCAGCCTAGAACGAGATCGCCCACCTAGAAGTCAGGTTTAATTAAAACCTAAGGGGCCGCAGAGACAGGCTCCCTGTATGTAGGGCAGTGCGCCTCCTTCCCCCGCAGACACGGGGATGCATGAACTTTATCTCGCTGTGATGTGAAGCTCGGTGGGCGTGGGACCTTTCCATCACGTTTAACAGAATAAATACATTTTCTCCTCGATTATGAAGTCCAATTGACATCAAAGCGGAAAAATGAAACGCGCTCTGAATCAGCCTCCGTGCATGCAGGGAATGTCGACCAAGAAATCCACTTATAAAAAATGAATTAATTTTAATTTCCTATGAGAGAAATAGGGAAACACACTGAAGGATGGGTGGGCGAAGAGAGAGAAAATAGGGGGGGGGGGAGGAGTCAAGTAGCAGCAATAGAAACAAGCATTGGCAAAGCCAATAGGTCTCGCCTATGCAGAAGATTTTGGCTTTGCCAATGTGTTTTAGCCACGTTGTACACCAACGTGGCTACAGTTCAGCATGCCTATAAGTTAGAGGATTAATAGAGGGTTGTGGAGTGGCAGAGAGTTGTGTATTAGAGTGTCATAGTGTGGAGTCACATAGAGTGGTATACACTGGAGTGGCATAGAGTAGACTCAAGAGTGTTGCAGAGTATAGTGGCATAGAGTGCAGTGGCATTGAGTGTAGTGGCATTGAATTCAGCGGCATTGTAGAATGCTATGGCATAGATTACAGTAGTGCATAGTAGAATACAGTTGTGCAGAGTGGAATGACGCACAGTAGAGTGCTGCAAAGCAGAGTGGCGCAGAATAGAGTGGGGTAGAGTAGAGTGGCATAGAGTGCAGAGGTGTAGATTGGTTTTACACAGAGTTGAGTGGTGTTGAGTGATGCACAGGGCAATGGCACACAGTACAGTCTAGTGGCATAGAGTGCAGAGTAGAATGGTATAGAGCGTAGCAGTGTGGAGTGGTGCAGACTACAGTAGCATAGAGTGGTGCAGTAAAATGCCGTAGAGTGCAGTGGCATAGAGTAGAGTACAGTACAGTGGAGTACTGCAGAGTAGAGTGGCAAGGAGAGCAGTGGCTTAGAGTACAGTGATGTTGAGTAGAGTGAGGGCAGTGACATAGAGTGCAGTTGTTTAGAGTGCATTGGCATAGATGGCAGGGATTAAGAGTAGAGTGGCATAGAGTGCAGTGGCATAGAGTGGATTGGCGCAGAGTATAGTGGAGTAGAGTGCAGTGGCATAGAGTAGATTGTTTCAGAATACAGTGAATTGGAATGAAGTGGTGCAGGGTATACTGCAGTTGTGTAGAGTGGCATAGAGTGAAATGACATTGAGTAAACTGGTGTAGAGTTCAGTGGCATGGAGTACAATGGTGCAGAGTAGAGTAGATTGGCGAACGGTGGATTGGGATAGAGTGCAAGGGCATAGAGTTGAGTGTTTCAGAGTAAAGTGCATTGGCACAGAGTGTATTGTCACAGAGTGCTGTGGCATGGAGTGTAGTATTGCAGAGTGGCATAGAGTACAGTGGCGAATAGTGGAGTTGTGCAGAGAAGATTGGTGGGGTGTAGACTGCAGTGGCGAAGAGTGCAGTGCTGCAGAGTAAAGTGGCAAAGAGTGTATTGGCATACTGTAGAGTGGTACAGGTTAGAGTTGGAGGCACAGCATGAAGTGGCATAGAGTGCAGTGGCCTAGAGTGGAGCAGTGCAGAGTGCAGTGGGAAGGAGTGGTATAAAGTGGAGTGGTGCAGAGTAGAGTGCAGTGGTGTTGAGTTGTGCAGAGTAGAGTGACGTGGCATAGAGTGGAGTATGCATGGTATGGAAGTGCACTACCAGTACAGACAATATATTTTCAATTGCTATTTACCATTACATTTGCACAGACCTACAGTTTTACTAATAACACTGAACAGTGCACAAATGAAAATGTGTGGAAATTGCACCACTTAATGATTTGTTTTGATCATATTGAAGTATTTGTTTCAAACACACTTCAGAAATAACAAAAATGTGCTTCATTTGTGTTACTAAGTCTGAAATATTCTGAAATACCTACTCAGTTCATTTAAATGTTGCCATGTGCTAGATAAAAACCTCCTTCCAGCAAGATTGTCATGTAAATACTCCCAATTTGAAGTCAGAGAAAGAAAAGTAAACAAACGCCCTCAGAAGACAGCACCTGATATTTGACCTCGACCTTTGAATGCACAGCAATTGCGACAAGATAAGAAGAAGAATTGAAGGGTTGTTTACAGAAAGGGAGTTGTTGGAAGGATACAGTAAGCATGGTGTAGGCAACAAGAGGGACAAGCAGGATCGACATAGCTTAAAGTAAATAAAGCCAGCAAATAGAAAACCAGAAAATTGTAGTTACTAACCACACAGCCAATTGTAATCAACAAGAGAATTGCAATCCTCCTAGGTCAACTTTCTGAAAGTCCCAAAGATGTCTTTAGCAAACCAGCCAGCTGCACTGTCTGGTAGGCTGTGACCTAAAAGGGTAGCAGAAGCAGAAGTGGAAAGAGAAGAAAGACGGAGAAAAGAGATAGACAAGAAGGAAAATACATAATCTCATGAACCAGTATCAGGGAGGGTAAACAGAGACTTGAACTCTTTAATAGACCAGAGAGCGAAGTTTAGCGCTGTGAATCTTTATCTTGAGAAGATACAAAAGCTTTCTTTTCATCAAGGGAGAGCTTTGTAGGAGGAGCCTTGTGAACACTCTTCAGAGTTTTGTAAGAAATTGATGAAAAGATGGCTGCGAGCGGTTGAAGTACTCAGGCTGTCTTGTAGCACTGGACCCACGCCATGGTATTTGTGCCCCAGAAACAGCAGAATTTTAACCCCTGCTCTCTTCCCACTATAGATGCTGACATCAACTAGAAAAAAACATTGATAAAACTAGTAGGTCTCCCCTATGGGGAAGCTATTGGCTTTGTCAATCAGGTAGGGGCGGTGAACTAGTGGAGCGGATGATGGAGGCTTAAAAAAAGCGCTTTGAAGTCACAAGAGCATTTTGTCCTTGTTTTCGCTGGGAGGGGGAGAATAGGTACAGATGTGAGAGGAAACAGGGACAGGGCAGTTGGGAGGGTAGAGAAGAAACAGGATTGAGGTAGGTGACAGAGGAGAAAAAACAGCAGGGGGTGGGGGAAGAAAAACAAGGACATTGGCACACCGGGATAACAAGCAACATGGAACTATAAGAGGCAACCTCATTTAAAATTTAAAAAGAAAAAGCACTATGACGTGTCACCCTCATAGTTCTTTTTGTTTAGTATTCAACTTGGTGGGTGGGGCTAGGGGAGCAACACAAACTATGAAAGGATGCAGGGCGGATGAGGAGAAGGTAAAAAAGTGCAATGAGGCAGCCAGTGAAATCCACATCATAGCACTTTTTGTTGTTATGGTTGGTGGGGGGGACAGTGGGAGGGAAGGGCAACATGGAAAATGGGTGGGAGGGAACATACAAACACACACAAGGAGAGGGTTGGAGGGAGGAGACAGATAGGACAGGTTTGTTTCGTTTCTAAATGTAAAACTCGCGTAAAATATGTCCTGAGAATGGACACTTTTAATGGAACAATTGTTTTTACCATGAAGGACAGCACTCAAAGCAACGTGCAATCACAGTGGATAGGAGAACCGGTGCATGGGAGAGAAAAGCATGGGCAGTAATATCAAACAGCAGATGGAAAGAAAATACAGGATGAAATGAATGAGAATGACTGACAGACTTTGAATAAGAAAGCAATGGGCAGGAAGGAATGATTAGAACGGACTAGTGCAGTGCTTTGTTCAGTCAGGGAAAGCCATGAACAGGAGTGGGGAGGATGCACTCAGTAGAGTAATTCTACAAAAAAGAAAATAATTGCTTCTCAAAACGCGAGCAGTGAAAGGACGCAAACACTGGAGCCACGCTCCAGGGAAGGGCCACACACAAGAAGAGGAAATGGTGACCCCAGCGCTGACCATCGGGAAGCAAGCAATTGAGAGTGATAAATGTAGCAAGGTTGCAGTTTTATGTGGTATGACTTGGAATACTAGCACATTACTCAGAGGTGTACCTCGGGTCTACCCCAGTAAACCTTAGCTCATTCCTGATAGAGTGGCAAAGAGCAGTCAGGCTACTTAGAGGAACATGTGTAAGAAATTTCACTACACCAACATGGACAAAAAGTAACTGACACGACTAAAAAGAAATCCAACACCAATTTAGAAAAACAAAGCAGATTTTTATCTTAATTTAGACACCAAAATGAACTTTTCATCTTACATACCACCGGCGTTGTGGATTTTTAAAGCGTTTAAAAATAGATAAGCTTTTAGTTGTCAAACAAATACTATTAAAGTCAATGGGGAAAGCACAGTAGGCAATCTGTAACTTGTGGGGTGAGTTCTGAGGAGCTCACCTGGAGTTAAGGTCTGAGGGGGTCCCTAAACCACGTTTCTATAGACAGCACGTTTTTATTTTGCCCAGGGAGGCCAGGTGCAGAGGTAGCCTTGATGTCCTTAGAAAAGACAGGGAACGGTGAAAGCTGTCAATCAAAGATGCAGCACTCTGCAAAACCACACTTGGGGATGGAATTACATGCTACCCTCAGAGTTTAGAGGCCTTTGGGGCTCCAGGACCTGGATTCCACAGCTGGCCCTTGGCCACCACATCTGGCGGCTCAGGGTGCAAAGATGGCCTTGCAGCAGTCAATCACGGGAGGGTTACGCTAAAGATGCTTTGCCACTTAGTCGAAGTCACCTTCTTCAGGATGCAAGATATTAGCAGAGGGGTTGTTGCTGATACCAATCACTATTGCTGGGAGTTGCTCTGGAGTTGGTGACATCCGGGGACTGGTTGGTTAGGAGGCTGGTGACCAACAAGCTTTCGCAGCGGCAAAAGTAACCCACAGGTACTTTGTTTGCTGGAGGTCAACATGAGTGATATAGCGGCACAAAACCTGGTGTGGGCCTCACTACTGCTCCCAGGGTTCAGGTCACTGATTTTCTTTGGGCTTACTCAAGAGGGGCAGACGGGTTTCACTTCTTGTGGCACAGCACGATGATTCTTCTGCAGGTTTCAGGTGACTGGTTTCACCAGTCAGGGGAGTCTGCTTCAGTTTCTGGCATTCACTGGAGTCCCTCTTGCTGGGGGCAATGAGCTTTTGCCATGGGCACATGTCGAACACACAGTTCCAGTATATGGTCTCCTCAGGGCACTTAAGTGTCCTCTCTTCATACTGCTGTGGAGTCCAAAGTCCTGTTCTCAGTGATGGCGTATTCTCTGTGCCTGTTGTCTGATTCAAAGCCAGAACTGAGGTTTTGGTGCCAAGGGAGCCCCTTAAATCCTAGTTTAAGGGCCGTTAAGGGTGTGGGGAACATTGGCCAATGGGCTACTGGACCCTGCAGCTAGTCCGCCCCTGAGGTGACAAATTTCTGTGATTGTATGTCACTTTTCTACCCAGAATCCTCTCATTCCAAGGTTTACCAATATGGCAGAACCTTTCCTCCACTGTACAGACCTTGTAGCTCACCCTAAAGGTGTGGCTAGTCTCTTGGAAGCGTACGCATCCTGTATTACCAATTTTCCAGCCTGTCAGCCTGGACAGTGTGGGAAGGTCTTTTTCCCTGAGTGGGAGGGGGGAGGGAAATTACATGTGAAGGGCAGGGAAATCCTTTGAGGCTCACTTCTTTGATTACTGTGAGGTGTGACCTCCCTGCCCAGGTACTTTGTCTCCATCCTGGGGGAAGTGTTAGCACCACCAGTAGGAGGGCAGACTCTTGTCTTGGCAGCAAATGGCTCAGAGGAGCCTGCCAAGGCAAGAGAAAGCTAGCAACGTGGTGGGCATCCTCTAAGGACACCACCAAGGTACATGCTAGCTAATCCTGGACAGCTAATCCTGGGCACAAGAATTGTGCTAAGGGTTAAGAAGCACAGTGTTTTACACCAAGGACAGGGGAAATCAATTAGACCATCATGATGCTGGACATACGGAGATTGCCCAGGTGCCAGCCAGTGTTATCCGGTCAATTGCAGTAGCATTAAGTTTTAAATGCAATCACAGGGTCATATATGCTTGCTTGCGCATATATGTCTTCACTCATAACACAGTGCACCCTGCCTCCTGGGCTGTAGGAAGCCTGCATTAGTGGTGACTGGCTTGTACTGTGGGCAGTGAAGGGACTCTGCCTGCACTTGGTGTGAGCAGAGTCAAACTCGTGCAGACCAGCTGCTTGTGCAGGCAGACATGGCAGCTCTGCAGGTTTTGCTTTTACTCAGGCCAAGCAGGGTGGCATAATCAGTGCTGTAGCCCTCTTGACCTTTTTACCATCCTGGCCATGAGTATCACTGATACCATTTATTAGGGCCTTGCAGGGTTGGTAAAACTCTTGCCACAGTCCAGGGTACCATTGGTACCATTTACTAGAACCTTGTAGGGGTGGTAATGTCCTTGCCAAAGGACTTACCAAATCACAGTACAATTTAAGGGAAAGAGCACTGGCGCTAAGGTCTGATTAGCAGGCCTCAGTGCACCTTTAGATAAAAAATGACAGCATCAGTCTAAATGGGGGCAAAAAGTAGGGGTGCATCTGCCAAGAGCCCAGTTTCTTACAACAGTGAAGCCAACCAATGGTAAGTACTGGGTGGTTTCCAAGCCTACTGATACTAAAGAAAATCTGCTGATGTGACACTGCATGTGCTATCTCAGCGAAACCTAAAAATAGTGAGACAGGCTGAAATGATAAATGAGACCTGAACAAGTGAGACAGAGGAGTAGGAATATTTGACATATACAATGCAAAGTGATGATTTCTGACTGTTTCGATTGGCTCTTGTTCCAGCAGGATGTTGTTCACACTGTATGGCATTCTGTATAGCATTAAGGTCCTCACAATGGAGCACCTGATGTATTAGCATGTTTTTTTCTCCATGGGAAAAAATATTCTTCGTGGGCAAAGCTGTTCCCTCACACTGACAGCAAATCTGTCTATGAGACATTCTCTAATTCTACTGGAAAGGGAGTTACTCCAGCCTTTGGCTAAAGTAACTCTCTGATCATTTGCAGGGTGCAAAGTGGTCAGAAAGGAGTTTGGAAATGCATTTCAAGGCAAACCACAACATGGAGCGCTCGTTCACCCATCCCTTGATAGAGGTGACTACTGCGGATTTCTCCTTACATGTGGTGGAGAATGCAGTAGTATATCCGGAGGGTCGGGGGCTCCTCCTGCGCCAGAGGGGTCGCAGGAACCAGGGACTTGCATTACGCCCCTGATAGCGGCATGCAGGGCCAGCTGGCATTTTTTTTTGTTTTAACAAAAACAAACCCACAAAGAAAGGGTTTGTGTTTGGAAATTTTAAACTCAATGTCTACGATGCAATGGGAGATTCCTTTCGGTGCTTGGGGCGCACTGATAATGGTTTCGTGTCCGAGACACCAACAATGGAATAGGGTTTCTCAGGACTGCTGTGATGTGCATGGTGTGAAATGCCGCACCACAAGTAGGGCAGGCCTTCTGACCCCGGGCAGCACCAAAAAGGCTATTTTCGAACAGCAGAAACAGCTGTGGCTCCATCCCCGGACACTAAGGGGGTCATTCCGACCCTGGCGGTTGTCTACCGCCAGGGCCGGGACCGCAGATGCACCGCCAACAGGCTGGCGGTGCATCCATGGGCATTCTGACCGCGGCGGTACAGCCGCGGTCAGAAACAGGAAACCGGCGGTGTCCCGCCGGTTTCCCGCTGCCCTAGGGAATCCTCCATGGCGGCGCTGCCTGGGATTCCGACCCCCTTACCGCCAGCCAGGTTCTGGCGGTTTTGACCGCCAGAACCTGGCTGGCGGTAACGGGTGTCGTGGGGCCCCTGGGGGCCCCTGCAGTGCCCATGCCAATGGCATGGGCACTGCAGGGGCCCCCTAACAGGGCCCCACCAAGATTTTCAGTGTCTGCCAAGCAGACACTGAAAATCGCGACGGGTGCAACTGCACCAGTCGCACCCCTTCCACTCCGCCGGCTCCATTCGGAGCCGGCATCCTCATGGAAGGGGGTTTCCCGCTGGGCTGGCGGGCGGCCTTCTGGCGGTCGCCCGCCAGCCCAGCGGGAAACTCAGAATTACTGCGGCGGTCTTTTGACCGCGCAGCGGTATTCTGACGGCGGGACTTTGGCGGGCGGCCTCCTCCTCCCGCCAAAGTCAGAATGATCCCCTAAGCACTTTCCACATTTCTAAAATGTGGCTTGGGCACCAAAACGTTGACTGACCTGGCATCTGACAACTTATGGCTGATACAACACCAACCTCTAAATGAGGGCCATTCTTTCAAGAAATAATTTCGATAACACACATTTTTTTTTTATTTGTTTAAGAGTGTTAAGGTCAATGTAGGAAGAGCATTTCATAGTTCTGGGGCAAGGTGTGAGAACATTCAAAATCTTTATGGAGAATTTGGAGCCAGAGATAAAGCTAAATACCACTAGGGCATAGGACGAAGTTTCTTGGGAGAGCATGAATTGAGTTTAAAGAACTTTGGTCGACAGGGGAGGGAGGGAATACTTTTACATAAAATGCAGAGCACAATGCTGAAATAGTAAATGTAATTGAACCTATTGTAGGAGGTTGAGGTGTAGTGAATATGAGATCAATAAGAAATTCCCAACTGGATTTTTTTCGCCACATAAACTGAAAATGAAAAGTAAAACAGTTGACATAAGGAAGCCAATTCAAAGCGCCATGGCCGCCGTGAGGATCAAGGAGAGACACAAAAGGAAAAAGAAATTCGCTCACAGTCAAACGTATCGGCTACCGTACAATTAACCATGTAGCAGGGTCGATGGCCAAGGCGGTAACAAAACTGCCCAATGGAGGGCCAAATATAAAGCATTTACCAATGATAACAAATGATTTTTGAAAGGAAAGCCCATGAACGAGTGATAGTGATGGGCGTTCTGTGGGCGTGGTTAAAAGCCCACAGATGGATTGCAACATGTCAGAGCGCTTGCGCTCGACCTAAAACCAAATCCAAACAGTATAAACTGGTAACATAAATCATGGAAAAATATCAAGGAGAGATCAACAGTGAGACTGACTTGTCGCTATGCTCTTTACACTAACCCCTTAAGGGGTGAGGCTTTTCCTCTTCAGTGTTGAGCCCTTTTTTGACATTTGGGGAAGTTCGTGTAAAAGAAATCTAGACTAAATTTGTGTAATCTTTCCCAGAAGCTGGTGCCTCATAAGATATGCAGGGCTTGTGCATTTCTCTGGTGAAAACTTAAAAAATAGCAAAAATGTAACATTTGGTGTTTTTGAAAAGTGGGAAAAGTATGTGCATTTTTTTTCCTGAAAATGGCATCCACAATAGGTTTGCTGTGCTAAGATCATCCTTTTCCTAGCTTTCAGGAAAAGGCAGGGTTGTGAAATAAATCATTTTTTAGCACAGTTTTTGAAAATTCTTAAGTGGTAGTCAATACTTCCAGTGTTTGTGTTCTCTAATTTCTTGCAGTTTGCGGGGGAAGAGAGGTGTGAAATCCATGGATGGACCAGTAAACCTGTGCATTTCTGAAAAGTAACCGAAATTCTGAATTTATTAAGGGGTAACTCAAGTAGATCACTCATGTTTTTTTTTTACCAAAGAAAGTAATAATCAAAAGAAAAAATAATAAAAGTGAGTAGGAAAAATAGAAATAGATGTCAATATTTTCATATGTAATTTTATGCCTTGATGGTCGATCTACAAAACGTAATATACCATTACATCTGTCAGATCTTTCTGGTTACAGGAATTAGTGTTTGTTGGTAGTCCAAAAACAAGTAATACCAAAAGCCGTTACCTGAGCTGCAGCTTGTAATGATTTTTCATTGTGTACCAGCTATGCATCTATTCATAGGGTAAAATGTAATGAATGAAAAATGGCTATGAAGAAAGCTATATATTTCTGAAATGTGCCCAATGATTTAGGTTTAGGAATAGTGGTTATTTGTCCAACTTGGATTTTGGGGTTACCCATAATAGCGTGATTCATAAAGCATTTTGCAAAATGTGTTTGTTCTTCTATATTGACCTAGATTTGGAAGTCAAAAATGGTTAGAAATTCAATAGATAATAGGTATAATCAACTATTCCTTGTCCCTATATTTCTTGTGATAAAAATGATTCCTCACTTGTGTGAGTGGGCTTAACCCACATGACAGAAAATGGCTATGAACACACCATAGTGATGTCAAGATTTTGTATTTTAATTACATCAATGTTTTGGATGGAGGTAGCTGCGGTATTCGGGCTAGGCACTTGTTGACACCAGGGCAGGCTTTTTCACTGGTGGTGCCCTATTTGACAATTTTTTTGACACCCTCCCCACCCTATGACCACCTCCTCGGATTCCCTCACTACCAACCAGCAAAAGTGCCTCTCATCTCTCCATAGCCCCTCTCACATACGTTTCATTTGTTTGTTTTAAAGCACTGGTAAGGGCTGGCTTTACTAATCCACTCAGCTAGCCACTTAAAATATAGTTATGTTCTTTGCATCAGACATATTAACCCTCTGCACTACTTAATGGCGAGTTAAAACTGCCACTGGGCAACTCCGATCTCTCGAGTTATCTTAACATGGGAGGCGTGGCCTGAGGAGCCAGCATGGCTGACGTTTTCTAACAGGGCTCTGCCACAAGACCCAGATTATCCTGCAATTCCTCATATATAGGCGCCATGTGGGGAGCGAGACAGCGAGCTATGGCAGCTGAGGTGTACGCGACCGGAGTGGCGGCTGGAGACTGGCAGAGTGCTCCAGAGCCTGCTGGCATGCCGGGAGCTGCCCTTTACACGGACGGGGGATGCCTGGCCGCTGGATGACGAAAGCGGGCATCGTGGGGGCCTGGAGCCACGGCACGAGGGCTCCCTTGTTCATAGAGGATGCTCCTCGGGGGCCCTGAGACGCAGAGGTGAGCTCTCCCCTCCCACCCCTGATGAGCGGAGGTGCAGTGAAGGCCGGGGGCATCCGAGCCCGAAGGAACGAGGCGGAGGCCCTAACACAGTGTGGACTCTTACAGGGACAGACCCGGGGCGGCGGTGATCATGAGGTTCATCGTGTTACTGAGAGCAGCCTCCCAACACAAAGAAAAGAAGACGGGTGGTGCAGGGACCTGGAGCTGGGGCCCTGAACAGGTAGTGGCAGACCCGCAGGGGCTCCCTTGCAGGTGAGGGGGACCCTCCCCCGGGACTAGCGACATGGGGGTGGGGGTCGCCCCCCCGATGAGTGGAGAAGCGGCAAGGACCACTTGGCTTGATGCGGAGGGACGGATGCCATGGCTCTGTGCGGCCTCCCAGGTCGGCGGGCCTGAGGTGGCGGTACCTGTGGGACTACTGAAGGCCTAGAGTGAGATTGGCACTGAAGGTGGGCCGGCCCTGTACAGAATTGCTGAGCTGAGGAGAAGGGCGAGGAAGAGAGTTATCGGCGGGCACTTCGGCCCGCGGCGCACAGGCGAGCGGTGTGCGGAGGGAGGAGGCAGGGAGCTTACAGGCCGGGGCTGACTTTTGAATAGAGAAGCGCTTTGTAGAGCAGGTGCTATGTTCCTCTCTTGCCGCAAGACTACCACACGAATGATCATTAAGGGGAAGCAGGAGAGGATGGTCAGTAGCTGATACCCTTATCTGACCCAAGCAGTGTTGATGGACTGTCACTAGTGTCTTGCTTGGGAAACAGCCTCCGGGGGGCCTCCTGTGTAATCCGGATAGGCGGTGCATGTAAACTGGACCTGGATTGCTCAATGGTGGTTGGCTGAGTTGCGTTATTTCCGAGGGGGCCAGCAGTGGCGCGCTCGGATTACACCTGCTACAGTGAGCACTATACTCTGTCCCACAGAGACGGTAAGGGAGGACCGTCACTGGAAGCCCGCGCCATGGGGCGGTTACCAACTGAGACAGCTGGTGGCTCCTCGGCCACAAGCATGGGCTCTCCATCTATGCTGGACAACAAACTAGACGCGGTACTGCAGGCGTGGAACTCCTCAGTGCATTGCTAGAACAAACCAGAGCGTCCCTGATCTTAATCTGTTACATGCGGACCACCGGCCATTAGCAGATAAATGACGCTTCATGGAACGCACCTCACACAAACTTGTCCCCATGTCCCCAAAACTCAAAGAGTAGAAGCTTCGGTGCAGTCGTTACTGGACAGGGTAACTGTCTTGCAACAAAGAGTGGAAGACGCAGAGGGGCTTTCCCGGAGAAACAACGTTTGTGTGGTGGGTTTGCCAGAGGGGGTTGAGGGGAATGACCCTGTGTCTTATGTGGAAACCTGGATAAAGAAATTGGTCACAGCTGAGGCACTCACCCTGTTCTTCACTGTTGAACGGGTGCATAGAGTACTGGCAAGGCCCCTGCCACCCGGGTCAGGTCCACACCCTTTTCTGTTTGGCCTACTACACTATGCCGATAGAGACTCCATCTTACGTGAGGCAAGGGCACTGCAAAACATCCATGTGGCAAACGCCAAGGTAATGGTGCTCCCGGATTACACTATGGCCCTCATTACAACATTGACCGTAAATCCCGCTTACCGCCGTGCAGAACACTGCCAACACACCGCTGCGGCGGCGGAACTCGCCTATAGCTATTACGACCCACAGCTCAGAATCCGCCATAATACAGACACCCACACAAGTCCGCCACACCAAAGGTCAGTGATAAACTGGTGAAAACAAAACCTCCACCATCACGCCAACAGGAATACGACCCACGAATCCACGTGGCGGTCTTTCAACCGCGGTATTCCATTGGCGGTACACACCGCAGCGCTCAAAATACACACACATTTACAAAACACAACCACATTGGACAATTCGAAATACACACACGTGATACACATACACACACCACTCCCACACACCCAATCCAATATAAAACACACACCCACATCACCCCCAAACCATTACTACCAAAATTTCGAAAGAAGACCATATAGAGACACCACCAGAAACAACACTAGCATCCACAGACACACAAAATCATCACTCACACAACATCCATGCACCTCAAACAACACACAACAACACATCCCCTCACACATCACCCACACCACATCATGGCACCTCAACGACACCCCAGGTTCTCTGAGGAGGAGCTCAGGGTCATGGTGGAGGAAATCGTCCGGGTAGAGCCACAGCTAATTGGATCACAGGTGCAGCACACCTCTTTGCTAGGAAGATGGAGCTATGGCGCAGAATCATCGACAGGGTCAACGCAGTGGGACAGCATCCAAGAACTAGGGATGACACCAGGAAGAGGTGGAACGACCTACGGGGTAAGGTGCGTTCCATGGTCTCCAGACATCAGATTGCAGTAGAGAGGACTGGCAGTGGACCCCCACCTCCTCCCCCACAACTAACAACATGGGAGGAGCAAGTCTTGGCAATACTGCATCCTGAGTGCCTCACAGGAGTAGCAGGAGGAATGGACTCTGGTAAGTCAAATCTTAACTATTATATCCCCCACCCTACCTGCGTGCCATCACATACCCCCACCCTCGCCCTCACCTCATCACTCCAACACCTCACATATGTCCCACTATCACAACCCACCCATCCCAACACCAAGCCCTGCATGCAACACCAAAGAATGGACACCCATCACCAAAGCATGTCCACTACAGATACCCACACAGACCCCAAACCAAATATCAAACAAGGACCTAGACAAGAGTGCAAGCACTGGAGTACAGGGTCACTCACCCATTGCACACAATAGCACACACAGATGCAATAATCATGCCTTTACACCCCTGCAGGACCCCTACCCAACATCACCGGACAGGAGGTTCCAGACATATCCAGTCCCCCCACAGAGGAGGCCCACAGTGATGACAACAGCTCTGCACAACTGGATCAAGATGACCAGCCCGGCCCATCTGGGACCTCGGGACAGTCGGTTTCCCTGACACTGGCACAAGCCACCACAGAGCCTCCCACCTCAGGAAACACCACCACAGCACCCACCCAGCGGGCCCATCCCTCTGTCCCCAGGACATGTGAAGCAGCAGTGTGTCCACCACTACAGGGAACCCAGGCAAACCCACAAACCCAAAAAAATCAGGGATCTGGGGGCAGTGGCAGAGGGCACACAGTTCAGGGGACAGAGGAACAGGAAAACAGGGGAACTGGGAGGACTGCTGTGCGACAGGGGGAGGACAGGCCCAGGGAACCCACTCTCCACGAGGCCCTCTCCAACATCATGGGAGCTTACCATCATTCCCAGGAGATGATGGCAACGGTACTGGCTAACTTTCAGGAGACCTATCGGCTGCAGGAGGAACACTATCTGGGAATCAGGGAGGAACTGAAGTCCATTAACACCACCCTGGTCACCATTGTAGGGGTGCTGCATGACCTGGTCAACACCAGGAGGGACACTGTGGCACAACAAGGGGCCCCTGACACTAGCCTGGATGATGAACAGCCCTCCACCTCTGCCGGTGCTAGTGGACAGGAGGCACCGCCACAGGACCACGACACCAGCACCACACCCCCTGCAGATGGAGAGCCACCCCGCAAACGGTCCCTGAGATCCAGAAACAAGACAGAGAACATTGCCAAAACCCCACCAGGAAATGAGACCCCCCTGAATGTGACCCTTCTGTCCCACTTTATCACCCTGTCCATCCTTCAACTGCCCTTGCTCCACTTCCGATGCCCCTTTGGACAATGCACCTGTGAAACAAATAGACTGGACTGTGCCATGGACATTCCTCCACCACCACCCCTGCCCATTTACAACCCCCTCCACTTATTTGCACAGAAATAAACACACATCAATCACAAAACAATCTGGAGTCAGTCTGTGCTTTCACTAATGTGTAATTGCAATAACTATGGAATATAGCAATGTCAATTTAATTGTTCACATACCGATGAAACACAGCTGTAGGGCTGGAGGAAATATAGCAGAGGTCACAAAGTGGGACCCACATCTGTTAAATGGAAAGGCAAAGTGACAAGTCAGGGTCCATACACTGAGTGAAAATGACAGACTTATGATAGCTCAAACAATAGTATGAGATGTGTGAGGCAGTGACATCTTCTTACCTGTGTCTCACTGGAAGTATTGCTGGATAACGTTGTTTCTGTTGTCGATATCCTCTTCTTCTGCCTCCTCTTCTTCACTGTCCACAGGCTCCACAGCTGCCACAAGACCTCCAGCTGGACCATCCTCCTGCAGAAAAGGCACCTGTCGTCACAAAGCCAGGCTGTGCAGCATACAACAGGCCACAATGATCTGGCACACCTTCTTTGGTGAGTAGTAGAGAGAACCACCTGTCATATGGAGGCACTGGAACCTGGCCTTCAGGAGGCCGAAGGTCTGTTCGATCACCCTCCTAGTTCACCCATGTGCCTCATTGTAGCCTTCCTCTGCCCTTGTCCTGGGATTTCTCACTGGGGTCAGTAGCCATGACAGGTTGGGGTGCAAATTTCGAGGGACAACTGTTAGACACACACTAACCCGTAGGGACAACCCCATACCCAGACAGCTATTCACACTGTATAGGGTCCTTGTCCTCACCTATTAGCCACACACAGTGGCTCTGGAGTTGCCCCATCACATAAGGGATGCTGCTATTCCTCAGAATGTAAGCGTCATGCACTGAGCCAGGAAATTAGGCATTAACATGGGAGATGTACTGGTCGGCCAAACACACCATCTGCACATTCATCGAATGGTAGCTCTTCCAGTTTCTGTACACCTTTTCACTCCTGCATGGGGGTAACAAGGCCACATGTGTCCCATCAAAGGCACCTGTGATGTTGGGGATATGTCCCAGGGCATAGAAGTCACCTTTCACTGTAGGAAAATCCTCCACCTGAAGGAAAAGGATGTAGCTGTACATGTGTTTCAGCAGGGCAGACAACACTCTAGACAGCACGTTAGAGAGCACTGGCTGGGACATCCCTGACGCAATGGCCACTGTTGTTTGAAAAGCCCCTCTTGCCAGGAAATGGAGTACTGACAGGACCTGTACTAGAGGGGGGTATCCCTGTGGGATGGCAGATAGCTGACATCAGGTCTGGCTCCAACTGGGCACACAATTCATAGATTGTTGCACAATCAAGTCTGTAGGTGGCTATTACGTGTCTCTCCTCCATTGTCGACAGGTCCACCAGCGGTCTGTACACCGGAGGATGCCGCCATCTCATCACCTGCCCCAGTGGACGTACCCTATGGAGAGTCAGACAAAACGGAGGTATCACAAAATGTCATTTGCACACCTTTATTATTCCCCAATGTGCCTGTTACTGTGTGTATGCAAGGCCTAGATAGGTGTGACGCAGTTATTATTAATGCCATGTGGCCCCCTGAAATGGCGGCTGCCTGACCTGTAAGGTGGGATAAGGGGATATGAGGTAACTGCGATGGCGTTCTACACCGTCGCGGTAGGCGGTCGAAGACCGCGGCGCAATCCTGCATTGGTTAACATTGGACTCTATGGGTCCCAGGAGCCAATGACGATGTACGCCGGCGGTGATGGTATGCACCGCCGCGGACGTGACTGCCATTTTCTGTCTGTTCGCTCCCTTGATACCTGACCTTCAACAGGAGAGGACCTACACTGCAAGTGCTGCTGTGACCTCAATCTGGAAGCGACGATGGCTCATGTGTCTGGGGAAAGGGCCCCTGCCTTCTCTTCGGAGGAGTTGGCAAAGCTAGTGGATGGGGTCCTCCCCCAGTACACAGAACTGTACGGTCCTCGAGACAAACAGGTGAATACACTGTGAGCATGCTGCATGGGCAATGCCTGTTTGGTGTGGTGTGAATGGGAGATACATGGGGGGGGACTGAGGCCTGCATGAGCGGACGGTGAGTGTATGTGCGTCAGGGCAAGGTTGGGAACGTGGACCAATGAGTATGACAGTCCGGGCGGGTAAAGATTTTCCTTTTCCCCTGTACTATTCCTCTAGGTCAGCGCCAGAAGAAGGATATTTGGCGTGCCATCGCCAAGGACGGCCGGACCCTGGGGGTCCACCACAGATGGAGCACCCACTGCCGGAAAAGATGGGAGGACCTTCGCCGCTGGAGCAAGAAGATGGCGGAGGCCCAGCTGGGGATGGCCTCCCAACGTGGGAGGGATCCCCGTCGCACCATGACCCCCCTTGATGTTCCGGATCATGGCGGTGGCGTATCCGGAGTTGGATGGGCGCTTGAGGGCATCACAGCAGCCACAAGGGGGTGAGTACAGTCACATTCATCTGACTCTGCGCGCATTACGAGGTGTCTGGGTGGGGGAGGTGGGCAGTGGATTCCCCTAGGCCAGGGCGAGGTTGGTAGGCAAGGTCCCTTGTGAGGCAGGTTCAGTGGAACCCCAACCCCACTAGTGGTTAGTGCCATCTACACCTAGTCAGGCTCCTGTGACTTCTATGTGTGCAGCAATTGGGCTTAGGCCTTGTACACACCGCTCACGTGCACTCACCACCCCCACTACCATTCACACATCCCCTGTTTCCTCTCCCAGTGTGCCTGTCAGCCCTCCTCCCAAAGTACACAAACGCAGGCACACACCCACCCAACAGCCATCCACCTCACAACAGCCTCCGGCCCATGCACCTTCACCTAAATTCAGCAGACGTACACCTCCTACAACCACTACCTCTTCCTCCACTTCCACACCCCCTCCATCTGCCCATCCCAGTTTGTCTAAAAAACCTTTCCTGGCTAATATTGACCTCTTCCCTACACCTCCCCCCCGTCCGTCCCCAGGGCCAGGCTTTCCAGGTCCCAACCCAGCACCTCAGGCACCACATCCCCAGCGACAGTGGTGCCAGCAACTGCGGGCGATTGGAGTGTGCCAACCATCAGGGCTGCCATTGTGCCACGGAGGGAGGGCAAGGACATTCCACCACCTGCCAACCTAAAAAAGTTGCCCTGCCCACATCCCAGAGGGAGAAGCAGAAAACACCTGCCACCAAGGGGTCAGGGAAAACGAAAGGGGATAGTGGCAAGACAGCTGCGCCACCATCAAAGGTGGGGAAGGGCCAGAAACTGAAGGGCAGGTCAGGAGAGGGCATGGTGGCACCGACTGAGGGACCAGTGTCACACCTTCTTTCCACGGCAACGCCAACCTGTACGGCGGAGAAGACAGCCACCTGCACCGCCACCTGCACTGCCACAGACCCCGCCGCCAGCACCGCTGTCACAGACCCCGCCACCAGCACTACTGTCACAGACCCCGCCACCAGCACCGCCGCCACAGACCCCGCCGCCAGCACTGCTGCCACAGAGCCCGCCGCCAGCACCGCTGCCACAGACCCCGCCGCAAGCACCGCTGCCACAGAGCCCGCCGCAAGCACCGTTGCCACAGAGCCCGCCGCAAGCACCGCTGTCACAGAGCCTGCCGCCAGCACCGCTGTCACAGAGCCCGCAACCAGCACCGCTGCCACAGAGCCCGCAACCAGCACCGCTGCCACCGAGCCCGCTGCCAGCACCGCCGCCACAGACCCCGCCGCAAGCACCGCCGCAAGCACCACCAGCGGCCCGCGACATCCTGGCCCAGTGGCACCACCGCAGACATGGCTGCCATCCCCAGTGGTCAGTCATCCGAGGCTGGTGCTGAGTTCCAGGAGCCTGGGCAGCTTCCCTGAAGCATCACTTTCAGTGGAGAAAGACATCCACTACCTCAGTCCTTGGCAGGATGAAGCACTCTGGGCACGAAGCCCCCTCCAGAACCAGTGGAGAGATACATCCACTACCTCAGTCCTTGGCAGGATGAAGCACTCTGGGCACCAAGCCCCCTCCAGAACCAGTGGAGACTGTTATCCACTTGAGAGACTGTGGCTTTGCACTCCCCAGGATGCAGCAGTGGGCAAACCACCCACTGGAGAGACTTGAAAGACTGTGGTTTTGCACTCCCCAGGATAAAGCAGTGGGCAAACCACCCACTGGAGAGACTTGAGACTGTGGCTTTGCACTCCCCAGGATACATAAATGGGCATGGAGCCCCCTTGTGGAGCAGTGGTGTCATGCGTTCATCAGGCTGAGGTGCGTCCCCTCCCCCTCCCGCTGAGGTGCCTGTATATTTTCTATGAGAGGCCCCTCCAGTGTTCTCTCCGTATGAAGTCAGATATCTAGTGTGGGCCTCGCCCATGCATTTTGGACCCAGTGGTCCACGGACAATGATTGGTGCACTATGCGGACTTGTGTAGTTGGTGTACATATTTGTATATACTGGATTTTGAGTTTTGACTGGATTTTTTTTTATTACAATCGTTCAAATCATTTCCTTTTGTCCTTGCGTTATTCAAGTGGGGGCTAGGGGGGTGTATATGTAATGTTGCAGCATGTATTTGTGTGTATGGTGTTGTGGGTGAGGGTGGGATGGGGGTGTTGCGTGTTGCGTTTGTGTGTCACTCTTTTTTCCCTCTCCCCTCCCCTGTGTTATAGGTGCAGTACCCACTGTGGTCGTCGCTGCCGTCGTTGGAGCTCCTGATAGAGGAGCAGAAAGACCATTGCCGGCAGGATCTGCAGTTCTGGCTCCATGGCGTCCTGGTTCCTCGTGGGATGTGGAGAGGTGAGTGTTTTTCCTTCTGTGTACTGTTTCTGTGGTGTTTTTATTCCCGTTGGTTCCACCCCGGAAAAGGTGGCGGATAGCCGTGTTGTGATAGGGTGGGCGGTACATTGTCTTCCGCCTGTCTGTTGGCGGTGTCCGCCGCGCTGATGTTTGTACCGCCGTGGCAGTCGGAGTGTTAAAGTGGCTGTCTATGTTGGCGGTTTCCACCACGGTCGTAATCCCGTTTTTTTTCCGCCGGCCTGTTTGCAGTATTACCGCCTCTTTAACACCGACGGCCAGGGTTGTAATGAGAGCCTATGTCTGTGCAAAAGCAAAGTAGCTCCTTCTTGGCTGTGAAACGACAACTTTGCACCCTTAACTTGAAGTATTCTCAATTTTACCCGGCAAGACTTCGGGTTGTGGCTCAGGGACAGTCAGCATTTTTCAGTACTCCGAGGCGGCCTAGGACTGGCTGGAGGCAATGGACTAGGCCTGGCAGCCTACGACTCCATAAACACTGGGTGGAGAACGAAGAGCGAGACCCAGCCGCCGTCAAGCCAGAGGACGCCGGGAAGCATCTGCATAACATCTATCTCATGCCCCGGATCTTCAACAGATCATACGAGACCAGAGAAGGGAATTGCAGTCGGCGGCAGCTATCAGAGAGCTGGCCCATGTGTTGGACCAGGAGAACGGGTCAGATGTAGCTGGCAGCGACGATGATTCATTGAGTGGGAGCCAATCAGAGGCTGGAACTGGAACCCCCCCAGTTGTGACTCCACAGACGGCAGACGACATAGTCTGAAAGGCAACCCCCCTTTTTGACACCTTGCAGCCTTGCGTTGTTGTAAAGAAATGGCTCCCTGTTGCAATTACCCCCCACTTTTTGCCTGATACTGATGCTGACTTGACTGAGAAGTGTGCTGGGACCCTGTTAACCAGGCCCCAGCACCAGTGTTCTTTCACCTAAAATGTACCATTGTCTCCACAATTGGCACAACCCTGGCACCCATGTAAGTCCCTTGCAACTGGTACCCCTGGTACCAAGGGCCCTGATGCCAGGGAAGGTCTCTAAGGGCTGGAGCATGTCTTATGCCACCCTAGGGACCCCTCACTCAGCACAGACACACTGCTTGCCAGCTTGTGTGTGCTAGTGAGGAGAAAATGACTATGTCGACATGGCACTCCCCTCAGGGTGCCATGCCAAGCTCACACTGCCAGTGGCATAGGTAAGTCACCCCTCTAGCAGGCCTTACAGCCCTAAGGCAGGGTGCACTATACCACAGGTGAGGGCATAGGTGCATGAGCACTATGCCCCTACAGGGTCTAAGCAAAACCTTAGACATTGTAAGTGCAGGGTAGCCATAAGAGAATATGGTCTGGGAGTCTTGTCAAAAACGAACTCCAGAGCTCCATAATGGCTATACTGAATACTGGGAAGTTTGGTACCAAACTTCTCAGAATAATAAACCCACACTGATGCCAGTGTTAGATTTATTAAAAAATGCACACAGAGTGCATCTTAGAGATGCCCCCTGTATTTTACCCAATTGTTCAGTGCAGGACTGACTGGTCTGTGCCAGCCTGCTGCTGAGAGACGAGTTTCTGACCCCATGTGGTGAGGGCCTTTGTGCTGAGGACAGAAACAAAGCCTGCTCTGGGTGGAGGTGCTTCACACCTCCCCCCTGCAGGAACTGTAACACCTAGCAGTGAGCCTCAAAGGCTCAGGCTTCGTGTTACAATGCCCCAGGGCACTCCAGCTAGTGGAGATGCCCGCCCCCTGGACACAGCCCCCACTTTTGGCGGCAAGTCCAGGAGAGATAATGAGAAAAACAAGGAGGAGTCACTGGCCAGTCAGGACAGCCCCTAAGGTGTCCTGAGCTGAGGTGACTCTGACTTTTAGAAATCCTCCATCTTGTAGAAGGAGGATTCCCCCAATAGGATTAGGGATGTGCCCCCCTCCCCTCAGGGAGGAGGCACAAAGAGGGTGTATCCACCCTCAAGGACAGTAGCCATTGGCTACTGCCCTCCCAGACCTAAACACACCCCTAAATTCAGTATTTAGGGGCTCCCCAGAACCTAGGAAATCAGATTCCTGCAACTTACGAAGAAGAGGACTGCTGAGCTGAAAAACCCCTGCAGAGAAGAAGAAGACACCAACTGCTTTGGCCCCAGCCCTACCGGCCTGTCTCCCTCCTTCAGAAGAAAACTGCTCCAGCGACACTTTCCCCAGGACCAGCGACCTCTGAATCCTCAGAGGACTGCCCTGCTTCCAAAAGACCAAGAAACTCCCGAGGACAGCGGCCCTGTTCAACAAAGACTGCAACTTTGTTTCCAGAGGAGCAGATTTAAAGACCCCTGCAATCCCCGCAAGAAGCGTGAGACTTGCAACACTGCACCCGGCGACCCCGACTCGACTGGTGGAGAAACAACGCTACAGGGAGCACTCCAAGACTGTGAGTAACCAAAGTTGTCCCCCCTGAGCCCCCACAGCGACGCCTGCAGAGGGAATCCCAAGGCCCCCCTGACCGCGACTGTCTGAATCCAAAATCCCGACGGCTGGAAAAGACCCTGCACCCGCAACCCCCAGCACCTGAAGGATTGGAACTCCAGTGCAGGTGTGACCCCCAGGAGGCCCTCTCCCTTGCCCAGGTGGTGGCTACCCCGAGGAGCCCCCCCCCTTGCCTGCCTGCACCGCTGAAGAGACCCCTTGGTCTCCCATTGATTCCTATTACAAACCGATGCTTGTTTGCACACTGCACCCGGCCGCCCCCGCGCTGCTGAGGGTGTACTTTCTGTGTGGACTTGTGTCCCCCCCGGTGCCCTACAAAACCCCCCTGGTCTGCCCTCCGAAGACGCGGGTACTTACCTGCTGGCAGACTGGAACCGGGGCACCCCCTTCTCCATTGAAGCCTATGTGTTTTGGGCACCACTTTGAACTCTGCACCTGACCGGCCCTGAGCTGCTGCTGTGGTGACTTTGGGGTTGCTCTGAACCCCCAACGGTGGGCTACCTTGGACCCCAATTTGAACCCCGTAGGTGGTTTACTTACCTGCAAGAACTAACAATAACTTACCTCCCCAGGAACTGTTGAAAATTGCAGTGTCCACTTTTGAAATAGCTATATGTGTTTTATGTAAAAAGTATATATGCTATTGTGATTATTCAAAGTTCCTAAAGTACTTACCTGCAATACCTTTCAAATGAGATATTACATGTAGAATTTGAACCTGTGGTTCTTAAAATAAACTAAGAAAATATATTTTTCTATAACAAAACCTATTGGCCTGGAGTTGTCTCTGAGTGTGTGTTCCTCATTTATTGCCTGTGTGTATGTACAACAAATGCTTAACACTACTCCTTTGATAAGCCTACTGCTCGACCACACTACCACAAAATAGAGCATTAGTATTATCTCTTTTTGCCACTATCTTACCTCTAAGGGGAACCCTTGGACTCTGTGCATACTATTCCTTACTCTGAAATAGTGCATACAGAGCCAACTTCCTACAGTTGTGTAAACATGTTGTGGTATAACAGGACCCCTAAGGGCAAGCAAATATCTGATGGTTAGTTACACACCCGGGTGTCTAGCGAGCACCTTGTGTAATCTGTTTTGCTCTTTGCTTCCCGTGACTGCTGCTCCCTTTGGGGGGACTTCCCCCCTGCCTTGCTGCCCCCCCTGCAGCATATGCTACACAGGTTGCGCCTGTGGAGATAGGACACATGTTCTCCTGGGCAGGGCTGTGGGTAGCCGTCAAGCCACCCCCTTGCGCCACCAACTGAGCAGTGAAAATGGACTGGGTTTGCTGTATGTGCCCCCCGTACAGGCACTCTCCTCCCGCTGTGTTGGCCCCTACATGGTGGCATGTTTGGAAGTTTGGGCGGGAGTAGTTTGTCTCTCTGCTCTTATGGTATCTGCACCAGCTGTTTTGGCGTTTTCTGTTCACGCCTTGATTTATTGGTTTGTTGTTGACAGAAGCGTCTACTATAGCCCTCGCCCAGCGACTTGCCCGTCACCTGCGCAGTACACCAGTTACTGCTCCTTTCCTGATCTGGCCTCACTCTCTTGCACCACATCTATGGCGCCGATTAACATACTCACTTGGTATGTGAGGGGTATACATACACCAGCATGCCGATACACCATTTATTCATACCTCAAAAGACACTCAGTGCATATTGGATCCCTACAGGAAACACACCTAATTATTTCAGAGGCTATTAGGCTGCAGAGGCATTGGCGTGGACAGGTAATTGCAATGCTCTACTCCTCTTTTGCTACAGGAGCTCTCATATGGATTTAACCAGACACCCCATTCCTAGTTGAGGAGCAGGTAGTGGACACTGAAGGCCATTACATCTTTTTTACATGGCTACTTAAATGGTGGAGCCCTAATTTTAGGATCTATATATGCACCAAACACTGAGCAAGCGTCCTTTCTGCATAAACTATCTTGTGTCCTATCTCTGTGGAGTGCCATTCCATGGCTCCTGGGAGGTGACTTTAATAGCGTTGTCAATCTGTGTCTAGACTGTTCCTTCCCACCTCTGCCCACGGCACCTGCAGTATATGCTGCGCCATCACTGCGTAGCTGGCTTCATCATTGACAGATATATGGTGCCACAACCAAGATCGGGTATACTCTTATTACTCCACCCTGCATGATCTCCACGTACGATTACACAGAATCCTTTGCAGTGAAAACCTTATGTCCAACATATCGCACACGGATTATTTAGGTCATACACACTCAGACCATAACCCGCAGTATGTGCAGATGGTGGAAGATGCACTAGTCCCAGCCATTCCCACTTGGCGTTTGCGGCTGGAGGCGCTGGAGGACCCGCACTTACGGGAGTCGCTCGGCAAGGCTATTGTGACTTATCGACAATAAAGCCCAGACGGCCTCATCGAGGCATTTGGAATGGGATGTGCTCAAGGTGACACTAAGGGGCCATTGTCTGTGTGTGCAATGGAATATGCGTAGGACGATTGAGGCAAGCCTGATGCAGATAGAGAAAACTCTATTGGGTCATGAAGCACATGCACTGCGCGATCCAGAGGGGCACTGCACCCTAGCGTACAGTCATATGGAACGTGTATCTCTGTTAGATGCCTCTGATGCCGTAATTATGCTGCACACTCAGCCCGCACGCATGCTGCAGCAGATCGTTTGGGACGATTGCTGGTGTGGCTGATATTTCAGGAGAATACCACCGCTCCATTAGTGGCATTACGCTCCGTGGTGGGTAATATGCTACATACCCAACAAGAAATTCACGAAGAGCTTAAGCATTACTACACTCAACTGTACCAATCTACAGTTTCGGCCAGCCCCAAGGAATATGATGCATTCCTTACTCCTCTACATTTGCCCCGTCTTACGGATGATCAGCAGATGGAATTAGAGGAGCCTCTAACATTGATTGAATTGCAGGAGAGCATTCGTGCTCTAGCCACTGGCAAGAGCCCTGGCCCCCATGGGCTTCCCACTGAGTTTTACAAGGCCTATGTGCACTTGTTCATCCCCCACCTCCTGAAAGTATATGAGGAGGCACTCTCTGCTTCCCAGCGAGAGGGGCTGCTGATTTCTCCTGCAAAACCTGGCCGTGACCTGACTTTACTGGGCTCTTATAAGCCATTGGCTATGCTCAACACAGGCTATAAGATATTGGCTAAGGCGCTTGCTGCGCGGGTGGCACCCTTGGTCCCCAAGCTGGTTCATTCGGATCAGAATGGATTTGTGCCAGCCCGTAGCATGTCATTGAACATCCAGCGCTTTTTTCATGTAATGCGCTACTCCACGCAGACCTGGCCAGACGCGTATATCTGGTATTGGACCTTGAAAAGGCCTTTGATTCACTGGAATGGACGTTTTTATTTCAAGTCCTGACTAGATATGGTTTTGGCCCTGGTTTCCTGAGGATAGTGCAGCTATTGTATACACAACTGCTGTTCAGATTTCGCACTGGCCCTGTTATCTCTGAGCCGATCTTAATGGGCAGGGGCACTCGGCAGGGCTGCCCCCTTCCCCCATTACTGTTTTCACTAGCTATAGAGCCCCTGGCGGCATAGCTTCGCCATTGAGGGGCAAAGTGGGGCATCCCGCTAGGGGACAGTCTGCACATGGTGTCCCTGCATGCGGATGATCTACTGCTTTATCTTAGATCCATCTCGACGGTACCCACCGAGGTTGTGGAAGTGCTGCAACATTTTTCCTCTGTATCGGGCCTAGTGTTAACTGGGGCAAGTCATGTTTGTTCCCATTTCATTCAGAGTCAAGAGATCCAGCCTTGCAGTTATCTGGTGCCCCAGTGCTCTGGCAACCCAGGTCCTTCAGATAAATTGGAATTCGAGTATATCACTCTGATACTGATTTACATGACGGCAACATTAAGAGTGCGGTCACTTCCATCCATGCGGAGATTAACTTCTAGTAGACGCTACTGTTGTCTGTGGCGGGGCGAGTGCGTACCTGAAGATGGTAGTGCTCCCCGTCTTCTATACTACTTCTCCAATCTGCCCATCTGTATACCGGTAAAGTTTTTCCGGGAGTTAGAACCCAGGATGAGGGAGTTCATTTGGAATACTGCCCGATGCAGAGTGGCACTGGTGAAATTATATGTGCCACTAGACAGAGGCGGTTTAGCTGTGCCTAATCTAGAACACTATTGTTTGGCCGCTCAATTACAGTGGTTGGCTTACTGGCTTTTGAGTCACCACTTATCAGACACAGCCACAATGGGGCCGCAATAGATGCTGACCAGCATATCTCATTTATTCCATCCAAACACGCGCACCACAGTACCAAACTCTCTTCTTTTAGGTGTGGGGCATTGTTGTTATAGTAGGAGCATTAACATAACATGCTTGATAACTCCCTATGCACCAGTGCTGGCTTTATTGGGCACCTCCCGGAACACGGCTATTATGTTGATGGTGGATCTAGAGTCATGGCATGCCACTGGTATACATACATTGGGAGATCTCTATAGGGAGGGCACACTGATTCCCTTTGACACACTGGTAGAGGAGACTGGTCTACTACTGGGTCAGTTTCTACTAAGTAACTCCTTAAGAGCATCGGTGTCCCTCCAGTAGGGAGATATATCGGAGGAATCTACCTGATGATCTAATATATACAGGTCATGGGTCGGGCGCACACCTGGTTAACTGGCTAGTCAGCACATTACAAATACATACTATACCTGCACATACGGCTTTGCGCGCCCATTGGGAAGACGACCTCACTAGACCTTTTACTGATAGGGAGAGGGAGATAGCACAGGCAAGTCCTACACATGTCCCACGGAAGGCACGCTTCCGCCTGATCATACATACTACACAGGGTGTACCTCACTCCCAAGAAGATTAACAGGTATTTTCGCTAGACAGATGCGTCCTGTCCCAGATGTGTGCTGGTTGCAGCTGACTTCTTACACATGATGTGGTTGTGCCCCTCACTGGGTACCTACTGGCTAAATGTGGGTTCTCACCTTTCCACCTGCACAGCCCACCTAGCTTTAACCAGCTGGGAATCCTGCCTACTGGGATTATTCCTCAGGTCTGGGAAGCACAAGGCAACCACACAATTCTTAGACCTGGGATTGTTGACGGCAAAACGCCGCCTCACAAAAAGATGGAAAGCATCTGAACCTCCGCCTCTGGGGGCGTGGCTGCACTCTTTCCTGGTATGGGCAAGAGCTGAGGGGACAGCACTGCGTAGGGAGGACACATTGCGACGGCGCAGATATCCATTATCTGCTAGCTGGCAGAATATGCTTACTGAGCTTGAGGCATTACAGGATATACCTACTGGCAGCTCGGAAACCTAGAGGCGTGAGGTCCATAGCACACTATTTCTGGAATGGAGCAAATGGTTCTCTTTCTTGTTGTAGAGACTCTTATAGCATTATCAGTCTGAACTGCGGCATACTCCTGTATCCAAAAAATGGGAGGGACTGGGTGGATACATTAGGCGGGCAGTGGAGAGTTGACTGTGGGTGAGGCGTTGTTAGCAGGCTCTGGTTCTGTTTGCTTTTCTAAACTCATTATTGTTGTAATTTGTTATATTGAGATATGCCAAGACACGCACATTATGAAACGGAGGTACTCCTTGTATATACTGTGATTACCGGATGGGCCTGAAAACCCGTTAGGCGATTACCAACATGAGATGGACGTCTTCATTGCAAATTATTTTGAACTCACATCTGCTGAAAGATGCAAATGTTAAGACGGACTGGTTCAAAGCCTGTACACAATACAAAATACAGCTGCTCTAGACCAGAGAGTGTAATTCATATGTATATGTATTCTGTGGCATGCATTTACTGAAATGATATGGCTGATTGTTTCTGCTCACAAATGTATGTTATACTGCGACAGTGGTTAAAACTGTAACAAAACTCAAATAAAAAGATATTTTTAAAAAGCGTTATCTCAATATTTTATTTGCTTCCTGAAGGTTGGACACACAGGAACTTTTCAGCATGTGCTTTTAAGTCACAAGTTTTGTAAGTTTGTAGTTAATCACAGCGCCCCGCTGAGGTCAGCGCTCACCATCCAGGTCAGCACCAGGTGCGGCCGCACCTGTCGCACCGCCCTAAAGCCAGCCCTGGTTGACACCCAATGTAGCCTAACGACCACAGACATTTCTCAAAACAAAAGACATTGGTATGATGTATGTGGATCCCATCACTTGTCTTGCTCAGATAGCCCTGCAAACGTCGAACAAAATTTTTGTGAGAGAAAGTTACAGAATTGGTGGGGATAGACACAAGTCCTAACAGCCAATGTTACAACACTTCTCCCAATAAAAACAGTACCCCCCCTTGTGTGGGTGGGCTTGACACCAAGACAGGAAAGGCCCAAAATGCAAGATGGAGACATCTAGTTTTAACTTCAAATTTAAATCTTTCTTGGGTGTGAGTAGCTGCAGTATTTGAACCCAAGGTCAGCCGGCAAACGGGGGAGTCCAGGATGGTGTATCTTACATGGATCCCACCAATTCTTTTCAAAAGCCCTGCAAACAACTAGCTAAAATAACAGATTTGTTCTCACATTTCTGTGAACCAATGTTTTGGAATCTTTGGGTATCAACAAAAGTTCGACCCTCAGAGTTCTAGCACTTTTCCTGATAAAAAAACAGGTCCCCATTTATATGGGTGACCTATTATCTGTACAGAAAAGTCCCTAAAATGCAGTGTGGATCCATCAGGATCCTTCCTTTGAATTTCAATAATTCTGGGGCTGTAGTTAACTATGGTTTTTAGACTCATGATTGGCTGGCATTCAGGTACATTTCAGAAAATGAAACACTCAAAGGAGTCCAGGATGGTGTGGTCTATGTGAACATCATGACCTCTTCTTACTCAGAAAGCCCTACAAACATCAAGCTTTAGAAAAATAATCAATTTTCCTCACATTTCTGTGAGAGAATATTCTGGAATCTGTGGGATTGACATAAGCCCTACAATGGAACATTCCCACACTTCTCTAAAAGCAAACAGTACTCCATCTGTGTAGGTGGACTCATGATCCACAACATTGCAAGGGGAAACATCAAGATTTTCTCTTTGAATTTCAATATTTCTAGAACTGTATCGACTGTGGTATTTGGCCTAAAGTTGGCTGGCATTCAGGGAAACCTACCAACTGCAGACATTTCTGAAAACTAGACACTTGGGGAGTTCAGGGTCATGTGGCTTACATGAATCCTACTATTTTGTTTATCCACACTGCCCTGCAAACAGAAAACTTTAGCAAAAATAATACATTTTGCACACATTTCTGTGATGGAAAAGTTCCGGAAAATATAGGAATCAACAAAAGTCCTGTCACCAAGTGTTCCCACATTTCTCCCAATAAAAATAATACTCACAATTGTTGATGGGCCTATGATATCAGATGGAGACCGCCCAAGCGTAGACCATTCAAAGTCCATTTAGTTTCAATATGTTTTAGGATGTGAGCCTAGAAGTGCTGCTTACCATCATTTGGGGTTTGTATGCAAGGAAGCAGTACATAGAGATCATCTCTACTGAGGTCCTTCGAATAAGGGGTAAGTTTGCAGTCAGTACAGTATGGACTGTACCGGATTTAAGGCGTGCATGCAGTGGAAATGCGCTTTGTGGTTCAATGAACTAAGTTTCCCAATAAGCAACATTCTCTCAGGCATCTGATCATCTTTGATCTTCAGGTATAACATTCCTCATGGTGTTTGCCATCCTTGCTAGGCAATTTGTGCTACAATATTGCTGCATTTGGACCTCCTAAATGCAGGATGCTTTTCAATTGTCAGTGCATCTAAGCACTGGCTTATGGACATGTTGACTCTCATGGAAGTATTCTGATGTCAGTGTGACTAGGAAACAAGCTCTGAACTATATTTGCACTTTTGTTTGAACACTGAAGACTGGGGTTTGTATGTCCTGCTTAAGTTCATGTAACAGAATGTTGTTATGCACAGGTAAATACGGTATTAGAATTTCAAGAGCACATGCATTGGTAAGTGTAGGGAATTACCAGATGTTACTGATGCTCTTGCTGGGTATTGGCTCGGGAGACCAAGATGGCAGTCGAGCCTTAACTGTACTCCCGTCACCCGACCTGCATCTTCTTTAGCCCAGCCTGACAGCACCAACTTTTAACCCCTCCAGCGGCCCCCTTCTTGTCCCTTTTCTATCAGCGGTGACCAGCTAGCGGCTCTGCACTGAGGCCACCTGCTTTTCACTCTGGGCAAGATGGTGGCCACAGGACTTATTATCTCCGGCCTCAAGACAGTTTGCAGGTGCTGCGTCTGCCTGGACAGGTGGTGAGGGCTGTCTAGAAGTGCAGGTAGGGTGAACGGACTCCCTCAGTTAGGACTGAGTGATTTGAGGTCGGACAGCTGGCAGTTGCTGTTTGCCCACGTTGGAGGTTCACCACACCCGGCGAAGAGGGAGCATCTGCCATGTTAGACAGGTGTGGCCACTTGGGGCACCCAGATTCTTGGAGATGCGGTGTGGCAGGTCTTGGGGGTGTCCCGCACAGGAAGTGTGGCTGTGACACACCTCAGCTGTATAAAGACATGGCTGAAAGGCACCTTTCATGCAGTGAGTGACCACAGGAGACTACCTCGGCCCCTGTCCACCCAAGAACTGGTGAGCAGGGGGGTGGTGTGAGGCCCCTTGAGTCATACCGTACCTGTGGCATTATGCAAACACACAGGAAACTGGCTGTAGCCCCTGCTCAGCTGTGCCAGAAAATTGCTGGACCTACCAGGCAGTGACGCCGAACCGGCGTGCAACACATACCTGTGGGCCTCCGTCGGTCCTGGAACACAGATGTGGCTGGAAGCCCTGGTGTGGGGGGCTGGGATCCTCCTGCTGTGTGGGGATATCTGTAGAGACATATTGTACATGCCTGGGGGTTCCTGGAAACATCATTCTGGTGCCCATTGATGTTACTGACCCCTCCAGGCTGTAGTGTGTGAAGAGAGACAGTACCATGCCCTGATAGTGGCATTTTGCCCTGCGGATTGGTTGACTCAGGCAGCGGGTGTGCCCTCTCCACACCTAGATTGGTGGCAGCTTTAGGAGTGCCCTTGAGACCTCTTCAGCCAAACATTGTTGCTCTTTAGGATACCGGTGGGAACCTAACAGAAGGCTGGGGATACCTCTGTCTCACCTTGCATTCCTCTACTGCTGGCCCTCACTGCTTTTGCACAGAATGGTCGCTTTTCTCCTGAGGAATACTGGGCTGACCACCGCCAACTGCTCATTCTGCTCTGGGAAAAGCAAGTCGGTGCCACTGGATTACTCTGCCTGGCCTGTTTACAAACCACATCCGCTTTCCTGTCGTCCTTCACACGACTGTGGTGCATTCCTGTGGGGACTGGGAGCTGATGGAGCAGGCAAGTGAGCCTGTTCTCTCTCATGGTTGAACTCCTGCCATCTTCTGCAATCCTCTACCCTGAGATGGGGTGCAGTAAGCCCCCCCACCGATGTCAGCCCAGACCAAAATATATCAAAACACTACCCCAGTACCCACCAATGGAGGAGCATGAAGGGCACCCCCCTGTCATCCCAAACCAATCCCTCACAGACTTAACAGCTATCCTTACAGCAATCCAGGACTCTAGGGAGGCATTGGAAACTAATGATGACAGTGTCCGGATTGACCTCTCCCTCCTGCGTCAAGACCTATGCAAAGTGGCAGAGAGTGACCGAGACTGAGACACGGATCTCGACAACTGAATAGAATGTGGTACTATTAAACATCAGATCTCCAAACTGAGGTCCGCGGTGGTCACTCTGGACGAAAGGGTGGAAGATGTCGAAAACCATTCTCAGCTAAACAATCTGCGTCTCATTGGCTTTCTGGAAGGGGTGGAGGGCTCTGGAATGGGAAATCTCCTGGAAGAGTCGTTTCGGTCTTGGGTTGCACCGGATAAACTGTCTTGTTGCTTTGTGGTAGAGCAGGCTCACCGAACCCTGACTAAGAAACCGCCAACTGCCCCCCCTCGCCCTGTGTTAGCTTGCATCCTTAACTACAGAGACCATAATAATATACTTCATGAAGTCCAGAATCAGCAAGATCTGTGGCATCTCAACACCAAAATCCTGATCTTCCCAGACTATACCAGAGGTCCAGCAGCAGTAATGCCCCTTCGAAGAGGTTAAGCAGAAGCTCTGTGTGCTCAACATTCGCTACATGCTACTGTTCTAGGCCCGTCTTAAGGTTGTTTTTAACTCACCGACCTACTTCTTTGACACCCCTGACCAGGCCTGGGAATGGATGAGGGAGCAGCGATCACTGCAGTTCCCAGATGTCTGAGGTCAGGCGGAATCAGAACCAAGGGAACGCTTCCCACCTCTCCCCACTCGGGAACCCGGAGGAAACACTCCAGAGCCAAGAATGGCAGATCGGGTCGGAGCGGGACACACGCTTCGGTAAGCCCTTCACCTATTCAGGAAGACCAGAAAGCCATAGATCCTGATGCAAATTTTTCTGAAACCCAGGCTCTTCTAAGGTCCCCTGGAGAGTGTGCTTGACTCATTGACCTGATCCCTCTTAATAGTAACAAAATATACTGCACTGCTTGTGTTCTGCGGTGACCCTGCACGAATATGCTTGCCAAGAGTGGTATTGTATACCTCACAGCCAGACTCTTTACACTGGGAGGTGTGGCAGAAAGTTTTTTACTCTCCATGTGATCAGCACACTTGCAGACCCTAATTGCAATTTCAATCACGAGAAACAGCTGTCAGCCTTTGCTATCCTTAAGATAGGCAACAGGTGATCCCATCTGCATTTTTCCCTGATTTTGTTGTATGCTGTTATTTTTATGGGCGACAGATAGTTCAGGGTTGGAAGTGTGGGGGGGTGGGGCATTGGGGGGATGTTTTGTTGTTTTGAATAGGATTGTTGGTGTTTTGAATTGTGTTACCTTTAGGTATTCATGTCATGAGCTCTCCACTGTGCTTGTCTTGACTTCTGGGATGGGCTCCAAGGTACTGTGCACTGCCTGCCCCAGTCGTTAAGGGAGCTTGCCCCACTATACCTTTTCTTAAGACCCTTCCCAGATAGTTAGAATCATCTCCTGGAATGTGAACAGTCTCTTAGATGATATTAAGAGATCAGTGTTATTGTGCTATATCAAGAGGTACAAGCGAGATGTAATCCTACTCCAGGAGACACACCTCTTGGGATCTCAGTGCCCTTTCCTGTGCCTGTTTAGGTATGATTGTGTCCAACACACAGGATTTATAGAGGCTCAAGAGGGGTCGCCATTCTGCTGCACAGAACCTTTTCTTTGGCAGTATCTAAGTTCAAGAAGAGCCCCAGGGGAGGTACCTGGGACTTGAGGGGCACTTGACAGCTAAGCACTATAATTTTATCTCATGTTATGTTCCCAATCAACTCTTGCAGTCGACGTTGCAGGTCTACTTCCACACTTAAATGTCTTAGAGGAGTCTGCTGAGTTAAAATCTTCTTCAAGCCAATAAGTCTGTTGGCTACCAGCCACAACAGGAAAACCGTTCTGGTGATCTCTGGAGTACTGAGGGATACAGGGTGGCCATAGAGATACTGCATCACTCCATCCAAACCGAGGCAGGCTAACTTGAGTTGGTATGCAGAGTCATTCCAATCCCGGTCAGCCTATCATTAATAACCAGGAGCTGGGATACCCAGTAATACTAACTTATATCCACCATTCCCAGGTCACCATCCTAAATGGAGTGGCAACATTTAGGCCTCTCCAGAGGATGAACCAAAGTCTTGCCATAATCTCAGCAAGCCAGGTTTTGGGAATATGGAGCAGGAAGTTTTGCAGGATATATAGGAAGATGGGAAGTATGATTATTTATATAAGTGCAACTCAGCCCAGACTGTTAAAGGAGAGGGTAGAGCAAGTGGTGAGGCTGGTTATAGTCACCCAGAGGAGGGGTGGCAAGATTGAGAATGTGCGTGGGCCCAGGCACCATTGCTATATGGATCCCCATGTACTTGAAGCTGAGACAATGGATCCATATATCAGACTGCCAATCAAGCACTGCATTATCTCCCCAAAAAAAGAACAAAAAGTGATTTACCTCAGTTCATCGGAAGCCCCAAGGTGTCCTAGAAGAGTCACAAAATTTCCAGTATACATGGTCCCCATATTGGAGGGTCGTGAGAAAAAGAAGGACTTCTGAATAAAGTGTGATTCTGTCCTCCAACCTGTCACTCCATCTCAATTCTCGCATCTGGGTATCACATGAAAGATACAGGTCAGGGGCTGTAGAGCCAGAGCAAAGAGGAGCGGGGAAAGAAGGAAACCCTGCCTAGACCCTTGTCTAATCGGAAAGATACAGGACAGCACACCGTTAATGAGAACCTGCGCTGAGGGCTGTGAGCAGAGGAGTCCAACCAAATTGTGAAACATGACTCTAAAGCCCATACACAACAACTCCAAATCAAGATAGCCCCAGTCCCGTTTCAAAGGCTTTTTCGAAGTCCACAAGTAGCGGAACTACCGCCTCTCCGATGTCATGGACATGAGACAGGACCGTGTGGACATGACAGATACAATGTCTAGTGCTGCGGTTGGGCATTAACTACAAATTCTGGGTGAATCAGGGTGTTAAATTCTGGTTGCAGCCTATTCGCCAAGATCTTGGCATACATTGAGCACACTTATGCTACATCCATTGGTTTTATGAACTCCAGTGATTGCATTCTGTTTACATATTTTCTTTTTTCGGGAATTTGAGATGGACAAATTTGTTCTGTTTTTTTGTAAACATATTTGATTGAATCTTTGTATATGTGCACCGAGCTTGTACATGGCTAGAAAGTAAGAGATTTAGGGGACCCTGGCACATGGAAGGATAAACAATGAATAATACTGAAGAATATGTAACCATCAGGCGATAGTCCCCTAGAACAGACAACAGTCATTACAGTACTACAGCAGTGCACGACAGTAGTTACATTTTGAGAATACAATCTACAAACGGGTGAGCAATTCAATCTCAACACAACAATAATCTCTTCCAATACTCCTCCCTTCACCGTACCCCTGTGCTGTCTTCCATCTCATAATAGGTCAGTTTTGAAACAAAATGTGGGTGGCTAGAGTGAAGGGTTGTTTGAGTGGAAATTGACCAGCGTGTTCGGGTGCACCTAGTTTTCGTTATCTGTCCCATCTTTCGACCAGTCTTCTGGTGCACACAGAGTCCTGGTTCCCAGGGTCAGCAGGTAGAGGAGCATTCAGGGATAAGAGGCATTTTCCCCCTCGTTTCCTCCCTTTCTCATCATCTCTATTAGAGTCTCCCAAGCTTTAGCAAAGTCTAGCGTTCCCCTGACCCTCCTACTGTCTCCGAGGAGTGTACCCCACTTCCATTCCTCTTACCTAAGGAGGTCTGCCTTCCATCTATCAATATGCCATCCATTGGGTGTTTTCCAGCACATAGTTATGACTCGCTTGGCCAATATCAGTGCCAGATCAATAAAACGGGACATCAATTTCTTTTTGACCCGTCGGGGGCTGAGCCCTAGTATTCAAGTCATAGGAGATAATTCAATGTTGTGATCTGTAACACCCTTCAGGAAATGGAGTACCTCCAACCAGTACTGTCAGTAGTGGAAATCTTCATACCATGTGTAGCATTCCCATCCTCTCTAAACGGCATCTGGGGCATTTGTGTGAGGGAAATAGGTATTAAGGCCCAGATTTACAGCAATCTGGCGCATCAGTACTGATGCGCCAGATTTCTTGCGCTCCTCCCCCACCTCCAGTTAACAACACCATGGGTGCACCATATTTATAATACGGTGTACCATGGCACACGTTAGGCCAATAGTGTCAACATTTTTTACCCAACTGTGGCGCTTTTCTGCGCGAGCATCAAAACCTTTGATGCCCTTGCAGCAAAGTGCAAGGAGGCCCATTGATTTCAATGGGTGCGTCCTTTTAATGCCTGCTTTGAGCAGGCGCCAAAAATTATGCCAAAAATGGCGCCATGAAATATTGTAGATTATTTATTTGTTTGTTATTCCTGCGGGCTCATCCCTCTGCATCTTCCACTCTGTGATCGAGCACCTTGGATCTGTCCATTCGGCTGGCTGTCTGCATTTTCAAATTCTCTGTCACGGGGACTATGTCTTTCAGCACCTGCTCATTTTTCACAGTTCGATCGGTTAGCTTACATTGGTCATGCCTGAGTAAACTTAGATCCGCCACTACTGTGTCCATCTTAAGTTCAAGTGCTTCTCTGGTGTCCCTGATGGCATCAGTATGGAAACACATTTGCCAGGGTTAGCGGGGTTGCTCTCTCTGCGTCCTATCATTTCCATCCGCGTGGCTGTCCTCCATGTCAGTCAGTGTCTTTCTGTGTTCCAGGGGTCCAGGGCACCAACTAACAAGATAATTTAATCACAGGCCGACAGGCCGCCGCCTGAGTGTGGGGGATCAGTCAAGGCTAATGGGATGCGATATCAATGGAGCCCCAGCTTTTCGTATTGGTAAATATTAATGTTTTGTGTAGGTATCTGAATGCAGCATCCCACTTCACAGCCCGCCTATGACTGGCCCCAGAAACGTATTTGGTAGTGTAGAGCCGTCTCAGCTACTGCGGAGGTGAGTCAAACTGAGGCCTTTCTGCATAGGAAGAACTAAGCTGTGGGTTGGTTTATATACAAACTAGGGGTGCATGTGAAACAACAGCATAATATTCTGTTTAGGAATCTACTATGTGCCCTTATCAGTAACATAAACAATTATACACGCCTATGCAACCAATATGGAAATTCGTGCATATGAAATAACCAGTAAGCCTCTACACGGTACAAATAACATACCATAAACATAGATAATGAAAGCTCAAGCAAATTTTTTTTTTTAATCTGCTTATTGCAATTTTTGGTACAAAGAACATTTAAATAAAAAGAAAATTGAATCATGCAAAGAAATTATACAAACATAAACACGAAAACAATCCCAACAAACTAGGCAGGTAGGCAGCAGCAGGAGGACAATAAACAGGGCATTAAGCCCCTCATGATGGGCATTGGAAAGCAGGCGGGACAATGACATGAGGATCGATACATCATGGATGACCTCAGCTTTCCAGGTGCAGGGCCACCTTGCACCATCCCAGTCACACAAGCGCAACCATCACTATCACATCCCCCAGTTGTCCCAAGCAGACGTGCCACTCAACCAAACCGATCAGATAGTGAAAGAGTACATCAGCCTTGAGCCACTCAGAGGGAATGTTAGCAGCAACAGGTACAGCATCTGAGCAAGCAGATGCAGGGGACAACCAAGGGGGGCTAAGGGAAGGCCGCCTCTATGTCCCTGATTCTCCCATGTCTATCCAAATGTGGGCAAGCTGCCAGAATCACATCCCAGGAGGGCAGCAAGGGGACTCTCCACAGTCCTCAGCTTCCTCCCGGAGCAGTGCTTCTCTTTCGCATTCTGCCCATCTGGTCAACTCCCTGCTCCAGTCGTGCAAGTCAGGGCCAGAGGTAGATTTCCAGCAAATCGTCAGCTACCTCCTTTCAAGTGGAAGGGCCAAGTCTGTAAATCGTTCCATCACTTTTTGAGTTGCGCTGCAAGTATGCAAGCCCATGAGGCATAATTGCAGAATGTGCTCAAATTTCCTGTCCATGGCCCACTAGAGAACTAGTATGAGTGAAGGCCAATACAGGACTAAAGTCGGACAGGACCACACCATATGGAAAAACCCTGCTTTCACCACCCAAAGAGGTCCGGTTTGCCAACACAACAGGAACATAGTGTGTATCTTATGAGATGTGAGGTAGGCCTGATGCAGAAAGAACTGGATAAGCTTGAATCTGGCATTCCAACACACCTTGGAGGTAGACATTTGTATGAACTTCCAGGAAGAATCTGAAAGTTCTGGGCCCAGGTCCACCTCCCACTGGTGTCATAGGGGCAGGAAGTCCAGTTGTGCTCCCTTCAACAAGGCCTAATACAAAAGGTTAATTGCCTTGGTCATTCAGGAAAAACGAGGATCATGGTGCCAGTCATGGTCTATAGGTTCTGAGGAACCCATCTTCCACCAGTCATGGGCCCAACCCGTCAAGGCACCATGCAACAAGAAATGCCCCACTGGTATGTCATAAGTCTCTCTGAGATCCTAAAAGGAGGCCAGTTCACCTCCAGTAAAAAGATCCCCCATGATATGCACATCTGCATCAGGCCATGTCTCCAGGCCGACACAGCCTCCAGGAAGTCGCCAGTACTGGGCCATCTGCAAGAGAAGCTCACACGAGTATGGAGTTCTGGTGTGAGTCCTCTGTAAGGCCCTCACCCATGGGTACCATGCTGCACAAACTGCCTCCTGTTGTATATCAGAATGCATTTGTGCACTTGCCTCCCCCTTGTTTGCTATACAGCGACCAGTCATGGCCACCTTAACCGCCTCCCATTCAAACCCCACTGACGTAGCAGAACTCTGGTTATCAGCCCAATATGCCATGATTTTATCTAGCAGTATAGCCCAGAACATTTGGTCCTCCAACAGCGATCGATCTAGCCTCGAAGTGGGGATGCAAGCCCTACTCACAGAGCACCAGAATGCACAGAGCAGAGGACAGTGATCAGGATAGGTCTGCACCAGGTATTCCAGCCTCACCTCTAAGTCACGCACACTAGAACAGAAGGAATAAACCCTAGCTGCTGGGTTCCTATTCTCTAACAGTCTGAGAGTCCACAATGCTGTACCCAACTGTGGAAGGCAGCCACTAGTGTAGTTGCAGGTGCTCCAGACAGCCGAGGACGGTACCTATCCATGCAGGTATCAGCCACGCAGTTACAATCGCCACCTACTATTTGAGTACAGGGAAGCATGGATGGTAGGAGGGACGTGAGGCTGTCAAAAATGGGTGCCTGGTCGGTGTTGGGGGCATATATGTTAAGCAATGCTCCATCCTTACCATCCATTAGTCCCAGCACAAGTACAAGCCTACCCTTTGGGTCCACGACTGACCTATGTGCTGGGCTGGCACCACTGGCTTAATCCAAATAATGGCACCCCTTGCAAAGGCAAAGTAAGCCATATAGTACAGCTGGCACCTCCACCTACTGTGCATAGTATAACTTGTGCTCTATGACAACTATAACTCATGCCCTTCCATGCACTGCTACTTACCTCACATATTACATAAGTAATTACATCTTCTATGACATAATTTACAGTATAACTGCAACATTTGCAAACATATTATTGATTAAAAAACTGTGCATGGGGGATGCAATTTACAGTTACCTTAGAGTACAAGTTAATGTGTCTTGAGGCCAGTATAACTATAACTGTTGAAATTCTTTGTTTTTGTGCATGTAAAATCTGAACATAACTATAATGTTCCTCTAACCTTTGGTTGTTTAGTGAATTTGTAAGTTTTCTAAAATTTTATTTCCTAACTATAACGTCCCCGTAACGTTTTATTTTCAGTGAATATATATATATATATATATATATATATATATATATATATATATATAAGTACTGAAAATGAAAGGTTACAGGGAAGTTATAGTGAGGAAATAAAATTAAAAAAACTAGATTAGAAATTCACTTTAAAAAAAACAAAGATGACAGGGATGTTACAGTTAGGCCGATATTTTGAATGTACAAAACCATAAAACTTCATCCATTAGTTAGAGATATCTCATGTAACTATAACTCGTTCCCCTAGGTAACTATAACTTGCGCCCCAGCCATGCACAGTTTCTTTGTCAAAAATGTTACTGCACATATACATTGATATTATCAATGATGTTATCAAAGAAGTCATGAGGGCCGTAATTTGTGGGAAAATTAGCAGTGCCTGGTGAGGGTACGAGTTATAGTTACTTTAGGGCACAAAGTTATAGTTACTTGAGATAACTAACTATAACCTGTGAATTTCTATGTTTTTTTACGATTGAAATGTATTGTTAAAATGAATATTTTTAAAAAAGGATTCATTTCCATAGCGTTGTGTGGTGCTGTCTGCTTTCAGTACAAGGAGGAAAGGGAAAGCAAGCTTGGTGAAATACATATATGTATATAGATATAAATATATATTCACTGAAAAAAACAAAAGTTACAAGGACTTTATATTTAGGCTCACATTTAAACAAACAAAACCATAGAAATTTGCCTGTTATAGTTAGAGTTATCTCAGTTAACTGTAAGTCGTGCCCTAATGTAAATATAACTTGCGCGCCCACCAAGCACAGTTTTTTCGTCAAAAATGTTACTGCAAATATTACATTGATATTATCAGTGATGTTATCAAAGATGTCATGAGTGCCGTAATTTGTGGAGTTTGTGATTTATAGTTACCTTAGGGCATGAGTTGTAGTTATTTGAGATAACTATAACTATAACGGGTGAATTGCTATGGTTTTGTACATCTGAAATGTGGGCCTAACTATAACGTCCCTGTAACCTTTGAGTTTTTCAGTGAATTCCTTGGTTTTTTAAATTCTATTTCCTAACTAGAACGTCCTGCTAACCTTTGGTTTTTTTAAGTGAATTGCTATGTTTTTTTTAACGTATAGTAATTTTAAATACTATACGTTAATTCAACCACCGCCCTGCACGGTAGCAGTTAGCCAGCCAACCCCCTATAAGCACCCAACCTTGCACTGTGCACAGCCTTTGCCTATGCGAAACAGGGGTGGCCATCAAGGCCCAGCCTGTAGTCAGTCCCTGTGGCCAACCACACTAACCACCCAACACTACTCTGCACACTGCCTTTTAGCCATGCATGGTGTGAGTTGGCTGCAGCCTATCTCTCTGGGTGTGAGAATAGGAGTAAAAGTGTGCATCTGGAAGTGAGAGTGGCTGTGGTAGTGTCTGTCTGGGTCTGAGAGTGCAAGCATCAGTGTCAGTGTCCTTGCAGGTCTGTGAGTGGGTGCATGAGGGTGTCAGTGGGTCTATAAGGGGGGTTGTGAGAGTCTGAGTTGGTCTGTGAGTGGGTGTGCGTGAGGGTCTGAATGGGGCTGTGAGTGGGTGAGTAAGGGTCTGAGTGGATGTGTGAGTGGGAGAAAGATTGAAACAGAGAGAGAGAGAGAGAAAGAGAGTGAGAGGGAGAACAATAGAGACTTTTTTAGGCTTTAATGGATGATGTCCTTAGCATGAGATATTTCTGGACAAATTGAAAAGAAAAAAGTATTTGTCAATTAAAAAGAGTAAGATTGCCTTTCAGTATGAGCCTTAAACATTTCGTAGTTGAAAAGAAATTAAAGGAGGGAAATGATGGATGCACCTGGAGTCGAACCCTCACTCTCAGTGTGAAGATCTGTGACCTTCACCATTACCCTATAAATATTTTTTTCATCGTTTTTTTCTTGCCCTTTACGGGCTATCGGGGACCATATGGGGAGCCTCAAAGTCTCCCCGGCAGCCCCACCCAATTGTTTTTTTGTTTTTTTCATTTTTTGTTGCCCTTTATAGGCTATCCCAGCCAGCTCTCGCCTCCTGCTTGAGCTGTCATTGCTCCAGCAAGCAAGGAGCTGCTTTTAATAGTAGCTTCCTGATTGCTGGAAAAATGTTTTCATCTGTCTTCCCTCACGCATATCTGCCTGCAGGAAAGGCAGATGAAAACTGCACTTTCTGGCAGTGGGGCTTGTCAAACAGGACAGAAAGCAAAGTTATGTCCGCTTTTGCTTGGTGGGAGCAGTGAGCTCCTACCAAGCAAAAGCAAACAGCTATGTCCTGGGGGTGGGCACCCCAGGACCTAGCATGAGTCGGCGTTAGGTGGGGTGGCGGTCCCCAGCACCATCAGTGGCTCCTTGAGATGGGCAGAGCAACCCCCTCCTATGAACAATGCCCAGGGGAGGTGGTGGTCCCCAGGGCTACAGGGGTCCCAAGTGGACTCTTATCATTATTTTGATTATAGCCAAGAGGAGGTGATGGTCCCCGGAGCTGTGGGTCTCCCCCCCACGTTTTAATTATTTTAAGTCCTGGGGAGGTGGTGGTCCCAGGGCTGCGGGGGGTGCAGGTGACCCCGCATTAATGTTGATTAAAGCCTAGGGGAGGTGGCGGTCCCCGGGGCTGTGGCGGAGGACGATGGGCTTCCCCCACACAAATAAAACAATTAGCCCTGGGGAGGTGGTGGTCCCTGGGGTGAAGGGGGGCACAGCTGCCTCGCACATATTTTTTGCATTGCCCCGAGGAGGTGGTGGCCCCTTGGACTATGGGGGGATGGGTGCCCCCCATTACAAATAAACAATGCCTCCGGGACTTGGCTCACCTGGGGCTTAAAAAAGACAAAGCATGCTTTATTTCTTATAAAATTTTCTGTGAATCTGCTGCGACTCCTGCCATAAATTAAAAAAAAATGCTTTTTAGCCCCACCACAAGAGCTAAGGATTCAGGGTTTCTGTGCCCTGACCCCTTTTTTTTTTGCCGAGTCCCAACATGACTGCCATTACTTCCTGGTTTGAACTGTTGGCAGCCAATCAGACCTCAGCACAAGACTGCGAGGGGCCGCAAATCCTTTGCGTACCTATATATACAAATTTGGATTTTCTTTAATTTCTCAAAAACGATTGAACAGATTTACACCAAATGACAAAAAGGGCTCTTTCTTGACCAAGAGCTACCTTTTTGACAAATTTGGTGTAATTCCGTCCAGTGGTTTTATGCTATCTCTGTTCAATTTTTACGATGAAAATTAACACTGGAGACCATCTAAATTTCACCACCCCCTTTATTTCAGCCCCGCTTGACGGATCACCCCGAGATTTTCCAGACAGCAACTCATGTGACTGTCAAATTCTTTTAGGAATTTTAGTGAAGATTCGTCAAGCAGCACCAAAGATATAGGCATGCAAAAAACAGCCTTTTCTATAGAAACTAGGTCCTAACTATAACTACCTAGTGGCGACCGCCACAAAGTAATATGTTTATACATAAATATATATATATACATATGCACACATATATTCATTTCACAGCTTATCTACGCTTACTCCCAGCCAATCATCCAGGGGTCATTGACAAAGCAGGAAGCACTTGAAGTCTCCAATATTTTGTGACTTTATTTCAATTTCAGCCAGAAGGTGCAAGAAAAATGGTGATTCATTTCAGCCGGAGCCATCAACTGGCCATAGAGTTTCACAGTGTAGAGTGTCTTTAAACAGTGGAGTATTCCAAACCTACCACCACCTCTCTAAAAATGACTAGACCACTAAATTGACTAATAATAGTGCTTCCACATAGGCGCCATTGTTACAATCACTCCGCTAATGGGATTGTATTATAAACTTGTAGTCATGCCATTTTTACTCATATAAAACATTCAACAAGATACTGAATTTCATTACATTCTGTGAAGTACATTGTTTAAAGAAATTCTAACACTAAAAAAAATACATTTGAGTATTTGGCATTAAAAAAAAAAAAAACTATTATTTAATATGCTTGAAACCATTCACGGCGTCCCTAATGGAATGGAAGCACATGGTAGGCTCACAGTCAGTAGAGTGCCTAATTCAATACTTTTGTAATGTATTTGAAATGCCAACACTCAGTGAAATGCATTTATGTATCAAATGTCTAAAGCAGTTCATTCCTTTATTAATACCCTTGTTACAATGCTCAGAGTCCTTACTGTAGTGCATGTAATTCCTAATTGATTCCACATGTTATTCTATTTAGGCAGTATTACAATAAAGTGCAGATGTTTCTGTCTTATAGAATAAACACAGGCAATACTACAGTAAAGTGCCAGTGCTCTTATCTTATTAGGAATACCATAGATGAAGTTCCTAAGGTGACTGCAGGCGCAATAAAGACACAGTTCCAAAAGTGCTAAAGGGTGTTGCAGTATGGTGTCAGTGCTTCTGCTGTGAATAGGCAGTATTACAGTAAAGTGCCAGTGCTTCTGTCATATCGAAAGTGCTAAAAATGAAGTTCCAGAGGGATATGCAGGATCGATAAGGGCACAAGTTCAAAGTGCAAATGCTCTTGTAATTTGTCCTATCCATTATATTAAGATGTAAAGTCATATACTGTTTCTCATGACCACATTAGCAGCATTTTAAACAAAGTGTCAGTGCTTCAGTTCTATTTAAATTTACATACCTGGATAATTTCTCCTAGACAAAAACACAATCCTATACTATTAAAATTCAGATGATAACAGAAGTATGGACTTTTCTCTAAATTTCCCTCATCCATCAATAATCACATGAGACACAGTTTCATATATGTACTGCCTGCATCAATATATCATAGATATTAACATTTTCATTATCTGGCTACTGTTCTTATCCAGTGCTAATATGAGTACTCCTATGAGACACGTCTCCCACTAGATGAAGGGTCCCCATGGTACAAACTTTACAAGGTAGAAAGTGACAGTACATTTCCTGAGCTAGCTCAAATTCTGGAGAAGAATATAAAGTCAATACAAAGACACAACACTCAACATGATAGTATAGACGGTTCTCAAGAGGAGATTTTCATTGAATCCATCAGGGTCTTCCTGCCCACATAATGCTTCATTCTTAAAAGACATTAGTGAAAACAAAAGGCACACTACAATCAAGTCAAGATAAAGAGCATGGGGAGATCAGCTAATGAGGACATGGGTACAATGTGCTTACCTGGTTCGTTTGATCAAAAATATACATGTAGCTCTGCATCTACATTCAATCCCAATGGAATCTCAGTCTGCATTAGAATGATCCACTTTGATTCTGATGCTCCTCTTGCTCCCTGAATTATATGTTGGATACCATAATATTTAAATTTGAATCTGTTGCCATTGTGTTCTTCCCAGATATGCTTGACCATTGCATAGGTTGTGTCGCTATTACTTATAGCTCTGAGATTCTGTAAAATACATAGTTTGAGTTTGTTGATTGTACTGCCAACATATGTTTTACTGCAGCTACACTCCAGAACATACACTACAAAGGAAGTTTCACAACTTATCCATTCTTTGATCTTCATCATTCTCCCATCTTCTAGTTTAAACAATGTCACCTTCTTGCAAAATGAACATGCTTTACATTTGGGACACTTACAAAAGCCTAGTTGTTTTTGTGTTAGCTATCAAGTTTTGTGGTGTGTGATGGGCCGGACATGGTCCCTACTTGTGCTGCCGCTACCCTTGTTGAACCGGAAGAGGTCAACCACCGCACCAATCCGGGCGGCCTTCGGGAGGAACAGCGGGAAATGAGATGCTCAAATAGCCCGGCATCGGGCTGTCTGAGGGAGGAGTCGACCGTGAAGACGGAAGGAGGAGCGGAGAAGGACGCAAGCGGAAGACCGGGAGCGACCACAGAGCACATCGTCCCAATCGGGGACAAAAGGACCATGGAAGACACGGAGCCGTACGTCCCAGGCTGGGACGGGAGAAGTACAGGATCCAGGGCACCGGAGGTCCAGTCGGGGACGGAAGGAGCAGACTCCGGGAAGCGGAGTACAATAACCCGCCACGCTTCTGGAGAAGCGTGGCCTCTCCAGGTGCGTGGAAGTGGCCTGGGGAGGGATATGGGAGAGGGGAAGGGCAATTGTATAATCGGAGGGGAGGATAGCACGAGAAGAAAGACACAGGGAAAGGGAGGGGGCATACAGGGAAGGGGTGTGCACTAAAAGATAAAAAGAGTGGTGATATTAAAAGGAATGGGGCAACGAGAAATATCCGCAGTAGGAAAAGAGTATACCCGAAAAACATAGACAAGAACACTAAGAGAGAAAGGCAAGAAAAGAAACTGGAAAAAGCAAAGAAAATTTCCTACACAGAGAGGGAAAGGACAGGAGAAGGACAGACAAATACGAAAGACAAGACAGAGACAAAACGGAGAAGGGAGAGCCAGATACAGGAAAAACAAAAGGGGGGAAAACAGAAATACTTACCACAACTGTTTCTCTTCTTCCCACATGTGCCTCCCGAGAGACCTGCAAGAATAGAAAGACAGGAGGAAGAGACTGTGAAGCACTGCCTGTAGAATACCCTAGAAGAGCACAAGAACAATATAAGAAAGCCATCCATCATTAAATAACACTATATTCAACCAATAAAAGAACACTTACCTGTGTAACAGACGAGTCTTGCGTAAATTACTCGTGCCGATCCTGCAACATGGTGCTATATACCTCTTTCTCAAATATTCACTCAATTAAGCTGTTTTCTTGTAGGTGATTTGTGGGTGGTCTGGTAATGTGCCTTAAGTGTCTCATCCATCATCAATAATTTCCATATTTTTTTTCAGAAGATCCTTAGTCTGTTGGCTGACAGCATCAAATTCCATAAAATGCCTTATCTTATTCTCTGTTGTGGGTACACTAGCATGTCCAAGAGCTTGATTACAGCAAGGTGCTGTTGCTTGCAACATTCACACTTAGGGCCATATGTACGAAAGCTTTTTCCCATAGACCCAGAATGGGTAAAATCCTTTGGTACATCTGGCCCTTAGTTGGGTATATTCACTACATCCTTGAATATCAAGTTTGCAATAACCAATGCTTGTTAAATGTCTCATTTATTATAAACAATGCTTGTTGAATATGCACATTGTATCCCACCTGCTAAAGTCATGCCCACTGTAACTGCCAGAACATGTGCTCTTCACAATGTGATCTGTATTGAACATGTGCCACAATCAGGAGGATAATTGCTCATTGCCTTAATAAGCAACCAATTACCTTTCCACCTGCTCCGACTGTAACCACCAAAACATGTGCTCTTCACAATGTGATCTGTATTGAACATGTGCCACGATCAGGAGGACAACTGCTAATTTCATTAACAAGCAATCAACTGCCAAAAGGCACATGTGGACATCTGATTATTTAAGGATGCCTGTGAGTCTGATGAATTGCTTGGCTTCATACCTATTATTCCTCTCACCTGTCTCCAGTACAAGTAAAGTTCCTTTCCTCCAGCCTGCCTTCAGTCGAGTTCCAGTGTTTCTCCTTCTCCTACCAGCTTACGTCGAAATCCAGCAATTCCCGTCCTTTGGACAGCCTCCAGTCGAGTTCCGGTGATCGTCTCCCTCTAGTCGGCTTCCTGCAGAGTCCCTGATCTCCTCTTCTATCATCTGCTGATGATCCCATACTTCCTATAAAAGAGAGAAAACAAAAAAGGTGAAAAAACCCAGTGTGGGTTCTTCTGAAGTATTCAGGCAAATAACTTCACTTCAAGGTAACGAAAGATCAATTGCTTAATGTGCGCTGCACTAAAATCAATTAAACAAAACAGAGCTCTGTCTTTTAAATAATTTATGACAACAAGAACTAGCGTGATTTATTGTTTGGGTGGGAATCCAAGATACTGCTATACAGACATTAAGGAAAGACGTATTTCCTGAAACAAGCGCTCCCCTGAGAATTAGGAGATCGGAAATAGAGCAAGTTTATGAAAACTATTATTGGCAAGAGATTACGCTAGAACTCACGAAGCCCTTTAGTCAAGTTGATTGTTTTTGAGTTTGGACATTGTTTCTGAGACTCTGTGAAAGTATTGTAAAAAGAGGAAGACACTTGTTCAGCCTTATAGAAACGTATGCAACAAATGCACTATGTGTCAACAATAACTGATATTATGCAATGTATAATTCCACAATAGCTTATGCAAGTTCAATGTATTGATGAAGTAATTCTTTGGCAGCCCTGAATCCTAAAAACCAAGAACTCAGAATTTTGAGAAATCAGAAGTCCTGACGCCCAACACGACCTGCAGTCCAGAGTCCATCAATCTGATTCTGCAGTCCACAAAGCAGAAGCAGATATTTTCTCTTCCAAAAACCCCTTCCCCTTGAGGACTAACGAGAAAGCAATGTACTCTTCATTGCAGTCACATTAGTCCTCACTGGGATTGGGGAACTTTCATCACCCCATCAGAACCCCTGGAATTGAGGAGAGTGGCTCATACAGAACAGAAAGCCAAGCCACAACATTAAAGTTCCTTTAGGGCTAAGTCATAATGGATCACAAGTCTGTAACTGATTAAGATCGTTTAACCCCTATCGAGCAGTTGGCAGTTCTAACACAACATTTACAGGACCAACTCTTGAAATTAGGAACCGAGAATCAAGACTCCAAGGCATCTCTAACATGTTCCACATCCTTCACGCAATGGAGGGATCCCTCCGGTCCACGGACCATTATTAATCCCCCAGTTTGGTATCCAACCCTCCACTTCCACTCCTGCTAATCCCTCTGACCAAAATCTACATGTAACAGTGACCACTCCAACATTTGTGCCATTGGCCAACCCTGAAAAATTCACTGGGGATAGTTCTTGCTTTCCTGCTGTCATGAGCTAATGCCAATTGCATTTTTGTGCAAACCTCAAATATTTACATCTGATGCTGCTATGGTAGCTTATGTAGTTTCCTATCTTGGTGGTGTTGCTGCCAATTGGTCTATTCTACTTATTGAAAATAATGATCCCATCTTATATAAGTTTGCCGCCTTAACACAATTGTTTGCCAAAAATATTCTTATTCAGTCTTGTGATAACAAATTATTAGATTTACAATAAGGGACCAATGACCTCCTCACTTACATTACTACTTTCAACCGGTTTATTACTGAGACTAGGAGGCCTGAAGAAAAATGTACCTCACTTTTTTACAGAGGCCTGAGGGATGATTTAAAAGATAGTTGAGCACATATCGTTGAATTACCAGAAGATTTCACTCAGTTTATAAATTTAGTAGTGAGACTAGATCATCGGTTAGGAGAAAGGAAATCTGAATGTCCTCAGAGTGATCTTAGGGTAGGTGTTTTAAAAAAATATCAAAGAAAAAGCACAGGAACCAGAACCCCTTGCAAATTTGGCAAGTTAGAGGTCCTTTATCTATTAAAGGGAGGGAACAGCTCCATAAGGCCAATCCGTGCCTATATTGTGGTAAATCCAGTCACTTTGCACAAGACTACACAATTAAACCTAAAAAGAAAAAAAAGCTGTAGCTTGTTTGAGTATTCCTGAACCGCAGCAGGAAAAACTAATGCTCTCAGAGAGAACCGAGATCTCCTCTCCAAGAGGGTCCCTTTATCAGATCTCCCAATACTTGACTAATGTCCTAAATGTCCTAAACCATGCACCTAGCCACCTGACCATTAGAATAACCCTCATTCTATCCCCTCAAAATAGGCAGAGTCTGTCAGTGCTCATAGGCTCAGGTGCTACAGGTAACCTCCTTGATCTGACCCTAGCGGCCAAACTGGGAGTTTCACGTGTTAACAAGGCAGTACCCGAACTAGTTAGGGCAATTGATGGCTCAGCCCTATCCTCTGGCCTTATTCAATGTCACACTAATCCGTTAACCATAGTATGTGACAGTGTCATATGGAAGACACAACCTTTGACTTAAGTAACACCCCCTCCTTTGACATTATTTTTGGTATTCCCTGGCTGGAATGCCATAATCCTAAAATTGATTGGGTTTCTTGAATAGTCACCTTGGACTCCCCTTTCTACATGACCACATGCTATCAAGAAGCGCGCTGTCTTGTGACACCCCTACATTCTGCTATAGAAGAATATCGGGATTTCTAAGACGTGTTTGACCCAGTCAAAGCAACTCAGTTGCCACCCCATAAGGTCTATTATTTTTTAATAGACCTAGTTCCTGGAGCAGTCCTTCCTTGCAGTTGAATATATGCATTACCAGAACCCGAGAATCAATATCTGTGCAAGTATTTGGATGGGTTGTTGGACTTGGGGCTTATAAAACATTCTACTTCTCCCATTTAGTCACCTCTTTTCTTCGTACCAAAAAAATATGGAGATTTGCAGACTTGTATTGATTACAGAATGGTTAATAAAGCAACCATCAAAAATAGTTACCCCTTGCTTCTGATACCAGTCCAGTTGGACCACGTCTGGGGGTCCACCATTTACACCAAGCTAGACTGTGCTGCGCATATCACCTGATCCGTGTCAAGGAAGGGGACGAATGGAAGACCGCCTTTTGGACAAAGTTTAATTTGTTCCAATACACAGTGATGCCCTGTGGGCTTTGCAACGCCCCTGCAGCATGCCAATACTTTATCAACGATGTATTATTACATGAGTTCCTAGATGTCTGCCCTATCGCCCATATAGATGACATCTTGATATTCTCTAAAAATAAGCAGGAATACATTCTGCAGTGTCTACGTGAACACTCCCTGTATGCCAAATTAGAAACATGTTCGTTTAACACTGACTCAGTAGAGTTCCTTGGATATAATTTATCACCCAGTGGCATAACCATGGACCCCAGAAATGTAAACACGATTTTTTCATAGCCAACACTTACATATGTTAAGGACATCCAAAAGATTCTTGGTTTTGCCAATTTTTATAGGCGCTTCATCCCACAATTTTCAGACATAGTGGTCCCTATAACCACCCTATTAAAGAAGGGACTACCATTTAGCTGATCTCAAGCAGCGGAACAGGCCTTCACAACTCTCTAAAGAAGTTTCACTTCTGCTCCCATTTTACACCACCCAGATCCTGAGCAGCCATTTTATGTTGAAGCTGATGCTTCTCAATTCGCAATGGGAGGTGTGGTAACGCAAAAAGATCCACAGATAGGGCATCTCCGTTCTGTAGCCTTTTATTCTAAGAAACTCCTTCCAGCTGAACAATATTATACAATTGTTAAAAGAGAACTATTATCTATTAAAGTAGCATTTACTGAGTGGCAACATCATTTGCTGGGAGCAAAACACACTGTCACCATCTACACCAACCATAAGAATTTGCAATTCTTTAGTTCAGTTAAGGCTTTGACCCAAGACAAATGCACTGGCTTTACTTCTTCAGCGATTTTGATTTTATTATCATGTACACACCAGGGACCAAACAACTATTGTCAGATATCTTTTTACGCATAGGTCATCCAAAGGATGCTAGTTCTTGTAACCCTCCCAGTATAATACCTGCTGACAAAGTGCTAGCTCTAACCACAGTAGATACCTTCATGGATAATGTCAAGAAGGCATCTTGATATAATATAATCAAAGAGGATTATTACTTACATGCAGGGAAATTGTACATTCCAACACAGGAATTGCAACATCAAGTACTAGTGTGGAATCATGATTCCTATCTGGCTGGACTCCCAGCTGTAAAAAAGACTTTAGAAAACTGTTCACAAAACTTTTGGTTGAAAACCATGCGCCAAGATGTTTATGACCAGCTAATTTCATGCCCAAACTGTGCTCAGAATAAATCCTTACATCTCGCTCCCACTGGTCTTCTCCAGCCCTTGCCAATTCCCCCTAAACCATGGCACACAGTCAGCATGGATTTTATTACAGACTTACCAGAATCTAACAAACATACTACTGTGTTAGTTGTATAAGACCTCTAGTAAAAAATGGCACCACTCAAGAAATCACCAATGGCTGCTGAGCACTCTGTTCCTACCCCATATAGTCAAACTCCATGGCTTTCCCACAAAAATGATCTCTGATCAGGGCAGTCAATTCACATCAAGATTCTGGAAGGCCGTTTGTTCTTCACTTGGCTTGGAAATAGCCCTATCCACTGCTTACCACCCTTAATCAGATGGACAAACTGATAAAGTTAACCAGACATTAGAAAAAACACTCAGGTATCGTCTGTCTCACTAACAGAGACTTGGGACCAAGTTCTACCATTGACAGAATTCACATATAATAAATCAGTCCACTCTGGGTTAGGGTGCTCACCGTTTTATTTTTTTAGCCACCGGCACCTATCCCCGTAATATCCCCGTGCCAACAGTAACTGCCAAAACATATGCTCTTCACAATGTGATCTGTATTGAACATGTGCCATAATCAGGAGGATAATTGTTCATTTCCTTAACAAGCAACTAACTGCCTTTCCACCTGCTGCAATTGTAACTGCCAAAACATGTGCTCTTCACAATGTGATCTATATTGAACATGTGCCATGATAAGGAGGATAATTGCTTATTTCCTTAACAAGCAATCAACTGCCAAAAAGCACATTTGCACATTTGATTATTTAAGGATGCTTGTGAGTCTGAGGGCTTGCTTGACTTTGTACCATTGCTCCGCTCACCTGTTTCCAGTGCAAGTAAAATTCCTTGTCCTCAAGCCTGCCTCCAGTCGAGATCCAGTGTTCCTCGTTCTTCGACCAGCTTTCAGTCAAGTTCCAGCATTTCTCGTCCTCCGAACAGCCTCCAGTCACGTTTCGGCGATCTTCACCCTCTGGTCAGGTTCTTGAGGAGTCCCAGCTCTCTTTATCCATCTTCTACCAATGATTCCCATATTTCCTGTAGACGAGAGAAGAAGTATTCAAGTAAATAACTTCACTTCAAGGTAAAGAAAGATTAATCGCTTAATCACTTAGGGCCTGATTACGACCCTGGCGGTAAAAACCGCCAGGGCCGTGGTCCGCGGGAGCACCGCCAACAGGCTGGCGGTGCTCCTTTGGGCATTCTGACCGCGCGGTACAGCCGCGGGCAGAAACGGAAAGTCGGCGGTGTACCGCCGGCTTTCCGCTGCCCAGGGGAATCCTCCATGGCGGCGCAGCTTGCTGCGCCGCCATGGGGATTCCGACCCCCATACCGCCATCCTGTTCCTGGCGGTTTCGGCCGCCAGGAACAGGATGGCGGTATGGGGTGTCGTGGGGCCCCTGGGGGCCCCTGCAGTGCCCATGCCAATGGCATGGGCACTGCAGGGGCCCCCGTAAGAGGGCCCCACTTAGAATTTCAGTGTCTGCTTAGCAGACACTGAAATTCGCGACGGGTGCTACTGCACCCGTCGCACCCCTTCCACTCTGCCGGCTCTATTCGGAGCCGGCTTCCTCGTGGAAGGGTGTTTCCCGCTGGGCTGGCGGGCGGCCTTTTGGCGGTCGCCCGCCAGCCCAGTGGGAAACCCAGAATGACCGCCGCGGTCTTTTGACCGCGGTACGGTCTTCTGGCGGTTTCCGCTTGGCGGGCTTGGAATCACCCCCTCAATCTGCAAACAAAGCTATGTCTTTTAAATAATTTATGACAAGAAGTGAGAAGTGAGAATAAGTGGGAAGGGTATGCCCAAACGTGGGTCCCGGGCTCATTATGCCACTGGATCAAGTTGGCCTGGCTGATGAAGGGTGATACCCTGAAACCAGTCCCAGGATGCTTGTTTCCAGTCCAGGGAGGACCTGGCCTGGCAGTTCGGGCTGGACTGTTCCCATGGGGAACAGGGTCAAGAGTGATTTGCATATGGCTGGGGCTAAACTGGTGTGGCATGGTGAGCAAAATAACTGATGGATTAAGCTCAGATCTGTGACTGGGGGTGAATGTTTGATTGGTTCCGCATTCGTTCCATCATTTGTGTTTGTTTGCTTTTGTCGCCATAAGTGCGCCAGGTATGCCCAGACGTAGGTCCTGTGCTCACTATGCCACTGGATTCAAGCTAGCCTGCCTGATGAAGGATGAGACCCTGAAACTGGTCCCAGGATGTTTGTTTCTGGTCCAGGGAGGACCTGACCTGGCAGTTCGGGCTGGACTGTTCCCATGGGGAACAGGGTCAAGACTGATTTCCATATGGCTGGGTCTAAACTGGGGTGGCATGTTGAGCAAAAGAATTGATGGATTAAACCCTGATCTGTGAATGGGGGTGAATGTGTGATTGGTTCCGAATTCCGTCCATCATTTATGTTTGTATGCTTTAATTATTATAGTGTCATCATTCCGTAAGTCTTAAAATGCAGACCAATCATCCTTCGTCATATTGGATTGATTCTTTCTTTGTGGTTTTCGCAGAATTTTTTTTAAATCCTTCTATTATTACCTCCTGAAACAGATCTATTTGTTCCCAGAGAGTAATTGGGGACAAACACAAGATTCAGGTCTGCAATGATAATACATATATAAAAATGTGCAATGATAAATGCAAAGGCCGAAGCACAATCCTCTTGCTTAATACAACTCTTATGTGATGCTAACCATATCATACTTAAGATCAAACATTATGGCAGTTATAAATTCATGCATGCATGAAAAGAAAGCAGCAAATGTGACTTTAGAAGAAAAGCAATGTGAGAATGTGGTACAGAGTAATTTAAAAATAAAGGAAAGTAGACAGACACAATAACCCTCGTAGTGTGACCATAATCATAAAGCTTGTACTCAACATAATTCACACTAAAGCAAATGCCCAATCTCTAACAATGAATGAAAGAGCTGCCCAGACATGGAAAGGACTGTGTATCATCTCTTCCATTAAACATTGCTCATTTTTAGAAATAATGATGTATTGGATGGATTTTTGGGGCTATTGCGTTCCTCTACCTTTACACTGTGTCTATGTTCGCAAGGTTGCGATCTGCATAGTAACTCTTCCATGTTCACTGCAAGTTCCGATGCTGCAATTTCACTTTTTTCTAGAGTTTTAGTACATGACAGTTTTTCTAATTTATTATTCTACTTGATTAACAGAGAAAAGAACAAAAGAGCATACCTTTCTATGCCTATGAAATGGGTGTTTTTTTTTACTTTGTATGGTGGACTGTGTGCCCACATTTACAAAGGCTCATTTTGCACTGGGACCATGATTGTTTTAGAATACATTTGATAACTGTGCATACCATGGAGTGCCAGGTTTCCATAGGAAATTAATTTTTTGATTTGCTAATAAATTTGGCACTGTTAGACGAATCTTCACAAAACTTTCAGAAGAAAAAAGCTTCATCCACTTCAGCCCCTTCGTGGAATGTTTCGGAGTGAAGTGTCAAGTGGGGGCAGAGGAAAAAGGGTCCCAAAACACATTTTCTCCATGCAATTTCTCATATAAACTTTAGACATTGCAATAGCCACAACAGCTAAACAATACAACATTTGGCAGATAGCTATGTCTTGATGCAGAAAGTATGCTTTTTATGATTTTGTGTAAATCTATTTATTTGCTTTTTAGGTCAAGCGTAAGCATACAGCCTCTTGTATGCTTTTAGTATACTTCTGTGGACTTAAAGCCATTTAATTTGTTAATTTCAGTGTCATTTAAAAATCCTTGCTTGCTAGTGATCAGTCATGCCTCTTTGTCCCTCATTTTACTCTTTGGGAGCAGGGATGAATTATTGTATAATTACGCTTTGTTGTGCTTGTCTGTACTTTGGAGGATTTGTTTTTCTTGGTTTCCTGCTCGTGTTCGGTGAAGACTCTCTTTTCATTTTCACAGCATTCTTGCACTTAGGGGAGTTTTGTCTGAAAACAAATGGTTTTGGTCAGCTGGTCGGTGCAATATTAGTAATGCAACACGTTCTGCCATCCTTCCTGAAACTCCTGCACCTCCTGCTCTGTTGCTTGTATTTTTTTGCCTTTTTGCTAATTTGGATGTCAACCGTCAATCTTGTGTTGGGCTTCTCTCGGTAAAGTATTTGGTTTGGGCTTCCTTTTAAGGGGGATTGGGCTTCTTCACTATGTAGTAAGCAATCAAGACCTCGTTACAGACACTGCCCAGCTCTCACGCTATCAGCCTTAGTGTCACTGTACTTTGTAGCAAGGCATGTGATGATGACAATGGGCCACCATGTTGTCATGAGCGGGGGCCAACTTAGGGACAGGCAAGAACGTTGCTGTGCCTGCAGTCTTGAATACTGGAAACTATTCTCTCAGCCTGACCTGTGCATGGCCACTATTTACAACCGATAAGCAGTGTTCTGCCTGAGCTTAACATCAACACCCTTGTCGGCAAATAACATAACTATTCTTTCGACCTTGGGTCCAATCCGCATACATGGCAATACACTTGAGTCTCTCCTAAATATGATCATTTACTTTTTTTCATTAGCGATAGTATATGTTTCTTTCAATTAAAAGGGAAACTAGTTCTTTAAGCTCAATGGATGGTGGCTCCATTTCAACGTGCCTGTCAAGTTTGCACTGGATTAGGGTACACCTTCCCTTTACTGATGCCGACTTGATTGCAGTAACATGGAAGAAGGGCCAGCGGTGGACATGGTATGTTAAAAGCAAACCTACCAGTGCCATGCAGAGTTTGTTTCTTTCTCAGACAGTAACTTTTTTGTCATGATTTTCAATATTTTTGAAGTCATTTAAATATTTACAAAGGTTCAAATAATTACGTCAGCTACTTAATAGATGGCAAATAGATGGAAACGTTTCCTATGATTAATTTTTTTATTTTAAAATTGATAAGACAACACAACTACCTTGCATATTTTACACAGCTTACATGTATACAAATATGAAGAGCCATTGTTCAAGGATGACGCCCGCATTTACACCTGTGAACCTCGAAGTTGGGCAGCCACACGTGGGCTACTGCACATGTGCTGTGTTCATGTGCTGGCATTCCAGTGCTCGCTTCCCTGCTTCTGGAATTGGGGAGAGCCCCTATAAAGCTGGTGGTGAGTTAGGAGGTCCGTGAGATTGCAGGAGAAGAAGGTCTGTGAGATGGTATGAGAAGGAGGATGCAGTTAAATATTTAGGATATCACACAAATTGAAAACTACTGGATAATGAGTCAATTCCATATGAATTTAATGAGCAGGTTTTAATGCTTACCATTACCTAGGAAGGGCAGACCATACTGGTGACCTGGAGCTAGAAGAGAAATGTTTTAAGCGTTCAATTTCATGCTTGTACTTCACCTGCATTCTGGTTACTAGTCCGGGAGGGCTCCAGAGCCGCAGATAGCAATTACTACCAATATCATAGTTGCAGCATCCTCTAAATTCATACTTTGCACCCACCCATTAACCCCTTGTCCTACTGCCAAAGTGCAAAGAAGCCAACAGAAACAAGTGATTCTTAACCATCTGTGCTCTGTGCCTTTGTGCGTTTGATAGACAACATCATTTGCTGTTTGTTGCACTTCTGTGGTCAAAGTTGGTAGGATCAGAGGGGCACGACGTGCCCCTACTTTTGTAATTTATGAAAAAAGTCCCCTACTTAATATTAAAGGACAACTGTCCTGGGACCGTAAACTCTAATTGTGCAAATGCTTTAGCTTAAGTTTCATTCAGGGAGTCTCCTGTACTGTGAGATCAAGGAAAGGGCAGGCAGCTTATCAATAAACAGGCCTTCTTGCCAGGGTGCCTCCTTGCAGAAAAACATGCAAAAGCGCACAACTGGTTAGTCTGCAATTGTAAAGGTGGCTTGGAAGAAGGTACTACTTTAATTCATTGAATCACAGGAAACTTTGTGATGACAAAGATTTATTCCTTTCGACTGGTAGTGCAAGGGAGTTACCAGCTGAGCTGTGCAGTGTTGCAGGGCTGTTAATAAAAAATAAATCATTACCTACAGTCTGGGTATTACTAAAACCTATATTTTGGAAGCACTGTTTTATCTGAAACCTTTTTGCACATTTGGTAGAAGTCTGTCGTATAGTGGGGGGATGGTGGGAGAGTATATAAACATGTATTTAATTTAGTTTAAAAAAAAACACTTACCTTTCCTCGTCGCCACTCTTCTCCGTCGCCGGATGCGGCAGGCACAGGGTCCCAGCCTGCCCTGCGCCAATCCTGACACTGCTCAGAGCAGTGTCAGGATTGGCGCAGAGCAGTGTCAGGATTGGCTGGGAGCCTGTGCAGGCTCTCTCAAGACAGGCAACCGTGTTGCTGGGCTTGAGAGAGCCTACTGCGCACGTGTGTCCGAGACGACCGGCCAAACATACATGCGAAGTGAGAGGGAGTGCGGATGCACTCGCCCGTGCTGCGCTTCACCCTGTGGCCACGCCCCTTTACCAGAAAACGATCATAAACAAAGTATATGATCGTAAAGGATTTGCTGCTGCCGCTGCTGGTGGGGGGGGGGGGGGTGGCAACCCTCCTACGCCCAAACAGAGGAGCCGCCACTGATAATGACTTACATTTTCACGGTGCTTCCTGTCACAGACTGGGCCCTGGTAGCACTAACACCACACAAGCCACAAGTCTCCATTTCACCAACCAAGTTTAATTCTGTGGCTTTTTGGTTACACACGGACCTCTCAGTGCATTAACTTATAGAGGTTTCATAATATACAATAGTGCACTTACCACTTATTTACTTAACTTTTTTATCTATTTTTTAATTTATTTCTTGAGTTATTACATATGCCCAAAGAAGAATATTTTGGTTTTTTTTGGTCATGCCTTTGAACCCGCCCCAACACTCATTGACCCCAGCCCCATTGCATCCAGTATCACAGTGCTCATACTATTTTTAATGCACTCCGACCGCTGCATCCATCTACAGGTAGACCCATGTGCAAGAGGTCAGAAGCACCTATGCCTTTGTTTTGATTCCCATTTGCAACTACAAACTGTAATATTACACTGGTGAGCACACAAGTCTTTCTTGGCACTCAAAAGGTGGAGTCAGACGAGAGTCAGGCAGTGAAATGTGAGTTAGATATACAAACACCACAGTGAAGGAATGTAACCAGCTGAGAACAGCAGGAGAGGCCACACTTTCTCATTTTAGTGTCCTCCCCTTTATTTGGTTTAGCCTAGGCAGCGCGCATGTGCTGTCTCTCGACATGTTGTAATCTACTTCTGTGGGCTTTCACCACACCCATGTCACGCCCATCACTTTAATTTGTTCCTTGGCCTGCCTTTCAACATTCCCTTGATTTTGTAGGTAAATGCTTTACGTTTGTCCTGCCTTGAGGCTGCTTTATTGCTGCCTTGGAGGTTGGGGGGACCCCAGATTAATACTATAAAAAAATCATTAAATAATGGCAATATTTTCATTTTTTACTGTAGATAGAGAAAGAAGGTAAATGGAAGTGCAGTAGATAGAGGAAAAAGGTAAGTGGAAGTTATATGCAGGGCCACTGGAATTATGTGGCAGAGAGGACCAAATTATGTGACAAGAAAAGTCCAGTTATGCATTTACAATGCCAATAGCTCTAACTCAAGCAAATGCGGGGCCTATTGCTTTTGCAAATGCTTGTTTTAGGAATTAAGGTTCAAAATGTATAGATAGCTAACAATACAACCTCAGCACTACCTCAGTACTATGAGGTCAAAATCTGCCATGTGATTGGCTGGCCACGCCATGAAGAGAAAGTTGCGGCCACCATTCAATGGCTTAGGGACTCAGTACACATGTCATTCAAAAACTAAATAAAATAAGAAATTAGGGAGCAGGGTAGGGGTACACTGATCCATCGGCCTTATTTTAGGGTCCCAGAGGGACACCCCAAGGGTCAAATTAAAAAGATTTTTTTCGCTGCACTGTGGTACTGCAGTACTACTGAGTGGCTCAGTGTGGCCCCTCGTGTAATTTTGCAGTAGTACAATTTTACTGTGGGGTCGTGAAAACTCAAAGGATAGGGTCTTGAGGCACTGCAGGGCAATGGAGGGTGTCCAGCAACTGAGTCTTTGCCACCTGTGGGTGGTCGGGCGCAGGGCCTGGCCACAGGTGCTGCCCTCTGGCTTACCACACGCAGCACACAGTTGAAGGATGTACACTGCTGGGGTTTGGCCGCCTGTAGGGTATTGGCCACAAGACCTGACCTGTGGCCGGACCCGGCAGACAACCCAAAAAACTGTGGAGGACCAAAGGCTGTGCGCTCTGCAGGGTAGGCATAGTTAGGGATGGGAAAAAATATGACTTCACTGAAAACCGTTATAGTTGTGTGTGGTTATAATATCTTACTTTTCATTTTAAACAAATCTGAGAAATTCACTGAAAAAAACTAAACATTATAGGTATGTAAAAATGTCAGTTAAAATGTTACATTTTAAACTAAAAAAAACACTGAAATTCACAAGTTACTGCTAACCGATGTAATAGAAGTGTTCTTTTAGTTTAAAATGTAATGTTTTAACTGATATTTTCACTTAAGTATAATGTAATTGTTAGAAATGGGGTCTCTAGTTGGCAGTCAGTATACACCCTGTCCAAGTAAAGACCCTCACTCTAGTCAGGGTCAGGGAGTCACACACCTAAGATAACCCCTGCTCATCCCCTCGCAGCTTGGCACGAGCAGTCAGGCTTATCTTAGAGGCAATGTGTTTGACTCCAGAAGGGTTAGATTTACTATTCCCTCTCCAGTGTAATTAACAGTAAGGAGATTGTTGGATTCTGGAGGTGTTACATGCACTATTCCCCCGCAAGAATATGATGTTGGCAGCATCCTTAGCACCAGACAATTACCTGCCTGTACCCTTCCCTAGCGCTGTTCTGGGGGTTCAGTGGACACTAGCTTTTACCTCACTTTTCTTGTGTAAAACACTTCCTCCTAAAAACCAGTAGGACCGCATTTCAACACCCAGCTAAAAGAAAAGTGGTACATTATCCAACGGTAAAACACACATAACATACACTGCTCCTTTAAAGATCCAGCAGCTCCCATTTCCTAGCATGCATTATACTCAGAGTTTGCCTCACAGGCCCAGTCCTTTGGGGTCTTGAGGGGATCTCAGAACATTTTCTGGGTCTTACCACTTAATTTTCTGTGAGTTTGTCTTCGGGATTGAAGATTTGTGACTTTCATGCAAAAAAATTAACATCTAACTTCATTTTTTTCAACCACCACGTCATCTAAGAGGCAATATTTTCACTCAAAATACTAACGCTTTTTGTGAAATGTCCCTTATGTAGAAAGAAAAAGCCTCTTCGGGCCGTCATTCATTTTATGTGGTCTGTCTACATGCAACAAATTCTGTGAAGGAGACCAAATTTTGTCAAAAAATGACAGAGTTCACTTAAAAACAGCAAAGCTTGAAGATCTACTTTCTCAAGAGGAGACAAAAAAGCAGAAAAAGCAGTCCAGGGAGGCGGGTCCATCCTCTTGGATCATGGCCTTTCATGAAAAATACTCCCACAGACCGGTTATCTAGGGAGAGGAGACTCAGAAAACATCATCATTATCATTCTACGTTTGCCTGAAACATCCGGAAGCACTGGTCGACATTGAGATGTTGAGGCAGGAGTCATTGCTGACTTGTTTCCATGCAGGAATTTAATGGCACCACATGCATCGACACCAAGCCAACTGGTACTCTGGTTCCATCCTGACCAGTATCCCCATGGAAGTCGATAACTGTGCTAAGAATTCAGCTCTTTGTGGCAAGACATTTGACGGAGGAACATTCGACGTTCACAAAACATCAGCGGTTGCCGTATGGGATGTCTCCTTCCATGCTGTTGACCTTAAGGTCACTGCTGAGACAGTCAAAGTCAAGGAGATCAACATCAAGACACTGCAGCTCCGGTTTTTCTGTTTCTTTAGATACATAACGTGCCCTCTACCCTGATGACGGATCAGCTCCACTACCTGCACCAAAACTGATTAATCTGGTGGAGGACCCTGTGCAGGAACCACTTGAGGCGTTGGATTTGCCACCAAGACCTACAATTCTGCAAAGCTGTAAGTCCAACTGCAGGGTCCAGTGACTGTGCCACGTGTCACTTTTGATATCACCCATACCGCTAGTGACGCCCCAATTGGCTTACCGAATACAGGAAACTCCACAGAGACATTAATGAAGAAAATCTCTTCTTATACTAGAGGTCATTCATCAGGTTCCTGCATGTCTATCACTCCAACATCCCCGGCGACATACCCATGAAAACATCGCCAGTGGGTGATCTTTTGACATTCCAGGACATCTAGATAAGAGGAGCCACAAAACTAAGCATCCAGCTGCAGGCTCCACGCACAACAATTTATATAGTAATGGAAGCTTTGCACCATAGAGCTTCTCCCAGATCTATATTGCTGTTGGTCTCAGGGTTTCATTAGTTTGCGAAAGGGAAGTTATTTACACCATCTATAATCAAAACAGTGACTCAATTTCTGAAAAAATACAAACCATCTGACTAGGATCATGTCTATTTGAGAAGCGGCCCAAAGCCAAACTGGGTTATAGACTAAGCTATTATTATAAAAAGCCACACTTCTGCACAGGGAATATCAGCCTCACCATAAAAAGAAATTAAGAGACTTTGTCCAGTAGGAAGAGGAGTTTGTGGTATTGCAGCCGTGGCTTTCAAGTGGGTGAGCTGTGAAGTGGTGTATGGTCTGAGGGGGGGATTTCCTTTACGGACTAGGTGGTCTCACACACTATATAGTGTCATGCTTCATCATATGACCATCTAGCCCCACCCGGGTAGGACAGTGCCACCTGGGCGGACTCAACCTCACTGTTAAAAGAACAGGAGGGAGTGCGTAAATTAGTTTAATTTCTGGAAAATGGGATCCAGCTATGCTAGGGAAATAAAAACACCTACTCAGATACCCGGGTAAGTTTAATAGAGGGTTCTTTTAGATAGGTGACCTTGTGAGTCATTGCTCTCACACCGGTTCCCCATTCCTTTTTAATCACACCACACAGAACCCTCTATTAAACTTACCCGGGTATCTGAGTAGGTGTTTTTATTTCCCTAGCATAGCTGGATCCCATTTTCCAGAAATTAAACTAATTTATGCACTCCCTCCTGTTCTTTTAACAGTGAGGTTGAGTCCGCCCAGGTGGCACTGTCCTACCCGGGTGGGGCTAGATGGTCATATGATGAAGCATGACACTATATAGTGTGTGAGACCACCTAGTCCGTAAAGGAAATCCCCCCCTCAGACCATACACCACTTCACAGCTCACCCACTTTTCATCTCTAGTCGAGGTATACGAGTGGTCTAGTGTCACAATTGATACACTATTGACCTACTTACGTTACAAGAACCCCTGTACTCTCATTTGTGATTTAGTATTGTGTTTCTTTGGGAGTCGAGTACGGCGTGTGTTCCTCTTGCTCCCATTTACTCTCCCTTTGTGTAATGTGCCGTGGCTTTCAAAACAGCAAGTGCATCCGCATTACTAGGGAGCTATAATAGAGCATTCTGGGAGTTTCTTTCTGCCTTTGCGAATGATCTTCTAAAAGAAGGAAGACAGGATTATTTTGTCAATAGTTCATGAGGGCAGACTGTTCCCAGTCACTCAAAACAGCAATCGACTCTGCTGACTTGGCAGTGACAGAGGTTTGTCATGGTTCTTTGCTCCATAGGTGGCCCTGGCGTGGACTGACTACACTAAAGCTATATGCACAGCTCAAAATCGTGACATCAAGTCACACTTGCAATCAAAACTCCTTCTAGCCTGTTCGGTACTCCGGTTGAAGGGAGAGTGTCAAAGCATCTGACAGAGTAGAAGTTGAAAACCACTAACAAATAAGTCTTGCAGATGGTTCAGAATGGCTACACCATCCAGTGCAAAGCTCCTTCTTCCTCTATACCTCCAAAGCCAGTGCCAAAACATCAGTTGCTGCCATTAATACCCAAGGTAAAATCTCTCCACAAAAACAGGAAATAGAATCAGTTACTCCATTTCAAAGAAGAAAATGAATCTATTCCAGGTATCTTTTGGTTCTCAAGAAAGACTCCAAATGCCAATCCCCAAACTGTGACAGGCCAATAAGTGGATCAACAATCATATGTCCAGGATGATAGCCCTACACTAGAGATAGCCACTGCTTATGGATGAAGACTGGATGTGTCCGGGGATCTTCAGGATGATTTCTTTCACATACCAAATGTGGTTGAGCACAGAATATTTCTAAGATTAGTAGGCAAGGCTTTTTATCAATACAAAGTTCTAGTCTTCAGACTGAAATAAGGCTCTTCTGGTGGCTCACCCCCAAAGGAAAAAGACATATACCTACATGAACAACTAGTTAATAAAGGCGTGATCTGTTCATCAGGCCAATTTGGACTTCAACATCATGGTCAAGTTACTACAATGCCTAGGTTTGCATATCAACCTTGAGATGTCAACACTGTCTCCAGTACAGCTTCTTGACTACCTGGGAGCAACCCTAGACACTCAAAATGGAGAAGTGTGTCCTTCGGATTTTGCATAAATGTAACAAGTTGGTGCAAACTCCACAACCAATGGTGTAATTGATTTCGTCCTAGGGTCCAAGGCATTGTGCATGTTTCTAGTCCCCAATGCACCTCTTCACATGAGGCCATTACAACAGATCCTAGACAATTAGTGGGCCAGAAGGACCAAGGATTGGGAAGTAATTAGTTCTCTTGACACTGGTCAAAAGTCTGTGCTATGGTGGTGCAAAAGAAGCAATTTATGAAAGGGAATTCTCTTCCAACAAGATCGGCCAAGCCAAACTATTGTGATGGACGCTTTCCTGAAAGGATGGGGTGCTCATTTGCAAGATCTCAATATGCAAGCACTGAGGTCAGAAAATCAACAACTTTACCACAGAAATGTCCTACTGTCAGGGCATCAGGAATTATAAAATTGCATAATTATGGATTTGCTGCATTTTTCATGTAATCCATCATCTGCTGCGTAATCGTATTTTAACAAAACAATATTTCAAGCTTGAATAGATCAAAAGTTATAAAAAATGCAGTGATACATGTTGCTGCGCAGTACAAGCCCCTTTGCGAAGATTGACTGACCACCTTTTTGTTGCTTATTGCTGTTTTTGGGTGTTAAACTGGCACTAATGAGATGAAACCTTTGCCCAGATACTGCTAATGTGCAAAAATGTTAAAATAATGCTGTTTTAGTGTCACAAAACATGCTGCGTTATGTTGCATAATTTGCATTTTCTTGCCGCATAGTTCAGTCAACCTTGCTGCAAAATGTGATCCTCTCTCGACGCATAATTCCAGTGACCTGCCTGTACTTGAACATAGCTCATCTAGTTTCAAAAGTGTTTGTTCTACCCTGACTACAGGATTTGCAAACAAACAGATAATACTGCAACTATGCATCAAAACAAGCAGGGGGGGGCACGAAATGAAGGACCCTGTTATTAGAGTCGCAAGCAATTTAGCATTGACTACTAACAAGAAATTTATTCAGCTGCCAGGCCAAAAAAACTGTCAAGAAGCTGTGCTAAGATGCTACGTTGTAGGTAACCACACATGGCAACTGGACAATTGGGTCTTGCTAGACATTTTTCAGGACTGGGGTTTCCCTGATGTGGATGTATACTCCGCTGGGCAAAACAATAAATGCCCAAGGTTCAGTTTTGAGAATGTGGAAACCAGAGTTGTTGGTCAGTGCCCATTTTGGTCAATTAGGTAAAACGTTTTCTCTATGGTCTCTATGCTTCCTTCCAATTCCACTAATTCCATCATTGTCGGTCAACTGAAAATGCCAAGATGATTCTAATAATGCCAGAATGATTGAAACAGTGGTGGTGTTTCACCTTTCCAAATTAGGCCACACGAATGTGGTGTGCAAACAGAGCTTTCTATCAAGAATACAAGGCAAACTTCCACATCCCAATGTACATTCATTGCATTTGTAAGCATATCTCTTGAATTAATTCAGTACGGACATTTTAATTTAACTCCAGGCTGTATGAATATTCTTAAAGAGGCTAAGCATCCTTACACATTTAAGTGAAGAGGCTTGTCATATGGTGCTTGAACAACAACCATGACCCTTTAAATTGTCAAGAGAATGTATCATTCTTCCTCTTCTCCATCTAGCCCAATTGAAACTGCAGTACACGTCAGTCAAAGTCCTACTTGCTAGTACAGTGTACAAAAAGGGTTGGCACAAAGGTCTCTCTGTACAATTCCAGTCATAAAAGACATTTTGAAAGTATTAATGAAAACTTTGTCACTTATTCGATGTCCTCCTCCATGAGAGTTGAATCTAATCTTATCCAAATTGATGGCTTCTTCGTTTGAGTCTATACATAATGCCTTGTTGCAGCACATTTCTTAGAAGGTAGTTTTTAATGGCAATCACTTCAACAAGAAGAGTTAGTGCACTTTGAAACATACACTGCGTGTAACAAAGCAGTGTTAAGGACACATCCCTTCCTTTTACCTAAAGTTGTTTCTGACTTTCACAGGAGCCAAACAATATCACTACCAGTATTTTTGGTAATCCTACTTCTCCAGCAGAGCGATCTCCTAAATCCTAATACTGTCAGGAGAGTCCTTACATTTTATTTGGACAGAACAGTAAGACAACATAGTTGTTTGCTAATTACAGCCTACTCAGGACTGGCAACCTCAAAGCAAACTATATTGAGGTGCATAGTTTCATGTATTCTTTTGATGTTTTCAATTAGCTAACAAGCCTTTTCTTGGGAATCCTAGAGCTCACTCTGCATAAGGTAAAGCACCATGTGCTGCCTGGGTAAAAACTGTCCTTCTCGCTGAAATTTGAGAGACAGCCACCTGGAGATCAGTGCACACATTTTCCAAGTATGAGTGATTGGATGAGGATTCAAGAGCTGATACTTTAATATTTCAAGCAGCATTTAGAAATGTTTTTGGTTGACAGTGCTTTGAGATTATATATCTGCAATTACAGTAAGTGATGGATTGCTGTTTGTAGTTTCTTGAGAACTGCAAATTGGGCATATGCTTTATTTTTCTATTCCTCATTTCTTACTATCAGTGAGGATCCTATGATGCAGAAGGAAATATGTGTATGCTGCTTACAGGAGTAATGCCTAACAACCAGTATTGCAGCAAATCTAAAAGTGTTCAATGGTTTTCAGTAGGACATGAGGAAAACAATTTAGATTTAGAAATGCATCATCTTACTTGTATTTTTTAATAACAGCCTTATGGCAGTGTCACTTAGTTCCTCGAAACCTTAAATATTTAAAATCGCTTAATGCTGTTCTTCCAAAATTTCAGATGTTGGGAGGCAAGGGTCAGGCTGACTCTCATTTTCTGCCAAGGAAATGGAATAAGCCAGCAATTCAAATTCTCAAAAAAGATGTATCCTTCCAGAAATGGCAAACTGTGTTTTAAATGAATCATTGGGTCAGCTGTATGTTTAATGGTTTTCATATGATCAGATATAATATTCGTTAAATTATGTAAATGTAAGACATTTTGGCCGATAACGGCCAGAGCTGCTGCCTTTGGAGCTGGGGAACCACATTCGAGTTTCGGCGGCATCTCAACATCCTGTAATTATCAGCAAATCACTCAATTTTACTGAACAAGCTTTTGCAATGCAATGGATCTCGCGTTTGCTCAAGTTAGAGCTATTAGCGTTATAAATTCCTAACTGGACTTTTCTTGCCACATAAATTGAGAATGAAAAGTAAAACAGTTGGCATAAGCAAGCCGATTGAAAGCACCACAGCGGCCATGAGCATGAGTGAGAAGGAGAGACACAAAATGAAAAAGAAGTTCGCCAGCAGTCAAATCTATCGGCAAACGTGCAATTATCCATGTAACAGGCAAAGGCGCTAACAAAACTGCCCCAAGGAGGGACCACGTAAAGCATTCACCAATGATAACAAAGGATATTTGAAAGGCAAGCCCATGTACAAGTAATAGTGATGGACGTCTTGTGGGCGTGGTTAAAAGCCCACAAATGGATTACAACCCGTCAGAGCGCTTGCGCCCTGGACCTATTGAATGTGTAATGGAATTGTGGCTCATCTAAAGCGCTCCATACCTTCGGGTCGAGCTCGTGCACTATAAATGTGCAAAAACAAAACGTGAAACAATGGAAGGTGGTTGTACCAACCATAGGATTCGAGAACGTTTTTTTTTTATAATCTTGGCACACATTTCTTTTCACGACTCATCCTGGGTGCTTTGTTGTTTAGACCAATTCCACTCCCTCTCCAAGCGCTAATTGCTTGCCCACCCCATGCTGGTATTTTTGTCACGCTCCTCTTGCTTCAGCAAAGCAAAGCAACTGCTGTCACGCCACCTTTTGTCAGCAGAGAGCAGCATTGGCTTGAGTTGTGTGTGAGTGTCTTACATGTCTGAGCTACAAGGCATCGGGCAGCAATTAGTAGCTGAGTTGAACTCCTGGCACATTTAAAGACCTTAATCGAGAGCCATGCTGAATAAAAATAGAAACTGAGCCGCTCTTCCTAACATTTGCAGAGAAGGAGGAACCATTTTCTGGCACTACTTCAGACTAAGGGAATGTTTGGAGCTAATGCCAGCGCCGAAAGAGGAAGGTTCCTTTCTCTCGTACCAGAACAGACCGATGGAGACCAGACAGAAGCCCGTTTAGAAAGAAGGGTTGGAACTTACCCAGGCTCCTCGGCTGGCTTTAACGCTTGTGGCGCCCTGTGCGACAGACTTTTTTGGCACCCTCCACCCATGACCATTTCCTTGGATTCACTCACTACAACCAGACAAATGTGCCCCTCATGTCTCCAAAGCCCCCCTTGCACATATACTCATTGGTTTTAAAGCGCTGGTAAAGGCTGGCTTCACGAACCCACTCAGCCACAAAAAATATAGTTCTGTTCTGTGCAGCAGGCACATTAACCCTCTACGCTACTTTATGGCGAGTCAAAGCTGCTGCTAGACAAAACTCCCATCTCACTCCCTAGCAGGAACATTAATCACAAGCGGTATGTTGACATTTTAATTATTTCCTGGAGGCTGGACGCACAAAGAACTTTCAGGAGGTGCTTTTAAATTGCAAGTTTCGTGAGTTATTGCTAAACACAGCGCCCCCCAATCCAGGTCAGCACCCGGAGCAGCCGCACCGCTCTCACCGCCCTAAAGCCGGCCCTACTCGGAGGTCAGTAAGATGTGTCCATAACGGTTTTTAGTAGGAGGAATGGATGAACCTTGAGGGTGTTAAATGATTCTAAAGCAGGCACTGGGGAGGTTCCTTCGGACATTCAACAATTCTCATGGAATGCTGGGCACTTCTTTGCCTCCATTTAAGTGCAAGATGCTCTCCATTGAGGTCAAGATGCGTTCCATGGGCCTGAGGTGTTCCATTAGTTTGTTTTCCACAAGGTGCTGCAGCATGCTTTTATTAAGGTCTTTGGTATTTTCTACTTGTTTGCTTTGCTATTGCTGCCTGGCATAGGTTGGTGCTGCCCAAGTCGTGCTAGGCATAGCTTCCAATCTCACAAAGCAAAAAGTAAACTGAATGTAGCTCATAGGAGAAAGTGGGCCTTGAAAGACATCCAAGATCACTCCGGGCAAGGGAAAGATAAAAGAGATCAGGAATGGAGATGAATGAGGGGTGCAGAGGTGTACCAGAGCACAAAGCAAAAAAGGAGGTGTAAGAGAACGAGCAGGGATCACTATGGAAAGAGGAGGGATGAGCAGGGCACTGACGAGGGGGAAGGGGCAGATGGGCAATATGTCCCAACCACCTCCCTTTCCAGGGCCCCATCTAATTCAGAAAAAAAAAATTCTACTCTTTTAAATGAAAGAAAGCCTCCACTTTTCATTAGTAATTAGACAATATACGTGGTCACATGCTGATATCATTCTTCTTTCCCTTGAGTACAATTCTTACGATCCACAAACATGTTCTTCTGGCACCTGGCAAGAATGGACTGGATCCAGGAGGCCCCACATTAAGTTTTTTCCCCAGCTGTATACATGGTGGTTTGAAGATGGCCATACATGAACTGTCTGTCAAAAGCATATCTCAAATTTGTAGAGCTTAGCCTAATAAAATGGGACTCCTCAATCTGGGATTATTCTCATCCAGACCACCAGGATTCCCCTTTTATGTCCACTTAAGTCTTACAGTGGGTTTGTACTTGGCTCTAAACATTCACAAGCTTGGTTTATACAGGACTCTGCTAATGCCCTGGCTCTTTTTCGCCAATGTTGTGATCATTGCAGTGCTCTGGGTATTTCAGCATTATGACAGTATGAAAGTATTCGGAAAGTATCAATGCTTTTGATGCACCTCCATTTCTTTCTTTAGATTTTGAGAGAGGTTATCAGTGTCAGACCTAAGTGTTGGATCTCTTGCAGAGTCCTGAAATATGCAATATATTTACTGAAGACCAGTGTTAATGTGCACAAAGTAAATGCTGATGATTAATCAGCATACTTGTGGCTCAGCAGGTAAATTGCAAGCTGAAGACACATTCTCAACTCAGGGGCATTTTTGGCTTGGTAGTTAGACTTGGGGGCCCTGAATCTGATCTGCTATGTGTGTTGTTTTTTTCTTGTTGTTCTCACTTCACTGAGAGGTTTTAACTTCTTCAATTTTTGGATCAGGAACCTAGACATATATATAGTCACTGGTTTACCAAAAAGTAGTAAATATGCTTATGAAGTATTTATTGAATGGGCAAAAATTGTCCTACTTTATGGAATTCACAAACTTTTGCAGTACTAGGCTTGAACAACTACACAATTCTCAGGTTTCCAGGCATACTACTGGCAATGAGATACCCAAAAGGTGATGGGATGAACCTTTGGAAAACGTCTAACCAATAGCAATTGCTTTTGGTAGTATTCTAACTAGGCATGGGCGAAAAATGTTATGATGAGCTTTTGTAGTTTCTGCAATTTTGTGTTAATGTTGTTACACATAATTCCCAAAATTACACTATTATGCCACTTCATGTAATTATGCACTATTCCTCTAAAAATTAACAGTGAATGGTGCAATTCCTAATAAAAGGAATGCACAGAAACAACAAAACGCAAACTGCTGTTGTTCACAGTGCTCTTGTTTAAATGCATCCCTGCACCACAAATTGATATGAGGATGCACAAAATATAGCGCAAAACAGAATTGCATTTCACATATTTCTGTTGTACTTTCATGTAATTACGCAAATATTGAACACCACTAATTCCATCCCATTGTTTTTCACCCGCTATGCCACTTTAGACAGAGGTTCAGCAAACGCAAAACAATACTGACCCTGTTCGTCATGTGAGCAGTCCATTCTGAAACTTGGTCATCTCAACCCTCCACCCTGTGACCCACTGCTTTTTAGCTGGGAGAATCACACACCCAAATCTCACTGATTAAGCTACGCCCCTGGCTCCTGTCCCAATTTCTCCACTTGAACTTAGCATGTGATCTTGGATAACTGTATTTTAATGTAAAAATAGATGGGTTCTCTGAGTTCTTTGCAAAGTAAATGTGTTGTGATTTGTACATATTTTCCCACAGAATCTCCCTTTGAAGTGTTGGCAAACATCAACCAGAAAATTTGATGACAATTTAGAGAAATGGCATTCAAACTTAACTAAAACTACAACAGTAACCCTGATGATTCAGCACAGATTTTTTCAAGATGGCGAAATGTTATGCTATTCAGATTTGTAGAGAGGCACTAGCACCCAGAAGGGTATCCTTGTGCTGTTCTGTGATGTTTTTGATTTAAAAACAAACAATTATCAATGTTCAATACATTCTTTTAGATATAATACTCGGCTACTGAGATATATTTTTTAACTAATTTTCAGATTCCAACTGAGAAACAAGCATTTTCAATGCAATAGGTCTCACATTTTCTTGAATTAGAGCTACTGGCATTGTAAATTCATAACTGGACTTTTCTTGCCACATAAATTGGTCAACCCTGCCTCATAATTTCATCTTTTCCTGCCATATAATTCCAGTGGCCCAGCATTTAACTAAATCACTTCTATTTACCTGCTTCCTCTATCTTAAAACATATACAATTATCATATAAACCTTTATCAGAAATAAACTTTTGGCATTAGAGAGTAATGCTCAAAACACCATAACAAGAATTTAATTTGGGATAGATTGGAGGGTGAAAGGAAAGAGGGAGTCGGGAGTAAAGATGGAGAGGACAATTGTCATAGTAACAGTGTCATGGGCCCCGGAGTAAGAAAGAAAAATAGTTGACTGCAATTTCGACAGGATTGTAATTAGAGTTGAATGAAGTCCATAGGTCTCTGGGCCCTGGTGCCAGTGCACCTAATGCTCTGTTGACAACCAGGCCTCAGGAGAGAAAGAGGGTGGGGCAGAAAAAGAGAAGCGAAAGGAGTACAACAGACAAAGGGAAGGAAGAGAACGGGTCACAAATAAAAAAGAAAGAAGAGAGAGAAAGAACGAGAAAATGAAAACACTACTAAGAGAAGAAATAGAGTAAACGTGTGAAACAAGAGGAAAAAGGGAAGGAAGCTAGCGAATGAAACAATAATGAAAGAAGTGTGAAAAGGAAGAGAAAAATTAACACTAGAGACAAAAAGAGATGGTTTGAAAAACAAGCAGCGAAAGAACTGACACATTTCCCACAGACACAGAATGGGAAAAGCACTTTGACACTTCAGTCCCGACAAGTAACCTATGGCTTCCACATACAGATGGGAAAAAGAGGGCTTTAAAGTAAAACGTGAATTGACAGGTAAAGATAAGAAAAACACCAGAGAAAGGAAGGAAGAAAGATCTAAAACAAAAAGAGAAAGGACGTATACTGAATCAAAGGAAAGAGCAAATAAAAAAAGACAAAGAAAGACTGAAGGGAAGAGAAAACAATTGTGAAAGAATGAATGCCTGATGAAGAAAAAAGAGAAGAAACAAGGAAAGAAATAACCAAGTTTTTGTGAGTTTGAAAGAGGAGGTAGCAAGAGGTAGCAAGAGGAAGAGGGAAATAAAAAAAAGGGAGAGGAATAGAAACAAACAGCTGAAAGAAAGAGCAAAACTGTTAACTCCTGAACCACAGAAGCGGGCAGTCCTGAAGGGTATGTGTGTGAGCCTTAGTACAGAAAAGAAAATGTTGACTGAGAGTTAGAATTGATGGATTCTGGCGGATCTGTGGTGATTCCCATCAACAGTGGCATTGGATGTTAGACTAGAGGTGCACTGGCTGAGCTGTGCTTTCCTCTTTTAGGTCCAGTCTTGGCTTGCCAGTAGGACTGAATATTAGAATTGAGCTGCTGTAATGGAACTCTATGTGAGCAGATTCCCAGTACAGAAAAGGAAGTGACCTTGCTGGGGTAGAACTGAGGCGCTCTGATGGAGCTGCACCTGAGGTCCTAGTACTGGAATAGCAGAGTGTACTGACTGAAGAATTGAGGTGCTCTGGCAGACAGCATGTGTATGATTCTGGCACGGCTAAGGGCTTGAAGTGTGTGAACTGAGGTGCACTGATGGAGCTGTGCCCGAAGTCCCAGTACTCGTACAGCAGTGTGTACTGACTGTAAGAACTGAGGTGCTCTGGCAGACAGCGTATGTGGGGTTCTGGCACTGGTACGGCTGACGGGCTTGGAGTGTGTGAATTGAGGTGCACAGAAGGAGCTGCACCACAGATCCCAGTACTGGAACAGCAGTGTGTACTGACTGTAAGAACTGAGGTGCTCTGGTAGACAGCATGTTTGGGGTTATGGCAAGGGCAAGGCTGAGGGGCTTGGAGTGTGAACTGACTGTAAGAAATTAGGTGCTCTGGCAGACAGCGTGTGTGGGGTTCTGGCATTGCTGAGATGCTTAGAGTGTGTGAACTGAGGAGCACTGATAGAACTGCACCCAAGGTCCCAGTACTGGAACAGCAGTGTGTAATCACTGTAAGAACTGAGGTGCTCTGGCAGACAGTATGTGTGGGGTTCTGGCATGGGCATGGCTGAGGGGCTTGGAGTGTGTGAACTGAGATTCACTGATGGAGCTACACCCAAGGTCCCAGTACTGGAACAGCAGTGTGTACTGACTGCAAAAACTGAGGTGCTTTGGCAGACAGTGTGTGTGAGGTTCTGGCACAGCTGTGTGGCTTGGATTTTGTGAACTGAGGTGCACTGATGGAGCTCACCAAAGGTCCCATTACTGGAACAGCAGAGTGTCCTGGCTGTAAGAACTGAGGTGCTCTGGCAGACAGCGTGTGGGGTTCTGGCACTGGCACAGCTGAGGGCTTGAAGTGTGTGAACCGAGGTGCACTGATGGAGCTGCAAGTGGGATCCCAGTATGGAGCAGAAGTGGGCACTGTATTTGAGGATTGCGGAGCCCTGGTAGAGCTGGGTGAGGGGTCCCTGCACTGGAACACTGGAGCTTTGGCTGAGCTGCATGTGGATAGCAGAGCTGAAAGAGCAGGGACACCATACAAAGTTTCCTAAGTGACATCAGGTTACATCTGGGGGCGGGGCCTCTGCGTGGCACAGGCAGGCAGACCAAATGTGACCAAGATAGCCTGATTTATAGCCTTGTTTACAACTAAGCTTGGAAACTGAGGTGCTCTGGCAGACAGCATCTGTATGGTTCTGGCATGGGCACAGCTGAGGGCTTGGAGTGTGTGAACTCAGGTGGACTGATGGAGCTGCGGCCAAGGTTCCAGTACTGGAGCAGCAGAGTGTACTGACTGGAAGAACTGAAGTGCTCTGGCAGACAGCATGTGTGGGGTGCCTGGCACTGGCACAGCTGAGAGCTTGGAGTGTGTGAACTGAGGTCACTGATGGAGCTGCGAGTGGGATCCCAGTATGGAGCAGAAGTGGGCACTGTCTCTAATGTTTGTGGAGCCCTGGTAGAGCTGGGTGCCTAGGCTATAAGAAATTACAAGTGATCATCTGCCCTTCCTCTCTGTACACAGGCAGGCACACTTGGTAAAGAAAATCCAAGCCAAGGAAGGGTGGAAGCCAGGCAGCTGAGAGATGGTGCAGGGAGCCCACAAAGGCCAAATGTAAACAAGATAACAGCCTGATTTATAGCCTTGTTTACAGCTAAGGTCAGAGGAACAATGCTCCTCTGCAAATGAAAAGGGAAGCTTCCCTGCACAGGAGCAGGAAACAAAGTTAAAAAAAAATCCCCTACAGACCAGGTAAATCAGGACAACGCATAATTATATAGTCATTGGTCCCCGCTCCCACACAGAAGAAGGAGGAACAAAGAGGCATGACTGTCCACTAGCAAGTAAGAATTTTTAAATGACACTGAAACTAACAAATAAAATAGCTGGAAGCCCACAGATCAAGTACACTTAAAAGTATACAAGAGGTCATACGTTTACGCTTGACCTAAAAAGCATGTCTTTTTTTAATTGCTTTTACAAAGAGGGAGGCAGGCTAGTGGAAGCTGCAGTTGACAGCTCAGCATGGTACACGAGCAAGCTCCAGGGAAGGAACCAAATATTTATTTTCGAAGTGAGTATTTTTAAAAGCGCCAAGCCAGTTTACAATCACTTTTCTAATTAGTTCTTCGCAAGATCTTATATCCCTTGGCAACTGATTTCGGGGACGGTAAGGTCTTACTTGCCATAGTATAGTTATGTTCATGCAAAGATGGAACACTCTAGAGGCCGTTAGGACTGAAACAATGGGATCCAATTTGTGCACCAGCTAGTTTCCAATAGCACATATATGCCAACATTTTCAAAGCAGACAAAGGGAGATTTTAACAAGTAATCAGGAGAATATATTTTCCTCATTGACTGGTTTTTAAGAGGGGGCAAATTCGGGCAACAGAAAGCTAATTTAAAGCTATTTTTGCTTTAAAACGGGGGAGTCTACCACCTGAATTGGGACTGCTGGCATGTATGATAGCGCTGGGTGTGCAAGTTAGCAGGTGCACAAGTTACACTCGTTTACAGTTTACTGGGAATCCAACGGTGAGTACTGCACCTACGACACAGGGGAGGGGGGAGGACGAAAGGTTACGGGCACACACATACGCCCCCCCCCCCAACTATCAACATACCGATGCAGAGCAACAACTGAGTGACACCCCCCAAACCCCCCTGAAAAATGCAAAGACATAATAAAAATGTTAATTTAAATTTATGTATAAATTAGGTTCATTGAAGTCATGGAAAATTATCGTTATGAAAAATCAAAGCAAAAATCATGAACAGTGCGAAAAGCTATGTACATAGTCAATAAGTCCTGCTCAGTGTGTCAAATATCCACAGTCCGTGGGCCAATTCTACCAAACACATGGGCAAAGCCCACACAGGAGACCTGAGTCCGTTGGAGAGAACACTGCTGGGGCATCAGATGACAAAACTACAGGCACCTCAGGGGGAAGGGAAGGGGGGGGCACCTCAGCCACAGGAGTCCACGACGCCAGAACCACAAAGGGGCCACCATGCCCACTGTGCCATCCTGGGGAGTGCAAAGCCACAGTCCATCAGGTGGATTACAGACTCCACTGGTCATGGAGGAGGCAGGGTGCCCAGAGTGCAGCGTGAACACTAGCTCGACACAGAACCGGCACTGTCAATGGGCCAGCGGTGCTTGAGACGGCGGGGCCCAGCGGAGCGGTGCTTGAGACGGCTGGGCCCAGCGGAGCGGTGCTTGACAGGAAGGGCCCAGCGGAGCGGTGCTTGACAGGAAGGGCCCAGCGGAGCGGTGCTTGAGACGGCGGGGCCCAGCGGAGCGGTGCTTGACAGGAAGGGCGGAGCGGTGCTTGAGACGGCGGGGCCCAGCGGAGCGGTGCTTGACAGGAAGGGCCCAGCAGAGCGGTGCTTGAGACGGCGGGGCCCAGCGGAGCGGTGCTTGACAGGAAGGGCCCAGCGGAGCGGTGCTTGACAGGAAGGGCCCAGCGGAGCGGTGCTTGAGACGGCGGGGCCCAGCGGAGCGGTGCTTGACAGGAAGGGCGGAGCGGTGCTTGAGACGGCGGGGCCCAGCGGAGCGGTGCTTGACAGGAAGGGCCCAGCGGAGCGGTGCTTGACAGGAAGGGCCCAGCGGAGCGGTGCTTGAGACGGCGGGGCCCTGTTCAGCGGTGCATTTCTTCTCGGCGGGGCCCTGTTCAGCGGTGCCTTTCTTCACGGCGGGGCCCTGTTCAGCGGTGCCTTTCTTCTCGGCGGGGCCCTGTTCAGCGGTGCCTTTCTTCACGGCGGGGCCCTGTTCAGCGGTGCCTTTCTTCTCGGCAGGGCCCTGTTCAGCGGTGCCTTTTTTCACGGCGGAGCCCTGTTCAGCGGTGCCTTTCTTCTCGGCGGGGCCCTGTTCAGCGGTGCCTGTCTTCACGGCGGGGCCCTGTTCAGCGGTGCCTTTCTTCTCGGCGGGGCCCTGTTCAGCGGTGCCTGTCTTCACGGCGGGGCCCTGTTCAGCGGTGCCTTTCTTGTCTATCAAGGGAGCCAGACCTGGCCAGGACTCCCTGCTTAGTCGCCCTCCGACCGTTCAGTTGCTGGACCCTCCTGTGACGGAGTCCTGGGCCCATGGGTGTCCTCCGTCACACCCGGGATGGGGCTTGTGGGGCCCTCCTGGTCCTCACCCCTGCTGGCTGACTTCTCCGCCCTGCTGCCCTTGCCCTCCTTCGATGAGGCTCTCTGGCCCTTGCCTGCCCTTGATGTTGTGGCAGGTGACGGGCCACGACTTTGCTCCTTGGGGGCAGCCGTGTCAGCCTTCCCACGGCGGGCCTTGGTTTTACGGGTTCTCTTTCCAGGGGGGGGGCTGGCTGTCCCCTTGCTGCTGGCCGATGTATCTGTGCTGGGAAAGGGTGGACTCCAAAACCCGTGCACAATGGTCAGACTTGATGTAGGGCTGGTGGTGGCTGAGGTGCTCTTCGGACTCTTACCAGATGGAGGGGGTGGGTCAGGTGGTGCAAAGAGGTCAAGTTTGGAGAGGAAAAGTTTTTTAGGAGCAATGGGAAGGGTAGGTGCAGTGGGTATGGGAGTGGAGGGAGAGGATGTGGTTGTAGGAGAGTCAGGTGTGCTGTCTATGGGTGCAGGTGCTTGTGACGTGGGCTGTCGTGTGGTGGTTGGCTGTTGTGTGGGTGGCTGCCTGCGTTTGTGTGTTTTGGAAGAGGGGGTGACAGACACAGTGGGAGAGGACATAGGGGACGTGTAAATGGCAGTGGGGGTGGTGACTGCACGTGTGCGGACTGGACTGGAGGGTGTGGTGGTGATGGAAGTACTGGCTGATGGTGGTGTGCATGCAGGTGTGAGTGGAGACGTCACAGGGAGGGAGGAGGGAGACAAGGAGGAGGGGGACACAGAGGTGGTAGTGACTGTTGCCATGGCTGCATCTGGATGTTGCTTGGGTGAATGCTTGTGGGATCTGTGGTGCTTATGTCTGGATGAGCTGCCCTTGGGTGTTGAGGTGTGTGCAGGCTGGTCTGATGGTGTGGATGGGATAGGCTGAGGAACAGGAGACTGGGAGACGGTGGAGGCAGTTAGAAGAGGGAGGCTGGAAACAGGGACAATGGCTGCCGTCAGTGCTGAGGGCAGAGCATTGAACGATTGTTGATGGGCAGCCTGACCCGAATGAATGCCCTCCAGGTATGCATTGCTCCGATGCACCTCCCTCTCTACCCCCTGGATGGCATTCAAAAGGGTAGACTGCCCAACAATGATGGTCTGTAGGAGGTCAATGACCTCCTCACTGAGGGCAGCAGGGGTAACTGGGGCAGGGCCTGAGGTGCCTGGGGCGAAGGAGATGCCCGCCTTCTTGGGCGAGCGGCACGGAGCGAAGGCTGAGGGCCAGCTGGGAGGGCGGAGCTGGTGCGCTGGGTGGCGGCTGTACCTGTTGAGGCAGGGGGCACGGATGTTGCCGCCACCGCTAGGGAGCTCCCTTCCGAGGACGTGTCAGTGTCGCTGGTGTCACCACGGGTCCTCGTTGTGGAGCTCCCCTCGCCCTCCGTATCACTGGTGACCTCGGTGTCTGTAGCATGGCCCACCGGGGCCTTGTGAGTTGCAGCTCCCTCGTGCTCCGATGCCAATTCTCCTCCGCCTGATGATGCTAATGCACACATGCACAAGAAGATAAAGAAAAAGGGTGGGGGGAGAAATAAAGACAGGTTGAGTGCATGCATTGTCAACACCGTTGTCGGAGAGGACAGACACAGGAGCCTCCAGCCCTACGCCGCGCAATCGGGGTACACTACTCAGTACTTGTGACTAGGCCTACTGGTCTATGGACAACAAATGCACACATGGGTGATGCTGGACCATGGATTGCTGTACTTGGCACCCTACAGAGGTGGGGGGCGGGGGCACAGGGCCATGCCTAAAGGAGGGGACTACACTACAGAAAGCGCCCTGGCCTAATGTCACCCACAGCCCTCCTCCCCCACCCAGACACCTCCACTGCGCGTAAAGATAGCAGAATGTGTTGGTACTCACCCCCTTGTGTCTGCTGTGATGTCCTCACGCGCCCATCCAAATCGGGGTAGGCCACCGCCAAGATCCGGGACATCAGGGGGGTCAAGGTACGACTGGCACCCCTCCTACGTTGGGAGGCCATCCCCAGCAGTGACTCGGCGGTCTTCCTGGTCCCGCGGCGGATGTCCTCCCACCTATTTCGGCAGTGGGTGCCCCGTCTGTTGTGGACCCCCAGGGCCCGGACTTCGTTGGCGATGGCACGCCAAATGTCGACTTTCTGATGGGCGCTGACCTATTTGACATGTACAGGGTGGGAAAGGAAATTTCAACATTTTTCTGCATGTTAGATGTGATTGCCCCCCCCTCCCCAACCCTGCCATGTGGCACATGCTCTCATCTGTCGTGCCTTGCACTCCTCATTCGCTCCCCACCATCTTACATCCACCATACACAACCCAGGCATAGCCCATTCAACGTGCACCCAGTGTACTTACCTGTTGGTCTGGAGGACCGTAGAGTAGCGCATACTGGGGCAGAACCCCATCCACAAGTTTCTCCAACTCTTCTGAAGTGAAGGCAGGGGCCCTTTCCCCAGTCGCAGCAGCCATTGTCTCTTCCAGACCGAGGTCACAGCAGCACTTGCAGTATAGGTCCTCTCCTGTGGATGATCAGGTCTCGTGTGATTAAGCAGATAGAAAATGGCGGTCACGCCCGCGGCGGTGCGTACCGCCGCGGGGCGTACCGCGACCGCCGGTGCACATCGTCATTGGCTCCTGAGACCCATAGGGTGCAATGTTAACCAATGCGCCTTCGCACTGCGGTCTTCGACCGCCTACCGCCACGGTGTGCCACGCCAGCGCGTTGACCTCACATCCCACTGTCACACTTCTCAGGTCAGGCAGCCGCCATTACAAGGGCCCACATGGCTTAATTACTACTGCGTCACACAGGCCTAGGCCTTGCATTGCCACTCATACAAGCCTTTCAATGCATAGCGATTCGTGTACTGTGCAAGCTGGGTGAACGTACCTGTGGGTTGCTTGACTCTGTACTCCATGTTGTCCTTCCTAGGCACCGTCCGCTGGGACTTGCGAGGAGAAGGATGAATCCTCCCGTGTACCGACCGCTGGTGGACCTGTCGACAATGGAAGAACGACATATTATACTTCGATACCGACTTGACCGAGCCACTATACATGAACTGTGTGCCCAGCTGGAGCCAGACCTGATGTCCCCCATCCGCCAACCCACAGGAATTCCCCCTCTGGTGCAGCTTCTGTCAGTACTCCATTTTTTGGCAAGTGGGTCTTTTCAGACAACAGTGGCCATGTCATCAGGGATGTCTCAGCCTATGTTTTCTAAGGTTTTGTCCAGAGTGCTGTCTGCCCTGATGAAATACATGCAGAGCTACATTGTTTTCCCTGAGGAGGGTGATTTGGCCACTGTGAAGGGTGATTTCTATGCCCTTGGACATATCCCCAAAATCATTGGTGCCATTGATGGGACCCATGTGGCTTTAGTACCCCCAAAAGACAATGAGCAGGTGTACAGAAATAGAAAGAATTACCATTCGATGAATGTCCAGGTGGTCTGTTTGGCTGACCAGTACATCTCCCATCTAAATGCCAAGTTCCCTGGGTCAGTGCATGACGCGTATGTCATGCGAAATAGCAGCATCCCTTATGTGATGGAACAGCTACAGAGACACTGTGTGTGGCTAATAGGTGACTCTGGTTACCCCAACCTGCCTTGGCTATTGACCCCAGTGAGGAATCCCCGGACCAGGGCAGAAGAACGGTACAATGAGGCCCATGGGCGAACTAGGAGGATTATAGAATGGACCTTCGGGGTCCTGAAGGCCAGGTTTAGGTGCCTGCATATGACAGGTGGATCCCTAATGTACTCACCAAAGAAGGTGTGTCATATCATCGTGGCCTGCTGTATGCTTCACAATCTTGCATTGCGACGGCAGGTGCCTTTCCTGCAGGAGGATGGTCCAGATGGTGGTGTTGTAGCAGCTGTGGAGCCTGTGGAGAGTGAAGAGGAGGAAGACGACGGGGACGACACGGACAACAGGGACACAGTTATACAACAGTATTTTCAGTAGCACACAGGTAAGAACCACCCACGCCATTTTACATTTACTTCTGGCCTCCTGCATCTCTACTTTCTGTGTTTCCCCCCAGTTCCTTTTAACTGATTTTTGACTTTCCCTTCCCTTTTCAGAGCTGTATGACCCACAGCGTGACTTCTGCTTTGTTTGCCCATGGACTAATGCTTATTGACATTGGTATGTTGTCATCACAATGTAACTGAACATTATTGCACCATTATGTGTAATACATTTGTTAAGCATACAAGCAGACTCCTGATTTTTGAAGTGCAATTGGTGATTTATTTTAAGTGCTACATATAGGTCCATGATAGTAAATCAGTGATGGGTGGGGGTGGAATAATGTCCATGGCAGAGTCCAGTTCTCAGTCTCACAGGTGCATTGTCCATATGCCTGTGGAAGGATGGGGCAGGGGCTGTTTAAGGTTTGACAGGGTGACAATGTGGGACAGTGGGATGACATCAGGGGGTATCTTATGCTGGCGGGGGTCTTGGCATCCTACTCTGTCTTCTTGTGTGATCTCAGGTTCCGCTTGCGGGTTGGTTGATCTTCAGCAGGAGGTGGGGTTCTGGTGGCCTGTCGTTGTGTGGGGGCCTCCTGTCCACTAGCGCTGGCGGAGGTGGTAGGCTGTTCGTGGTCCGGGCTAGTGACAGGGGCCCTTTGGGGTGCCACATGGTCCCGCAATGTGGTGACTATCTGGTTGAGGGCCAGGACGATGGTCCCCATTGCGGAACCGATGTTCCTGAGTTCGTCTCTGAACCCCATGTACCGTTCCTCCTGCTGTGCCTGGATCTCCTGGAACCTGGCCAGTACCGTCGCCATCGTCTCCTGGGAGTGGTGGTATGCTCCCATGATGGTGGTGAGGGCCTCTTGGAGAGTGGGTTCCCTGGGCCGGTCCACCCCCTCTCGCACAGCAGCCCTCCCAGTTCCCCTGTTTCCCCGGGCCTCTGTCCCCTGGACGGTGTGCCCACTACCACTGCCCCCAGGTCCCTGTTGTTGTTGGGGTGGTGGGTCAGCCTGGGTGCCCTGTAGTGGCGGACACACCGCTGATTGACGCGTCCTGGAGACAGAGACATGGGCCCGCTGGGTGGGAGCTCTGCTGGTATTCCCAGAGGGGGTTGGGTCTACTGTGGCCTGTGTCTGTGTGTGGGGAACCGACTGTCCAGAGGTCCCCGATGGTCCGGGCTGATCATCAGGTTCTAGGTCGACAGAGCTGCTGTCATCACTGGGGGCCTGTTCTGGGGGCGGGATGGACAAATCTGGACCCTCCTGGCCGGTGTGTTGGCGTTCGGGCCCTGCAGGGGTAAAAGAGTATGGTTATTGCTTCTGTGTGTGCCATGGCGTGCACTTTGTGGGTGCCCTTGTCCCCCAGTGCTGGCATTCCCTTGTGGGAGGAGTTGGGAGGGGGGTTTGTGGGGGGGGATGGGTATGTGCAGTGGTCATGCTTAGGTGATGGGTGTCCATGGTTTGTGTTGGCATTCAGGGATTGGTGTTGTGTTGGGTGGGTTGTGCTGGTGAGACATTGGCAGGGAGGATGTGTGCTGCGGGGTTGGGGGTGAGGGTGAGGGTGTGGGTTGGCATGCTGGTGGTTGGGGGGGGTGAAGTAGTTGAGATTAGACTTACCAGAGTCCATTCCTCCGCCTACTCCAGCGAGGCCCTCAGGATGCAGGATGTTCAAGACCTCTTGCTCCCATGCTGTGAATTCGGGTGGAGTGGGTGGGGGTCCGCCGCCAGTCTTCTGCACAGCGATGTTGTGTCTTGACACCATTGACCGCACCTTCCCCCGTAGGTCGTTCCAGCGCTTTCGGATGTCTTCCCGGTTTCTGGGATGCTGTCCCACAGCGTTGACCCTGTCGACGATCCTTTGCCATAGCTCTGCCTTCCTGGCTATTGTGGTGTGCTGCACCTGTGTGCCGAAGAGCTGGGGCTCTACCCTAATTATTTCCTCCACCATGACCCTGAGTTCTTGGTCCGAGAACCTGGGGTGTCTTTGGGGTGCCATGGGGTGGTGTGGATGAGGTGTGGGGTGGTGTTTGTGGTGACGTGAGTGGTGGTGTGTGGTGATGTGTGCGTGGATGTGGTGTGGGTGATGATGTTGGGTTCCTGTGTGTGTTGTGGTTTGCGTTCCCTGTGCTCTCTCTCTGTGTATTGCGCCTTGTCTCTGAATTTCGATTTGGGGGGGTTTGTGGGTGTGTGTTTTATATGGTGATGGGTGTGTGGGAGTGGTGTGTGTATGTGTCTCAGGTGTGTGTATTTTGAATTGTCCAATATGGCTGTGTTTTGTATGGATGTGTGTATTTTGAGCGCGGCGGTGTGTACCGCCAATGGAATACCGCGGTTGAAAGACCGCCGTGTGGATTCATGGGTCATAATGGCATGGGCGTGTTTGTGTTGGCGTGACGGTGGAGGTTTGGTCATCTCCAGTTTATCGCTGACCGCTGATGAGGCGGCCTTCCGTGGATGTCGGGTTTTTGGCGGTTTGGCAGTTGTGGATCAGAATGACCGTGGCGGTTTACCGCGGCCGCGGCGGTAGAATGGCGGTCTTCTGACCGGCGGTATGAGCCTTTTACCGCCGAGGTCAGAATGACCCCCTAAGTGCCTTAGTATCACACGTGACATTTTCAACCAGACCTTGCGTTTTTTTCATCAAAACCACTTTGTTACTTGTACTTTTCCATTTTTCATGACTGGCATATGCATAAACAGTGAGAGGATGAGAATTGTCACTGGGTATTAACCAGGATTGGCTGGCAGTACAACAGATCAAGTGACTTAGCAGCAAAGCTGACAACAGCAGAAGCCTAACACCATCTAAGAATGATGCAGCCCCTTTCTCGAACACCAGCAGTGGCCGAGAAAGCTCTTCTTTTGCTATTGTCCTTCTCCATACATAAGTACTGACTGAGGGAGCACTTCAGCGACACCAGCACAGACTAAGGATGCTCATCTTCTGGACACAAGTACAGGCCTTGAGCCTCCTGCTTAATCTAGGAGTGTTAGCACGTATGCCCTAATACCAAATGTATGTGAGTGAGCCAGGTTCTAACTGGTCTATAGCCAGTGCCGTAAAGAAGGGAGAACCCACTGGATCCTGGTCCTCCAGATATATCTGGTACCCAGGAAATATGCTAAATTAGTCCTGGTGTCATTTTCTGACACTGAGACACAATTCTGCAGCATTGCACTCCTTTCAGAGCAGCAACCTGCAGGCAGTGACAAGACTGCCTTCTTTTTCACTTCCAGCTGGGCCAAAAACACAGGTCTGAATTAAAAGGTCATCCATCTTTCTTTTGTTCGAGTATCACCCTGACTTGGAGGTATCTGAAGCCTATTCCTAGATGTCAATGTAATGGAAGGAAACAAAGGCATACAGCTTATCACATTACAAATACTTTAGAGAAACAATGACTTGGATGACAGGTTTTTTACTTCGTTCAATGCCCCGTGTAAAAAATGTGCATGAAGTGTTAGACCGCAAGATTTATCTGAGGTTATAAATACACAAATAATGACTTAAATTGCACCTACTAATTTATTCGTTATTATGTTCGTTTATAACATTACTCATCCCAGTGTAGGGTGTGAGACAGTCATAGAGACACTCATATCATACATTTGAAAATAAATATACAGGAAATGTTACATAACATAGTGAGGGTTATGAAGTGTAGGACTCACATATCGTCCTTACTTGTACACATTATAACCCCTCAAAATTGTGTTTGAGTACACAAAAATCGCTGCAGCAGGTATCTTAACCCAGTAAGATATTTTAAAATACAGCCTCTGTGATCAATTAAGTAAACTAGAACAGATTTACTGTCACATTTGACCATGTTGCCAATTGTTTTCAGTATTTTTTTAAATAAATGTATAAGTTGACAATCATAGCTGCTTCTCTAGCTCCTCCCCTCGTGACTCCACCCCCTTTCCTCTGTCACACCTTGACCCCCAATTTTTTTGGGTCCTATAGTAACTTTTTTCCAGTTCCACCATTGCTTGTAGGGCAATCAGGCATTGCTGAATAGGGCTGTGTCAGCTTGTTTTCGTTTTTTAGCTGTATGTGGACCTGTTTTATAGTCTGATTTTCACTGTTGATCGCCCTGATATTGCCACAACATTGCCTGCAAAAAGCATAAATGCATACAGTCTCCCCTATCTCGCAAAATACACGTCTGTGGAAGTTCAAAACGGCCACGATTTACAAATGCGGGAACTTTTGAGCTACCTGATTCGCTAATGGAGGCCACTTTTATTTGTATTTCCAGGCCTGTTTCTTGCCCTAGAGTGACCCCCTTCCTCACTGCCAGTGATAATCGTAAAGGTGCTGTCCACACTTAAATGATCCCCTAGCATGAAGTTGACTATTTGACAGACGAGCCAGAGGAGGAAACACACTTAAAAACTCTGAGATTGGAGTAAAAGAAAACGAGGGTCCTCCAAATAAAGTTTGGTCACTTGACACCCTACCACCTGCACAAACTGAGTAAGCCCTTGTGGTGCATCCGAGGACACGCCCTTCAGACGCTGCCCTACATCACGGCGACAGAAATAGACGTTTAATGAGGGGATACTCCCTGTGTAGAAAAGCCTCAGGTATAAACAGGGGTGTGCCTCCTCACTACACAGCCAAACACCCAGGAGAACTCCACCTGTGTTACAAGCACGCCAGAGTCGTTCCTCCTCGTGATTGGGCGTCGACGTGCGTCTCCATTGCGCAGGGTGATACAGGACACCTGCGGGGACAGTCTAGCGCGTCAGGGAGGCTCTGCGTCACGGGAGGCTCCTGGAGAGCTCCTGCGTGCAGACGCGCTCCATTCACGGAGCACCAGAAGGCAGACTGCCAACACCGTGACGCCTTGATGCCGTCAGGGCTGAGCTTCCCGGGCTCTGTTCGCAGGACTCAATGTGCATGACTCTCTGCCAAGGACCGGAGCGTGAAACAAACTGCCATTGTGACTGCATTGTGAAAGGAAAGTATGGCCGAGATAGCCGGGAACACACGCCAAACCCATCCCGATCTTTTAAATCCGGAGACTCTTGCAGAGCCTCTGTAAAGGTTGGGGTCTCTTTACATGTGACTGATACTGACCCAGTCCTACTGGGCTATCGCTGGCACGCCTCTGGCATGAGATACACTCTTCTCCAGTTCAAAGCTTTAACCTGCTTTCCAACATAGTTTTAACACCGCCTACCTGTCCTTGGCACTGACTGACTTGACTGAATAGTGTTGAGCTCTTCTACCCGCCATCCAAATTCCACAACCCTTAGGTATTCTCCTAATTTTCAGTCTGCTGTTTATATCATGTAAGGTGGACCGATTCATTTGCCTTCAACTGTGTAGGTGTTTTATAACATTGTAATTTAATACGAAAAACAGTACAGCCTGGTTCAGTCATGGCAGTCCTTTGGTCTCTGAAAACAGCTCTGGAGTCTGCAGCCCACCATCAGGCAGAATGACCAGTCTGTCCTGGCCTTGATTGCTCGATCTAGCTGCCCTTGCAGAGTCAACACTAGAAACAGAGTGCTTGATTATGTTATTTTAGCAATGACATTTAACCCCCTGAGGCATCAGTGCTAAACACCAATTTCCAGCACAGATACTGCCCAGTAGCCAGCGAGTGCCGTTGGCTCAGACTAAATCTGCCGCACACAAAGACAAATCTTATTGACACAGGAATCTGGAAGGAACTTGAGGATTGGTAGAGGAAATGTGTGTCTTGCTAGACTGGCCTATACTTCTAACAACCTGTAGGTTCAGAAGAATAAAAAAACTGAAATTTACCTCCTGCCACACATATAAAATGTTTACTAAAATGCAGTCTTCCACATCAGTTGTTTAGCGTCACTTTAGGCCATGGTCTCAAAAGGCCAATATGTTCAACATATAATTTAGATCCCAAACCACATGGAGTTTGGGAACTAGGTGGGCAGCGGGGGTGGCACAAGTACCACAATTCATCAAAATGCCATTCTGAAGTGAAAAACACAAAGTAGCTGAGTACCGCAGAACTATCTACATATCCGACTCCACCAGGTCGGAAATAAAAGAAATGGTATTGCCCAAAAAATACCAACAAGGTTTGAATTAAAATTCCAGTGACAAAGAAGAAGACATTAGAGCGTGTTCTGTTTCTGAATGGAGAATAGTCTGGGCACCCTCAAGAATATTAGGCATTATTAGGAATACTATCATATATAAGGTGTATGCATACTAGTATAAAAACTTACATTTCACATGTTCCCCTCATTTTCTGTGCTAGATTCTGATGTTTTTTTCACACCTCTCATTGAAAATTCACTAAATGGGTTCTCACAGCATTTGCATTGCTGAAAATATGAACCCAGAGAATAAAAGTCTCATCATAGGAGTTCTTGTGGTTGTATGAAAATGCTCTCTGTTGAGTTTCCCAGTTGCTGGTGTGCAAGTGTACTGGAGTAGCTGAGGTGAGCGCTGAAGAGAGAGGGTGAAGCCTATCCCCTTTGCAAGAACCATGATTGTTGTAGTACAGGACTGGTGGACACAGGCATCCCGGAGATAGCACAGGGATTAGAGGGAAGCAGGGCTAGACCTCTGCTGCAGCAAAGCTTTACATGATACATTGAATGAGGTGGCAGAGGAGTCAAGATATATATTTCAGGCTTGTTTTTTCTAGGAGTCCTGGGGTCGTCCAATCATGGATCATCACATCAGTTTGGGTGAGACCAGCGTTGCTTTACTGAGGGCATGAATGCATCCCTTTTCTCCATTAAGAATTGCGACATTCTGAACAGGTTCAAACACACCACTTGCTTTGCAGAGTTTTAGTTTTGAGTATCCTGTTGTAAACGTGTCTGGGTTTGGGAGTTGAGACTGAGAGGAATGACTATCCTTCTACCTCTGATACGGTTATCATATGTAATGACATCAGAGGTTGAAGCTTGAGCAGATACATGGAATAGTCAGTGGAGTTTGTCACCCTGCGAGGGGCAATATTGTTGGACAGACCAGCCAGGCAAAATCTGATGCAATCTGCTTGTATTGAGGCAGGGTACCATCCAGCCAATACTGGTGTGTGCTTCATAAAAAGGAACTTGCCTAGAATCTTTTTCATTTTTAAGTTTTCTTTGCCGATAGAGTGCATGGGACAGGAAGGAGAACCTAGAGGCCCAAGGGAGTGAGCTGAATGAACTCTGCATGTGAGAGAGACTGCTAGCCGTTCACATCTCCATGTCCTTTGTGTGTCGCTGGAAGAGGCTTAGAGCGAGCTGATCTCCTGGTGGCTGCCAAGGACACACAAAGTGCCCTGAAAATGATTCTTCTCAGGAAGCAGACCTTTTGACCAGTTGAAACTAGCTTTACACGGATCTTTGTGAAGATTTATTGTTAAAACTTGAAAGTAAGCGCCAAGGCCTACTTCCCTTAATGTGGACTGGCACTCTAAAAAAGAACTCTCCTGTGGAAGGCTGTGAGCTTGGAGGTGTCAGCACCAAGATCTGAACACATACCTGGAGAGATGGTTGAAGAACTGAATTGCATGCTTTGAAAAATGGGGGCTGCTATGTCCATCTGTATCGACTGGTTTTGGGAGACAGAAGGACGAAACACTGTCAGCCACCATGGAGGCAAAAGCTAGACACCCCAGAGGATATCTGTGAAGTTTGGAACATGTGAATTGTGGCTGCATGCATAAGTCAAGTGTTTCTGATCCAGCCCCTCCAACCTGGCTGAAGACTAGAGACAGCCTGGAGGTGGCAGTCAGGCTGTGCTAATGGAGGGAGTGGAAACGGTACAACGATCTTGACTGCCCATTCTGAACTGAGTTTGAAGAGTGCACTGAAACTATTACTTGGAAATCCTGTATCCTTGAAGTGACTGGCACAGTTTTCGTTTTTTATAGCTTATTTTAATTGTAAAATACATTTTTATTTTATTGAATTGATTAGGGAGCTTTATTGAGTAGTTCCCTGATTCTAGCATTGTTTTGGAACTGTCTATAGCTGTAGTACGCCTGGAGAAATCCTACGATCATGTGCCAAGGTGCTGCCAAAGAGCTTACTTTATTATCTCAATGAGACAGTGCTGCCTGAGTAGAAGCTAGTTTATCGCATTGGTGTAAGAATTTTCCACGCTGTGGTAACCTGACTTCCAATAGATACGCTGTTATAGAACTTCACGTCACCGTCGTCACGATGGCCATATTTTGGCCAAATTTAAATTACTGCCTGCTCTCGGTGACAGGCAAGCCTTCCTGAATGAAACCTTATTAATAATGACAGCCACACCATGATTTGAAAATTATTGCCTATCTGCGGTGACAGGCACACGTACTATATTTTACTGAATTCCACATTTATTTTGGGAGAAGTTAAATCCATTGCATGTTCTCGGGGACATGCACGCCTTTCTGAGGAACGTTCATTATATAATCATCCACGCTTCATTTACATTTTGTCTTTCTTTGGCGACAGGCATGACTTCGGCAACTCACATATTTTAGTCAAGTATCAATCAACTGCCCTCTAATTAGTACTCAGAAACAGGCACGCTCATTTCCTGCTTTTGTACACCTTCTTTGAGGATGTTGATGAACCTTCATTTCTAATTACAGCCACCTTTCATTTCAAAATTATTGTCTGTCTCCGGCGACAGACACACCTCCTGTAATTCACATATTTTGCCAAGGGTTAGTCATCTGCCTTAACATCTATATACATAAGTCGATATTGGTGACAAACCCCTACATTTAGCTTTATAGATTTTGTAGTATACCTGCATATAATATTACAAAATGCTAAATGCTAAATTTCCCCCACCACTTATAGCAGAAGCAGGAATTAGAAATATAAATGGAACCAGTGATTTAAAAACTTTGATAGTTTGCTAGTTGCAATTAATGGTGATAAATTCAGTGCAAAAATGAAATTAGCTCTTTACAATTGCTTAGGTGCGAAAGGTCAACATATATTCAATCATTTAACCACTGCCATCCAACATCCAGATACAGAATGGGACATCCATATTGAAGCAATCACTAGACTCAAGAATCATTTTAAGGATGATACTAGTATTATAGATGAACGACACAGATTCTTCACCAGGCAGCAGTTTCAACATGAGTCTATTGACACATTTTTGGCAGAATTTAGAGTACTAGCAGCCACTTGTGGATTTAATGGCAACCTTGACAACTATTTTAGGATCAAATTGTGGTGAATTGTTTTGACAAACGAATCCAAGAAAATTTGCTATGCTATCTTGACCCTAACCTTCAAGAAATGGAAATAGATCGAGGTATTGAACAATCCATTCCAGCTTTGAAATAAATGAACAAAGATAAGGAGCAAACAAATCAATGCTATAATTTCCAAAGCAAAAGCACACAGTGTACCTGATAATGATCATAAGAAAGGTGGTAAGACACTGGTTATAATGTATGTTTTAGATGTGGATCTTACAACCATATGGCTAATGCAAAGAGTTGTCCAGCCAATAATAAGTTGTGTGTCAAGTGCAGGAAAATGGGGCACTTTGAAAAAGTTTGTAGAAATGTACAAAAACTGGGGCGTGTTAGAGAAGAAAACGTGATCAACACTGTGGAATTTGCTAATGACTTTGACAGCATAGTAGTTCTATCTGTTAATATGCTGGTGGCAGATCAGGATCATAATAGGACAGGTGATTCTATTTGTGATATACTTATTGACAGAGTTAAATTGAATTGAAGGTCAAGGTCGACTCAGGGTCACCTATCATCATTACTAATATACTGTTTGAATCTAAGTGGAGTTCACTCAATTGTCACCTCCTGATACACTGTTGTATTTAGGGGACATTACATTGACTTGTTAGGATTCTTTGAAAAATCGGTACAATTTAATGATGGATGTGTGATGACAAAAAGTTATTTGGCAAAAAAGGTTTATAATATTTTAGGATGGAAAGATCAGGGCGCACTCGGGATGATATTAGGGCTGGGTACAGATTGTCCTATTTCACTAGTGGAGCCTATCATTCAAACTAAAGGGCTAGACGAAATTCTTAGTAAACATAAGGTTCTTTTTGAAGATCACCTGGGACTAGTAAAGGGGTTTAACCATGAGATTGTATTTAAAAAATATACTGTCCCAATCGTACACAAAGTGAGAAACATGCCACTAAGCGTGAGGAGTCAGCTAAAAGAATATTTGGATAAGTTAGGTTCAGATAAGGTTATTGAACCTGTCATTTTTTCTGAATGGGTCCCACCAATAGTAGTAGCCAAAAAGAAAAATAAGGAATTGAGGCTCTGTGTTGACCTTAGATCCCTTAATAAAAATACATTGGTGGACTGTTTTCCCCTTACCAAAATTCAAGAGATGTTAGCACAAGTGGAGGGTTCAAAAGTGTTTTCAACCATTGACTTATGAGCAGCGTACCACCAGATTGACCTTTGTTTAAAATCCAGACACTTAACCATGTTTAATATCCCGTTTGGTGCATACAGGTTTTTATGTATGCCTTCTCGCCTTTCATTGGCAGCATCTGTTTTCCAGAAATTGATGTTCAAGCTCTTTGGAGAAAACAAACAAGTCCTAGCCTATCAAGATGATATATTAATCTTTACAAGCAATAAGCAGTATCATGTGGCAGTCTTAGTTGATGTAATAGGTAAAAATATGGCATAACAGTGGAAAAGGAAAATTTTTGCTTCATGGCATCTGAAGTAGAGTATCTTAGGCATGTATTATCCACGACTGGCATCAAACCCAAATCACAGCTAATAGATGCAATCAAGTTTAGCCCAGAACCAGTTGACAAGGATCAGCTCAGGTCTTTCCTAGGCTTATGTGAATATTATTCTAGGTTTATAGAGAACATTGCTTTGCAAACAGAACCACTTAGAAAACTTTTGCCTAAGGGGGCTGAGTATGGCTGGGGTTGCAATGAGAGAGAAGCAGTCATTGAATTAAAACACCAAATTATGGATGCAACTGCCTTGAACCCCTTAAGGGACAATATGAAACCTGACAGTTGATGCCAGTGGAATCGGCTTGGGGGCTGTACTATCGCAGAACATAGATGGTAAAGAATGCACAGTAGCCTTTGCCACCAGGTGTCTATCAAGAGCAGAGTGTAATTACAGTACTATTGAGTGAGAAGCGTTAGCATGCCTGTTGATCTACAAGCCATTTTTCAACATATTTGTGGGGACGTAAGTTTTCCTTCATCACAAACCATAAACCTTTAGTTTCCTTACTTTCTGAAAAGAATTTAGGGAAAACAAGCTCCAGGTTTATCAGATTGTTAGCAAGAATGTATGAGTTTAACTTTGATGTTAAACACATTTCAGGAACTAACAATACGAGATCTGGGGCCAGATGTAGGTAGCGTTTTGCATGGCGCAAACTGCGAAAATGGCAGTTTGCGCCATGCAAAACACGCATCGCAATGCTCATTCACATTTTGCGAGTCGGTACCGAATCGCAAAATGTGAATGCGACTCACAAATAGGAAGGGGTGTCCCCTTCCTATTTGCGACTCGCACCGCAATGCTAAATTGCTTTGTGACCGCGAACACGGTCGCAAAGCAATTCGCAGTTACCACCAGTGTCACACTGGTGGTAACCCCTTTGTGAATGTTGGCAAAAAAATTTTTTCAGAGCAGGCAGTGGTCCAATCACTGCCTACTCTGAAAAAACGAAACCAAATGGTTTCGTTATTTTTTTGTATTGCAACTCGTTTTCCTTTAAGGAAAACGGGCTGCAATACAAAAAAAAAAAACTGCTTTATTTAAAAAGCAGTCACAAACATGGAGGCCTGCTGTCTCCAGCAGGCCACCATCCCTGTGAGTGCAGGGAATCGCAATGGGGTCGCAAAATGTGACCCACCTCATTAATAATAATGAGGTGGGTCTTTGCGACCCCATTGCGATTCGCAGACGGTTTCTGAGACACCGTTCTGCATCTGAATTTGCGAGTCGCACCGACTCGCAATTTCCGAATCACAAATTTGGAAATTGCTACATCTGGCCCCTGATTTCTTATCTCGATGTCCTGTTAAGAGTAATGAGGAAAAGGAAAGAGTGGAAGAAATTGAATGTGTAGTAGGTATGGTGAATGGTATACTAGTGACAAGCAAAACTGTTTCTCTTCAGGAGTGAGGAGATTGTGTGAGGAAGGACAATTGTCTAGCCAAACTAAAGGTGTTCATAATCAAAGGATGGCCTCAGGAAAGGAATATTGGTGATGGTATTAAGCTTTTCTTTATAGAGAAATTGTCACTGGAGGATGACGGTGCTAAGAGGCAATATTCTCATCCCCCCAAGCATTCTCAGGAACCAATTGGTAAATGTTGCTCACCAAGGCCATGTAGGCATGACTGGCATGAAAAAAAGAATTCACAATTTTAACTGGTGGCCTGGCATGGACAACAAAATTAATCTATGGGTAAGTGGATGCCTGGATTGCAGTCAGGCTGCCAAATCATTACAGGTTTATAACACACCTCTGTATCCAATTAAGTTCCCCAATGGTCCATGGGAAAAACTAAGCTTGGATTATGTGGGTCCTGTGTTTCATTTGCCAGCATCTAAGAGGTATGCCTTGGTAGTAGTAGACTATCGCTCAAAATGGGTTTGGTGTACATTTTTGAAAGACCCCAACAAAGAGGCAGTTGTTGATTTTCCCACATCCTTGTTTAGTGGGGAAGGTTATCCTCAAGTAATAGTTACTGACAATGGGATGCAATTCAAGTCATGCAACATACAAGAATTTCTCAGTATCCATGGCATTAGTCACCTTAGGGTAGGTTTGTAGAGTCCATAAGGTAATGGAATGGTGGAAAGGGTAACTAGGATGTTGAAGGACCGTATCCAAGTGGCAATTGGTTCAGGGAAGGATATCTTTAAAACTGTTCAAGATAGATTATGGAGTTACCAAGACACCCCACATTCCACTGCAGAAGTATCTCCATTTGTATTGTTGAGGGGATCTTTCTCCTAAATGGAAGTCGGTAAGGGATACCTAGTTCCGTGGAGGTGCAGGACAGAGTATTAGAACAACAAAATAATAGCAAGGCTACTGTAATGGTTTATAGAACTATACAGAGGCTAAACTAATGTCTTTCCGAGTTTAGGAGGTATTTATTTAGGGTTTCTGCGATACAAGTATATAGATTTCATAGATAGTTTCTTTCTTTCTTTCTTTCTTTCTTTCTTTCTTTCTTTCTTTCTTTCTTTATTTCTTTCTTTCTTTCTTTCTTTCTTTCTCCTCACCTTTGCCTCTCTCTCCTCCTGGCTTCTCTTTCGCGTTCTTCTCCCCTTCCGCGTCATTCTCCCTGCCCCTTTTCAGGTTACAACCCCGGAAGTCTTCTTTGTCCCTGAATTCATCCGGGCCCATCGTACCCCCGGGGAACGTTATAGAGGTCTCGATATATGCCTGATGCTGACAATCTGGCATATCTGTAATGGGAACCTCGTTAAAGCTACGTTTGACACTTTGCACAAAACCAAGGAGGCGTCCTTTTGTGTTCGTGATCTAGCAAAGATAAAGAGACCTCTTGGACAAAAAAGAGGTGGTTCTAAATTTTTCCTGCATCTAAAGTATTTAAAGTTTCCAATCATGCCATTATGGTTGAGAATGGTAAAGGGTGGAGCAAACGAAATGCGGCGCTGATTAAGAGAATTACAGATGGCGAAGCTCAGAGAGAATTGCAGTCTGCAAGTAGGCTGTAGGATGAACCCAGTTGGTTGTTGGAGAGTGACTGTAGAAGTGTTGTGAAGGAGGGTACATGAACGAATGCAACTACATCAGACAATAAACCCTGGCACTAGTAGTGAAAGTCATAGGGATTCTGGCAACAGTATTGGAAATGAAATTTTTCCCAATTCAGAGAGAGGTCCTTTTGGTGAACCACCTAATGGAGGTCAGGGAACTGTGACTGATCTTTCTGGGCCCTCCACCATTGGTGGGAAGGTGAGCTGTAGAAGAAACTCTGTTCTTCACAAACATTTAAGGGATTACTTTTTAGATTATAGTGTTGTTAGAAGCTATTACGTATCATATGTTCTAGAAACATGAATGTTTTTATGGTATTCTGTGTTAAATGTTTAATATGTGCATTGCTTTAAATTTTATGTTTGGTTGTTTCCACAAATTATTGTGTATTACATCATCAACATAATTTATATCATAGTATACTTCCTCTGTTATGTTTGAAAGGGGAATGGTGTGATATTCTGTTTTAGAATGCTTTGTAGAATGGTCATACTGCATCCTGGTGGAGCATTCGGAAAGTGGCTGTTATTGCTGACTTTCAGGACGCACTGGCAGAAAGGTTGTGTGCTGTCATTAACTGAAGATTTGCTTTCAAGCTTTTCCACTTGTGTGTGTATTAAAGACATAACATACGTCTGCCCTAGGTGTGGTGCTGAATAAGCAGGTTTGATACATATGACATGTAAATGTATACTAGTGGGGGAGAAAGAGAAAAGTTTTAGCATTGTGCCAGATTTTGCTAAACTACATACTACACATACATACTAGTTTGCAGCAAACTAGACTTGCATTCAATATATGATTAAAAAAATAAGTATGTGAATGGGTATTGTTAAAGATAGGAGAATGTGTATGGTCCAGACTGATAACAATTTGGGAAAGACTTTCAAGATTGGAGAGAGCTGAGGGCTGGATTTATGGAACTTGCGTATAACAGGTTGCTACCCTGATGATAGTATTTCAGAACCTCGAAGGATATGAGTCAGAACCAAATGCGTAGGAATGTCTTCTTCCCGATTTGTGAACAGACATAGGGCCTCATTTGGACCTCAGCGGTCTTTTTTCAAGACTGCTGCGGTACCGCCGTGCTGAAGATCACCAGTGCAGATGATTTTCCGCACAGCGTATTATGACTGCTGGCAGCCCTCTGCCCTTTTTCGGACAGCGAGCCACCAGCAGCCATACTGGCGGTCGGCGGGGAAGTGGAGGCTGCTCCACCTCCACCACCACATCATCAGAACACTGCCCACCGAATCACAACCCAGGATTTGGCGTGGCGGTTTTCTGGTGACGGGGTGCTGGTGCTGGATCCCATTCCCTCCCGGAGGATCACCGGACCAGGTAAGGTGATCGTTCGTTAGGGGAGGGGGTGATGTGTGTTGTGTGCGTGCATAGGGGTGTGCATGTGAGTGTAGAGGGGGTGTGTGAGGGCATGTATGCATGCGGTGGGGGTGTTGTGTGTATGGGAAATGTGTGTGTGTATGGTATGTGTGTGTGTATGTGTGCGAGTATGTGTGCGTGTATGTGTAGTAGTTGTGGGAGTGTGCGTGTAGGGGGAGTGTGTGTGTCAATGTTTGAGGGGGTGGATGTGGGGAGGAGGTACTACCACCTTTGGAGGGTGGTAGGGGGTCGTGGGTTTGGGGGGAGGACTCTGGGGAGGGGGGAGGGGAGACCTCTATCAGTGCCAGGGAACAAATTCCCTGGCACTGATAGTGCTGGTACAGAACCCCATGAAATCCATGGCGGTATGCGGGGGCATGATGCCGCCGGTGGTGTAGTGACGGCCGCCGGGCTGGAGACCAACGTCTCCAGCCCAGCGGTCGTTATCACCCTGGCGGTCGGAGTGGAGAAGTGGCGGTTTGGCATGGCAGTCACCGCCATGCTTGTAATTTCTTTTTTTTTACTGCTGGCCTGTTTGCGGTATTACCACCACTTCTCCACCGACCGCCAGGGTTGTAATGAGGGCCATAGACATTAGTGTTTTGTGTTTTGTGACTGCGTCCATTCATGTTTGGGACAGTTATGAATAGGTCTGTTGTGTGTGCATATTTCAGTGTAACCAAGTTAATTGTAGTGCCCTTTTGGACACTGCTTGCCTAGGTGTCCAAGATGGTGTTCTTCTTGGAGACTTCCTTTTCTCCGTTTTGGACATGGCAGCCTACACTTTCCTCTGCCAGTCTTTCCTGATGGTTGTAGGGAGGCTTCCCATCTATCCTTTGTTCTGTGTAGGTCCCCCTGCCTCAGTGAAACTCACTCCTCTTCCCATTTTGCTGGCTGTCAGCTCATAATGGAGGCCTTCTGTTGGGGATCTTGCTTGGATCAACCAGATGAGTTCAAACTCTAGAAAACCATGAAAACCAGATGCAAAGAAGTAATATGTATTTCTTCCTGATTGGAAGAAGACTTCAATTTTTAAACAGAGCAGATATTTGGCCACCCAAAGGAGGGCCATTCTGTCCATCTAAGCCATTAACTTTTACATAGTCAAGCCTGAAGGAGACTGTGCATATGCCCCAAACAGAACATCTGCTGGGTTGCTTTCTCTATGCACCTGAGGGCAAGCCTAGGTTTTTGAAGTCTGTTGTGCTGTGACCTGTGGAGGGAAAGGTACTGAACGCACTGTAAGGAGAGAAACAGCCTTTTTTTTAAATCACAGACAGGGTCTTATGTGAATAATTTTGATAATCATCCACTAAAATGAAACAATGTATCCAGGTCCCAAAAATTCCATTTATGGCGATACTTATTGAGAGTGGCAGGTATAAAGGTATTAGTCAGTTTGTGTTGGCTAATTTTGTTAATTTTTAACAACCAGACCTCAGAAATAGGTGACATCTAGTTGGTAGTTATTAATAATATTGTAATTAGGATAGCTAAAAATACTTGCACATCTTCAGACTTTGTAGTGTAAAATAAACACCAAAAATTGCATATACTTGATTAATTTCATAGGGCCTCATTACGAGTTTGGTGGTCGGACTGCCAGATCGCCATAGTGGTGGTTGCCAAAAGACCACCATATTGGCGGTCTTACAGACCACCGTATTATACATTACTCAGGCAGGACCGCCTAAAACCAGCCAAAAATGCCAGCCTGCCACTACCGTTGAGGGTGGGAAATAGGTGGTCCGACCACCAGCACCAACAACCCGTTTACCAACCACTGACCGTATTACAAGTCAAAAGTCACAGTGGCAGTCAGCCATGGTGGTCGACCAATGACGGACTGAACCACGGTGGTTCACACTCACCAAAATAATACACAACACCACATTGGAAGGACCTGAAAACAATGCGACTGACACACATTGCCACACTCTATGCACCTGCAAAGCACACTATAAAACACACCCCTTCACACACCACAATCTTTTGCACCTCCAGCGCCCCACACTGAAGCTAGAGCATTCCAAAAAAAAACACTTCAGAATAGGCACCCCTCCAACTTTCTCTAAGCACATATCCCATACCCTCGACACACTTCTATTTCCAATCACAACCATTTGCACTTCTCAAATTCATAAACTCACCAATACCTGTTAACTTGCTCCTTATTTTTTATCACCACCATGTGACCCAGGAAAAGTACCCGTTTCACTGAAGATAAGTTAAGAGTCATGGTGGATGAAATCCTAAGAGTAGAGCCACATTTATTTGGTGCCCATGTCCAAAACACTACTATTGCCAGGAAAACGGAAATGTAATAAAGGATAGTTAATAGAGTGAATTCTGTAGGCCCCACCCCGCACACCAAGGACAACAGTAGGAAGTACTGGAATGACCTCAGGGAGAAGGTCCGTTTCATGGTATCCAGGCACCAGCTGCAGATCCAGAAGACTTGCGGTGGTCCCCACCTTCTCCCTTACAACTCATATACTGGGAGGAGAAGGTCTTGGCCATCCTGCATCATGAGGGCTTGAAAGGAATACCTGGGAAAGTGGAGTCTGGTAAGTCACAATACAAAAATATGTCACCAAAATGTATTGTCATGCATGATCACTGCTCACCTGTTGCCACCTTCACTGTCACCCCAATCACCAGCCCATTGTCCACCTGTCCATAGACCCCGGTCTGGCATCTCACATGTGAAGTAGACTCATCTGGGGGAACAACATCTTTGTATAGAGTATACAGTATAGGGACTGACAGCACTACAGTTCCCAGTAGGCACTGTTCTACAATTATAAAAAAAACAGAACAGTGTATCGTTCTCTAAATCAACTTGTTTGTCAACTTCCCATTGAAGTGTACTCACCTGGGAGAATGACATTTGTATAGTGTGTGTAGTACCGGCACTGACAGGACTGCTAAGGCCAGGAGGCACTGCTACTGTCACTCCACTCAGCCATCACAGTGTTCTCTGCTCAAATGAGCCTAGTCCCTGAACTTACCATTGAAGTATACTCACCTGGAAGCAAGACATTTGTATAGTGTGTTTAGTACAGGCACTGACAGGACTGCTAAGGCCAGGAGGCACTGGTACTGTCACTACAAACACCAGAACAGTGTCCTCTTCTCTGAAGTACACATTACATTTACATCTCATATGATGTGTACTCACTGGCGCAGTTGACATCTGTCAGGTATTGGGGAGCAGTGAGAGTGACAGGACTGCAACTCACAGCAGGCACTGTTCCCCAAACTCCAAGCACCAAAACGTGCTCTCCCCTAAACTACTCTTGTGTACCAAATCATCATTGAAGTGTACTCACCTAGGAGAAAACCATAAGTATAGTGTATGTAATATAGGGAGTAACATGACTCCTAAGGCCAAGAGGCTTTGTCTCTCCAACTCCAAACACAAGCAAAGTGAGCACCTGTTGAAATATCCTTGTTCGTTAACTCGCAGTGGAAGTGAACTCTCCTGGGAGCATAACTTATGTATACTGTGTGTAGTACATGGAGTAACATGACTGTAAATCCCAGGAAGGCCAGTCTCTGTAACTCCAATCACCAGGCCAGTGTCCATATGCCATAATGCATCTGTATGTGAACTCACAAATGAAGTTTACTCACGTGGGAGGGACCAAGATACAGATCATGGTACAATCTGTGACGTGGATCACCACCTAGATACATCTTGAGCAGCTGTACCAAGATTAAACTATTGTGGTCATGAAGGACAGCTCGGCCTGTGTGAAAAAAACAAGAACCAAAGGCCTCAAGATGCATCACCTGAATGGTAGTGGCGGCAGACACATTCACAATGCACTGACCACATGATGATTCCAAACACATGTACAGCAAAGTACTGGGTCTGCCTTCATACCAGTCAACTAGGCTTTAAAAGGATCAAAGCCACAGCTTATCCAGCCACTGTTTTGCCTGCACTGGTGGCAAGATGTAAGTATATGCCCATCCTCCATGTGCTAATTAATTCATACATCCTGCAGCTGGTTGGCTGAAATGGAATTGGCATGGTTCACAAATGTCTGTTCAATACAATTGAAAGCAGGTGTACCTGTCACATAAGGGAAACTTGCAAATCAATGTGTACACAGCGTTTAGTAAATGTCACTGTCAACTATTGGAAGTAGATGTCAAAATACATTCTGTAACATTTCTCTCACATCAACAGGTCAAGCTGCCACTGGGGACACCGAGACCACTGAAGACACTGCCACTACCCCATGGATAATGCCCTCAGTGAGGACAACACTCCTAGACGTCTGGACGTTGAGGACAGTTCTGGCCCATGAGGGCAAAATGGGCAGACAACACCAATGACCCTCACCGTGACCACATTGAGTCCTCGTATCCCGGTTGCATCAACATCTCGGGTGGCCATTCACCCCTTAACCTGTGTCCCTAGGACAGTGACAACCATCTTGTGCCCCCCAGTCCAGGATCGTGAGTCATAGCAACACACCTCCGACAATGATGGTCCTGGAACCAGTGGTAGGGGGCAATCTGTAGCAAGGGTGCAGGCACGTGGTGATCGGGTACATGAGAGGGATGTTGTGGTGCACAGGCATGAGGCCATTGGGGATGGTATTGGCCAGGACACCATCAGCCAAGTTTTGGGAGCCTATCGAAAATCCAAAGGTGTTATGGGCCAGGTACTTACAGGACTGAGGGAAATGAAGCAGCTGCAGAGGGACTTCCATCGTGACTCACTGGAAAAGTGGGAGATCACTAACACCATCCTGGCATCCCTATCAGGGGTGTTCAGGGGGATGAGCAGTACCCTGTTCAGGGACCGTGAGCAACACCACACCAAATAACACCAATCCCTTCAACATCTGTGGCAGCCACTGGAAGGGAGGCCCTGTCAGGGGAAGGACCCACCTCAGACACCTCTGCCTTTGTAACAGCAGAACCTCCCCCCAAGCGGGGACCTTCAGCCAAGAATCCAGGATCATCGGATGGCAAGACACCAACCATGAGCAAATGACCTCTTACTGAAGGAAATCCTTTGTTTGCACTCATCACTCTATTGGCTGGTCTTCAACCACCTTTCATTTTCGATGGTAGTAGGACACTGGACTTCAAATGTTGTGGTATCTACTAAAATGATTACATCCACCATGACTGATCCTTTCACTTTCCTTTTGTGTTGTATCGCATTATTATTTCCTGCACCTATGTCAATAAACTCACCTATCAGAAAAGCATTGCCAGCTTGCTTCTGTTCCACATTTTGAAATGTTGAGATGTAAGTCCATGTGATGCACATGAGGAAAACACAAGATGGTAATGTAAGGAGGGATATGTCACAGGTAGTGTCAGGCTGAGGATGCTAGCCACACACCATTACAAGTGTCTGGTCACACCAAACATTTTATTGCACTGTGCAGCACATAGTCTGTCAAAATGTCTGGACTGTCATAGTCATAAATAAATGAATCATAGTGAGTCAGGGTTGATAAACCAAGGTACAGTCCCGCAGGCCACAGAAGAAATGGCTTTGTAAGACCTTGTCCCGTAGAACAGACCAAAAGATTTGTGGCTGTTGTCACCAACCTTATCACATACCAAAAACAGGTCTGTAAACATAACATAAGCCATGGCACACACAGAGGGCAGTACAACAGTCACTGATCATAGGTCCATCCTAATATAATGACCAAGTATCTGGTAGTACACAAACCTATGTCAGTGTTGTGGCACAGGCGCTGTGGCCTGCAATGAGGAAACACATCTACAGCTACAAACAGGTCATGCAAGATCACTGCCAACATAATGTGAAGAGAGAATGCCTGGATTGCCCTTGATGACAACATATCTCAAGGCCATATGATCACACACATGAGACAATTGGCCCAACACCCCACATCAAACCACTGTATTGTGCACTTCACACTTCCACCCACCCACTGTCCAAGCTGGTTTGGGACAGGAGTCATACACCCTAAATCTGTCATCAACATTACGTGGATCAATCCATATCAACTTCTTATGTCAGAACAGCATCAAATGCCTGCCAATGTCACAACTTTGAAATGCCCACATGAGGATGTCATGGTGACAGTGCCTGGATAAAAACAATACAAGGAGTTTAGGTTGGAAATTCATGCCTATGCCCAAAAGCTCATATCAAACATCAGTTGATACGCTTACATTGCAATGAGACTGACACAAACCCAGTAGATAATCAAGGTAGTGAAATATTCATGTCCGATTTAGCAAATAACCCTTGGCTGTATACTGCAAAGGATGAGATCCCCTACCTTTTGGGAAAACACTGTATTCCACTAATCCTGACAACTACAGTTCCTCATACAGTCACAGTAATCACATCACATTACATACTTACACTCAGGTGAAGTAGTGATTGATAAGATCTGCCCGCAAGTTTTCACCTTCCTTCTCATCACTGTCATCCTCACTTGGCATTTCAGGATTCCCACCCTGTGGCACTGCAAGCTCCCCCTCATCTGGGATAGATGGGATATTCCTCTGCAGGGCAGTGCTGTGGAGCATGCAGCAGGCCACAATGATCTTACACACTTTTTTGTGTGAGTAGAGGAGGGCTCCACCTGTCATGTCCAGACACCTAAATCTGGTCTTCAGGAGCCCAAAAGCCCACTCCACGACACGCCATGTTCTTCCATGGGCATCGTTGAAGCGGACTTCCCTGGGCGTAGCTATATTCCTCACCGGTGTCAACAACCATGGATGGTTTGGCTATGCAGAGTCTCCTGTTGTGGAATGGGACATATGTGCAATTATGAGTCCTCTCATCGGATTTGTTGCAGCAGGCTTTGCACACCCAGAAACAGGACATATGTGACTTTCTAACCAGCCAGACCCTTCATGGGTAAAGTTGTGACATCAGCTGGGGGATTGTATTGTTCCACATAATGAAGGCATCATGGACTGAACCCGGATAATGGGTACAGACCTGTGAAATGTAGAGATCCCCAAACAAACAACGTGGACATTGATGGAATGGAAGCTCTTTATGCTGCGGTACACTTGTTTGTTGCCATACGGTGGGACCAAGGCAACATGTGTACCATCAATGGCTCCCACCACGTGGAATGTTTGACAAACCATAGAAGTCAGCCTTCACATGGGCGACATCCTCACATTGAGGAACCCGGATATAGCTGTCGAGGTGTTTCAACATTGCTGAGAGAACATCCTTCAAAACCAGACTGAACATGGGCTGGGACATCCCAGCAGATAGGGCCACTGTATGTTGGAAGGACCCTGTGGCCGGGAAGTGCAACACTGCCATAACTTGTGCAATGGGTGGTATGCTTGTAGGATGATGAATGGCACGCAACAGATCTGGCTCCAACTGACGACATAGGTCCACGATTGTATGCGGATTATGGGCCCAAATCACAGAGGTAAACTTACACTTTTGGTCTAAGACTAGACCAAAAGTGTACGTTTACGACTTTTTGGTATTCACAAAGTTAAGTTACGAGTAGTATCTTTGTTTCCACACTCGGGGTAGATCATTTGCACTCGGGGCAGGTCATCTGCACTCCGGGCAGATCATCTGGACCACAGCCGTAATCAGTGTAATAACATGCACCTGTAAATTATCAAACCTACCTGCAACCTAGATCCCAAAACCAGATAAAAGCAGCACACAAGCAAGGCTCTGTTTTCCCAAGAACCATACTGTGCCTGCCAGTGCTGCATATCCTTAAGCCATGCTGCCCACTTGGAGGACAAAAACTACACAGAGGAGGAGACCACCATGATCCTGAAATTTATTGTGAGGAACTACAGGAGGCTGCATGGTCTCAAACCTTACAGCAGCATTTCCTTGCAGAAGGCAGCTTTGTGGCAGCAGTTGGCCACGGCAGTCATTGCATTGAGAGAGGACATCCAGACCATGAATGACATCTAGAAGAACTGGCAGGATGAGAACAGGAGGGTGAAGGAGAAGTACACCAGGATAGAGGTGGCCAGGGCCCTCTCAGGTACACACTGGAGCCCGCCTCCGACTCACCCCACTTGAGAGGTATGTCCTTTCTACCACAGACCCCCAGCTGCTCCATGGGCTGCCTGTGACTGATAACAACAATGTGGTGCCAGATAATTTGCAATGTAACTAACAATAACACCAAATGACTAATGTTTGTGATACTCATAAAAGGTGACCATGAATGGTGTCCCAAATAAGTGCTATCTGCATGATGAATTAGCCCCTCATGTGTCCCAGCTAGTCCATAACATTACAGATACCAGTATCTTTAGTGATGGCAATAGAAATGTATACTACCTCAGTCCCAAACAGTGAGCCGTCACTGCCGCCTCATACACTTCACACTGGTGTTTGGCAATAGAAATGGTCCCTCATACATTTGCCACTGCTGTTGGCATGTAGATGCAAATGTGTAGTCATGTCACAGATCGCACATAATCAAATATCTTGGACATGTCTGATTACCTTTCTGTTCTGTTGCCACATACAGCCAGAGAACACTCCCACACTGGAGCACACGTCCCTGCACCACCAGGGAGGCAATGTCATGGAGTACAGCAACCCATGTCATCAGCGCAAACTGGTCCGTAAATTTGGCTAGGAGAAGGCATTCTCCCATACACTGTTACCAGTCAATTCATAGTTAATGTACATGGAATACATGAACTGTGTCAAACCTGTGAAGCAAAATATGTATGCTTGTGCATAACGTGTCAACTACTATGTTAAGTGAACACATACATATCACTGTAAGCCTGTGACGTTGTCCAGAAAGGTACAGCCTGCAGTGACCTCTGCAACATGTGTGGGTGTGACTTCTGGTCAGGCACCGCACACTGGGCAGATGTCAGATACTGGTAAATATCCATGAAAATTGCTTCACAAAAGGTTTTTGCTCCTAAACTGTAAATGTCAGCAGAATGTTGTGTCTGTCTAATGTCACTGTTGTCACTCATCCCCAAATGCTCATATGCTCATAACAGTATATCATACACCAATCTGACATGTTGGCCAATGATATGTCAACCAAATATGTATGTGTACATTACCTACCTAAGGGTGGGCCCTCACGTAGGTTGACTTTTGTGTGGGTCAGTGCTGGAGATCTACATGTGACAAGTCGTAATGCCTCACCTCACAGGGTGTATGGTGTTTGTGCCTTCCCACATATACATGGCTCTGTCACTCTGGGGAACTGTCACAAGTGTTCCCATTGTTCATGGAATGTCATTCAAGTGGAGAGTGAGGCAACACATTGATTGGTCCACCCTTGACACACTCCACGCAGGCTACTTCAAACCATGCAAAGTGGCCTGGTGTGGCCTCATAGACATGATTTACTGATGTGTGCAGCTGGAGTTGCATAAAGAGTGATCCTCTGGTGCCTTGAGGGGCTCATTGAGTTGTCCCCAAGTCCATCATGGAGAGATGGAGTCACAACCTGTTCCTAATTTCCTGACATGGATACTTGCTGACAAGATGCCAGGAAACAACTGCTAAAGCTATGTTGTTGGTGAGGGGTGTACTGATACCAGCAGGCTTGTATTTTGGGAGTGTGGTAGTGGGTGGCAAGCTGGATGTAGAGAAGGGAAGCCTAGGCATCTAGTGGTTGAACAGCACATCATGAAAACGGTAGAGCTGGAGAACAGCCCAGCTTTTCCACTTGAGCAAGATGTGGGCTCCCTAAATACTGTTTATCTCCCTTTGCCAATAATATCACAAATGAGTGAACCTCTGAATAGAGGACCACAGGTTGTGTGCTAAACATGACCATATACAGTGTCAGGTAAAATAGACCATGATGTTGTACATGTACATTTGAATTACAAGCCAAAGGAAAAACTGCACAGCAGAGATGGCAGCCCTCACAGTCTAAAATTAGCGATGTTTTCCTGTTGTTAATGTGTATGACAATGTTGTGTAGCCTTCAGTCTCCCAGTGCCTGAGCTGTGTGGTCATGCGTATTTGTGTAGTGTTGCAGCGCAGTGTAAGTGTGTTGCCCAAAGGGGGCGTATTGTGACTGTGTGCATGTCCGTCTTGATGTATTTTTGTGAGTGTGTGTAGGTTGTGACGTGTACCTGCTGCCCGTGGTGTGGTCCCCCTATGATGTGTAAGCTGCCGCTACAGACAGTTTTTAAGGTTAATGATACAGGTAGGTGTGTCTACCTACTGTTTTTGGCATCCACAGCGGCCTTGATTTCATTGTCTTCTAATGACCATCAGCAGCGGATATTGTTTGTGAATGGTTCCACGGTGGTATCGGATGTGTGAGGCTTCCTGCAAATGAGTGTCTCCCTTTATACTGTAGCTTGCACGTGGTGGTTGGACCGTCACAGTCACATTGGTGGTGTGCAACCTCATAATGGGTCTGGCGGCAACACAGACTCCGCCGGCCTGTTTGTGCTTCCTCCTGACCATAGCAGTCTATGCCGCCTGGACATGTCAGCAGAACAATGGTGACCTTTTGTTGGTAAGACCGCCAAGCTCGTAATACAGAGGTCCGACCGCCAGACCAACAGCAGTCAGACTGTCTCGGACACAAAAGAAGTCCGCAAACCACCAAACTCATAATGAGGCCCTAATTGTCTGTCAACTAGTTGAGAAAAAGTTTGAAATATCTTTTCCAAACATCTGTAAGCTTCGAACAGGACCAGAACAAGTGCACCCAATCTCCAGGTGTAGGGGTATTGCATCTCGGGCAATAAGGACTGTTGCTGGAATTCATTTTATAGAGAAATGCACCAGAGTACTATAACGTCCATTTGCTTTAAAAGTAAATACAGTGGAAATTAGTACTCTTTCAACTTTGAACATTTTTGCCCCATCTCCCACTGCCTTCTGGCAATTACATTTTCAAGACTCTTAAACTTAAACTGCATTTCATGTGACAATAATTATCGCATGAATGAACTTTGGAATCTTCGGTGTTATTTTTTCCAGTATTTCTGCTGTTTCCTCCCTGCAGGAAAGTGATGTTTTATCAGACATGCTTAACTGTGCAAATGTCAGCTAAAAGCAACTTTTATAAGCAACATTCTGTTGCTGATTTTTTTTTATAGGTTTCCAGTTTTCCCCTCTGATAAAGTCAGATAATAGCGAGAATCCACTTTGACTTCATCTTTCGATGATGGTAGTAGTAAATGCTGATTATATTATTGTGCAATCCTCCAGTCTAGTATAGGAATTTATAAATGATATTTACAAATATTTTAAATATTGCTATTTATATTTAATAAATCAAAATTGCATCATATATTTTACTTTCTTAGGGACACTATGGACTCTGATAGGGCATGGTATTTTGAGAGTTGCATTATTAAACGTAATATTGGTAATACATTTGTCAGTGGTAGATCATACAGTTAGCGATCTATTACAATAACTAGCAAAGGCAGAATGGCAGTAAATTTTTACACCTGCGAGTGCCAAACTCCAAGCTTCTCTAGAAAGACAAAGTTACTGTTTTGCAGTCCTAGGATTACTTTTATCCCTGATAAATGCTGATATTAATGAATTCATAGTTGTGAAGTATTTATTATGCAGTATTATAGGAAGGCTTGTGAATAAAAACAGAAAGTAAGAAAAGGATAGACATTTTTACTAGGGCAATTTGACCCATAATAGTGGGCGTAGACTCCAGCAATTAAAGAGCCCCTCCCCGTCCACCAATTTTTTGATGTTAATCTCCACTGAAGAAGGACAAATATCCTGAAAACACATGCCTCGAGATACACAGCACTGGATACACAAATAGTGGTGAATAATAAAGACTTGCAACTGAAGTAAGTGTTGTTATTTCATTTACCACATTACATCTGGGTAAACTGTGTTCTAGTATGCCAGGCACTGTGCTCCCTTTCCCCCTTTTGTGACGTCCTCCCCAGCCTGATAGGAGGCACAAGAACACACCACACATGGAGCTTATACTTAAGGTCTTTACTCATCTGCCTACAACATGTACCTTGCTCTCAATATCCCAATAACTGTTAAAGACCACACCCTGACACCTCCCAGATTAATTACATAGGGGGTTATTCTAACTTTGGAGGAGGTGTTAATCCGTCCCAAAAGTGACGGAAAAGTGACGGATTTACCACCAGCCGTATTACGAGTCCATTATATCCTATGGAACTCGTAATACGGCTGGTGGTATATCCGTCACTTTACCGTCACTTTTGGGACGGATTAACACTCCTCCAAAGTTAGAATAACCCCCATAATGTCCTTCGTAAATCCACCCCTATTCACTGCAACGCTTACAGACACTACATATCCCACCCTTGTTAAACAAAAGATATAAACAAAAATACAAACAAATAGCAGCATTACATTACTTCGATCAGCCATCTAGGTGCTTGTACAGTACAGCCAGACCATGTGGTATGAGGTAGTGGAGCTGTACTTAAGGTAAACCCTAGGGGTACAGTGCTTGATGTTTGATCAGAGTCCTTAGGTGGGGCATTTTATTCTGAATCAACAGAGACTGGTGATTGACGAGACAGATGTCTGAGGTGGGATGAGTCCCTTGTGATGGATTTGCCAGGACAATGCGACGAGACAGATGTCTGAAGTGGGATGAGTCCCTTTAGATGGATTTGCCAGGACAATGCGCCGTTATCAAATGTCCCCTCCGAGTCACAGCCTTTAAAGGTTCAGCATCAAATGGAAGATCTGTCTTTCGCGTTCACTTTTTTTTTACGAGAACAAAATTGCATTCCTCAACCACAACCTCTCGAGTTTGATGAGGTCGGCCAGCATACATCTTCCTTTGCTGCTTCCGAGCAGTGTCAGTAGTATGAACCACATCACCATGTAAGATTCGCTCAGGGGTCTACTGTGGTAGTTTGGATCTCATGGCTCTTCTGAACATCAGAGTGGGAGGAATCTTGCCTGTAGTGGGATGAGGGGATGACCGGTAAGCACAGAGGGTCTGGCATAACGTCTGACTCAGACCAAGTCCCTCTGTCAATGCATGTTGAATCACCTTTTTCAGGGTCCCCATAAATCGCTCCACAACACTGTTGGCTTGAGGCCACAAAGGTGTTCTTTTCTGATGCTTGATATTGAGACTGGCCAGAAAATCCATGGAGTCCTTGCTGTTGAAGGATGGACCACTGTCTGACTTGAGAATGTCTGGTATGTCCCACACTACAAAGATATTATCTAACTGCTCAATGACTTTATCATGGGTTATGGATGGCATGTCTTCTACCAGAGGAAACCAATAATTCACATCAGTGATCACTATAAGATGATGTCCATTGACCATACGCCCAAAGAGTTCAACAGCAATTCTTTCCCATGCATGTGCAGGAAGATCGGACATTGTCAGGGGGTGCTGGGTTGTCTTTGGAGACAGGTAGTTGCATAAATGACACTCTTTTAGTTCCCTCTCCACATTCCCGTCCAAACGAGGGGACCACAAGTGATCCCTTAATGCCCTCTTGGTGGCCACAATGCAATGACAGCCTTCCTGGGTAAGTTCAATAACTTGCTGTCTCAAACTCGCAGGTATGACAATCCGGGATCCTGTTAGAACAATCCCTTCTTTATTGATGGACAGTTCATCTAGGACATTGCAATAATTTTTTAATTCGACATTTTCACTTAAAGGTTGAAAACTCAGTTTCCATGACGGGGATGCAATAATGTCTCTAAGGGCACACATGTCCTTATCAGCATTCGTAGCAGAAATTATTTGCTCAATGGACAGAGCTGCAGGCGAGCTGGACTTCACAATGAAGTGGATGTGCTCCTCAGAGGTTTTTGACACTGAACTGTAACGCTGTAAGAGTACTTGTGAGAAATAAACAGCAGGGTCTTGATTCTTGCCTGGCTTATGCACAATTGTACAGTCGCATTCTTGTAGACGCAACCCCCATCTCTCGATGCGAGGGGCATCTTGGCTTTCAGATTGCCGGAAATGGTGAGTAACGTCTGGTGGTCAGTGATGATCAAGAAATGCTTTCCATACAGAAAGATGAAAATGTTCACAGGCCCATACCAGTGCCAGACTCTCCTTTTCTGGCTGGGAACTGGTATGTTCTGTGTCAGACAAACTTAGATTGCTGTACGCCATGATGTGTCTCTGCTCATTTTGTTGTCCACTATGCTGAGAATAAAATCACACCCAATCCCACTGGGCTTGCATCAACAGTGATCTCAGTGTGTAATTTAGAATCAAATTAAGCCATCTCAATTGCATCTTCAATTGCATGTTTTAAGTTTTTTAAACTGCTGTCATATTCAGCAGACAATCAGACCTGGACATTTCATTTTGTCAGGTCTCTCAAAGGAGCACTCACTGTAGAAAAGTCACAAATGTACCTTAAACAATAGCTCTATGCCCAAGAAGAACCATACCATGGTGATATCTTGTGGAGGACTAGTGGCTGATAGTGCTCGTACTTTGTCAGGATCAGGCGTAATGTCTACATCAGAAAATACATGTCGAACGTACTTGAGCTTTGTTTTATGAAATTCACACTTTTCAGCATTTAAGGTGAGGCCTGCATCTGCCAGTAATTGACATACTTGATTGAGGGCTTTGTCATGCTCCTTTCGTGTTGCACCAAATACCAATATATCATCACTGTAATTGAAGGCTGGTGTCACAGTCTGAATAACCCTGAGTATAACATCTTGGAAAATGTTTGCTGCAGAGGACACTACAAAGCTTAATCTTTTGTATCTAAATAAACCAACATGAGTTGAAAAACTGGCACTGTACCTGTAGTTCTCTTCCAGTTCAAACTGATGGTAGCCTCTGTTCATGTCAAGACAGCAAAACCTTCGGCTCCATCTAACTGTATGATCATATCTGCAATGTGCGGACCAGGATGTCTTCCTCTCTTAATTGCTTTGTTGGCTTGGCACATATCCACGCAAATGTGCACTGCACCTCGACTGTCCTTTTTCGGCACTACCACAATGAGCGACACCCATGGTGCCGGACTAGTATAGCGCTCAATAATGTAATGTTTCAACAAAGCTTCTAGCTCCTTCTTGAATGCTTCCTGCAGGTGAAATATATACTGCTGTTTCGCTGTGCAACAGGCTTGATGTCTTCATTAATGTGAAAATGCACCTTCATCGTTGTGAGCCTTCCTAGACCAGGAAACAGTTCCGGGAACTGACTCACAATTTCAAGTTGTGTATTTAGGTTATAATTGATGGATATCAGCCCTGTGTCAACAGCAGTTGTAAAGCTAAGTAGGCATACACTAACTGGAGTGCCATGGAGAAAGTGAATTGGGGCCTTCAATGACATCTTCTTGTGCCACAGAGTTACTATGAATGATTATTGACTCCGCAACAGCTTGAAAGCAGCCCATGTGTACACCATCATACTTGATGCTTTAAGTCGTGGTATAAGTAATAGACTGTGAAATTGCTATACTGGTATAATGTTGATCAGTGCACCCTTCTGGATTACAAAACTTACTGGGCAACCATTGACTTTCAGTTTGATTTAGGGGCAATGTCCATAAGAGTTATTTTGCTTCTTCATTATTAAATGTACTGAATTTGCAATGTTTGATGAGCACATCAAGTCTTTCAACAAAATCATCCATAGTTTCACAACTTGTTGTCTCGCTCTATTGAAAATGTACCTTTCATAGTCAATGTTTAGCATTGCGTTGAACTTTGCTCCTAACGCTTCTTTAATTTGATGGTAAGACATTATTTCACTCTGTGTGAGTTTCTTTATCACTTCTTTTACTTCGTCACAAGCAGGATTCTTTTAGTATTTATTGATTTTATCCTCACTTACTTCTTCCAGAGCATCTATGAAGTCATCGAAAGTTTCGGTCCACGTGACCCATCTGGCGCCAATATTCTGGTTTTTGGCAGTATTAAATAGTGGCGGAGGTTTCAGGAAAATAGTTGCCATATACTTCACCTTTCTGTCTTCAGGCATTGAGAGTATATGCTGTTGAAGCAGTGCTCGTTGTGCACCTGAATCACGCATTCTGGAAGTACCAGCTCCATACTTGAGGTTGGGTCGCCGGAATGGCCCAGTGACTGTGCTGCACCTTCTTCACTTTTGACGGTTAGTGCATCTCCTATTTCTTGCATGCTCTGGTCTTTGCGTTCATCTTTTTTGTTTTGTCCAAGTCATTTCTGCATGCTATTTCAGAAGCTTTCTCCTTCGGGCTCTCCTCTGGATTTTACACTGGTGGGCCGTGTGCTTGAGTCGCCTTGCTCCAGGTGAGATTCAGAAGGTTCTTGTTGTACCTGGTTGAGATCCCATCCTCACTGGAAGCCTTACTGTTAGACAGACTCTTAATAGGTTCACTAACGTCTAAACTTGAGAGTGATTGAAAATAGTGCAAAATATCTGTCTCACTACTGCTGTCCGTTTAAGTATGTTCTTTTTTTTTTAAATAAAAGTCCACAAATATTTGCTTAATCTCTGTTCAGTGGTTTTCAAGGTGGAAATTGAGGTATGCATAATGTCAATCTTGTTTTGACTGTTTTTATATTTGACAGGCCAGGCAAGCATTTTTCCTTTGTAATCGTCATCTTCTTAACATTTTTGTCTGACTGATTCCAAATGGAGCTGCTCTATTTGTTTATGACATTCTCTAAGCATTGTTTGAGCAACTCCCATTTTAGCCTTTTTGCTTCACTTCTGTTCAGCTAAAAAGTATGTTGAGTTTGTTCTATTCTATTTATTCTGGAGTTCTGTCCAACTTTCACTTTACCCCTATTTATTAAAACAGTTTTTGTAATAATCTGGATTCTTAATGTCGCATTGAAGGCATGCCAGACTAATCAAATCTCAGCTGTGCATAAATTTAGTCCAAAAACGTTTAATATAGTCGCAGGTTTCAGTTATCGAGGCCTCATTTCCCAAATGTTTGTTCATCAGCCAAGATTCATTTATATAAAGATGGCAAAATTATCTGAAAATGGATTAGCCATAGACTTAGTTTGAAAATTTAGAACATAGTGGTTTAAAGAAAGAAATCTAACCTAGCTGCTGTCTATATGATTTGTTTAGAATGTTAGCTACTTTCAGTTTATTCTCCATGTGGAGCTTATTAGTCTATTGATACATTTTGTAAAAGATTAAAATCTGTGTCCAGAATAATCTCTCCCTTCAAAGATGAAATAGATAAAAAGAACTTGTTACAGGTCCAGAGATGCCAAGGAGTGGTCCGCAAAACGATGGTACTGCATATGTCACCCCATTTATCTGACAATTCACCCAGCACCATCTACCCTGATGGTTTGGCGCATTACAGATGCTTTGATGGTTAATCTTTTTGAAAGAAATAGCTACACCTCTTTGGTATGCCCAAGTTGTAGAATAAAAAGAGTGTGAAGCCCAGTGTTGAAAAACGTGTCCAGTGTGTTTCCTATAGTAGCATTGGGTTGGATTTATATTGTAAACTCCAGATATCTAGTGCCTTTTCCTTTAGTTTATTGTTAAAGCTATTTGTATTCAGAAATAAAACACGGTTTTCCGTCTAAGAGATAATGGCCCTCATTATGACATAGGCGGTAAATGCCGCCTACCACCACGGCAACGGCCACCAAAAGACCGTAGCCATGGCTACCTACCGTCTGCCATATTATGACCGTAGCAGGAATTCTGCCAGAAGGCTAGTGGAATTCCGGATACGATCATGGCGGCGGATGTCGGTAAGGTGGCACAGTAGACCGCCGCAGACTATATCATGACCCATGATACCGCCTGGCGGTGTTCTGCTGGCAGACGCTGCTGCTGCCAGCAGCGTCCTTTCCCATCGCATGCCGGAGGACCCCCTGAAATCAGGTAAGTCGGGTGCTCTGACAGGGGAGGGATGGGGCATGTTGTGTGTGTGTGTGCGGGTGTGAGGCGTGTGGAATGCATGTGTGCATGAATGGATGTGAGTATGCGTGTGTATTGTGTTGTGTGAATGCATGTGTGCTTGTATGTATATCAGTGTGTGTGGATGTGTGTGTGCATGGATGTATGCATTCGTGGTTGAATGTGGGTATGTGTGTATATGCGTGTGTATGTCTGTGTGTATATGTCGGGGGTGTCGGAAGGGGAGGGTGGGTGAGAGCTCTGGGGAGGGGGGGCAGGGGAGAGCCCTATCAGTGCCAGGGAAGGAATTCCCTGGCACTGATAGTGCCTACCGCCATGGTTTTCGTGGTGGTAAGAAAGCCACGGAAACCATGGGGGTGGGCGGAAGCATATTCCCGTGGGCGGCCTAGTGACGGCCGCCGGGCTGAAGACTGTAGTCTACAGCCAGACGGTCGTTACCACCATGGCGGTCGGTGTGGTACATTGGCGGTTTGGCTTTAGCCAAACCGCCAATGTCATAATATGGCGGTATGTACCGCCAGCCTGTTGGCAGTACTACTGCCACTATAACAGCGACCGCCGGGGTCATAATGACCCTCAATGTATCTAGATAATACCATCAATGCCCAATTAAACCCAATTAAGAGCAATCATTTTATAAAATTCTGCCATATGTAGCAACAAACCACAAAAAAGATAACGCTTATACTGTCACCTCTCTGAGCAGGTACCAGTCCCACTACTGACACTACTGTGCTGTAATGCCATAAATGTATCCCTCTATTGGACTCAGTCAGGGTTTTAGTCACCTCCTTACAGCAAAACATGTAAGTTATACAGTGAATTGGCCTGACCTTGACATTACTTCAATCAATCAGTAGATTTATAGAGCACTTCTTGTCACCTGTGAGGGTATCCAGGCCAGTTGATTAGCTGAGTAGCCAGGTCTTCAAGGACTTTCAGAACTCTGGAAGAGATGGAGAGGTATGGAAATGCAAGGGAACCTTGTTCCATGTCTTCCCTACTAGGTAGGAGAAGGAGCTACCTCTGCATCTGCTACATTGGTTGCAGGAGGTGAGGGTTAGGGAAGTGGAGCAGAGATTTCTGGTGACTGATGAAAGTTCAGGCAATGGTTCAAGTAGGTGAGCCCACAGTTGCGTGGGTCAGTAGTTTGAACTGGTACTTACTAAATTCAGTAATGATTGAGTTGTTTTAACATCTGAACAGTACTGAAAGCATTTATCCAACAGAAGTGTCACTTTAGCTGGATAAAGGACTTGTGCTTGAATCACTTAATTTAAAAAAAAACTTTTTGGCTAATTGCTTAACCTCCCAGTGTCTCTTAGCAGCCTCGTACAGGACATCAGGTATAAATGGATAATTGAAACTGATTTTTTGAACTTGTATTGATTTGCCCTTGAAAGGATTAACTGTTTGATTATAAAGTCCGATAAAATAAGGTTTATACAATGTCGACTATTAGGTTTTGAAGGGGCCATCAGACAAGTCCTAGAGATTGTTAACTCTTCCAGACCCTCACATAAAACATGCTGTTAAATAACTTTGGTAGTTAACTCAATAAGATTAGATCCTTCATTGTTCTTCCAGCACTCTAACTATACCAAGACTGGACCTACAAGACTAATTTCCACATCTTCCTTTTGTAATTTGAATAGGTCAGGCGCTTTAAAAATGTGAGTGCTTAGACTCTTTAAAAATGTGAGTACTCTCTTTTGCTGTTGTTTATTGAAGTCCTCAATTTCTGAGAGTCAAGTTTCTAATGTATCTCGGCATGCAGATACATTTTCCATTTGAGCATTCATTTAATCTAGTTTACCTTGAAGTGATGTTAATGCAGCTGATTGCATAACCTTAATCTCTTTAATTTCCCAAAGAATTTCATAAAGTAAATCCATTATCTGATAGTGGATTCTCTCAACTGGTTGCAGCAGTTTGTAACTTTCTTGTTCTGGCTGAGTTATATCTCTTTCCCTTTAGCCACTGGATCAACAATCGCTCCCTGTGTCTTCATAGATGAGATCTTGTTTAGACCTGGAATTCCAGAATCCTTGTTGATCTATATCATTTGAAATATTGGACTGTGGGCAATATTCATTGGTGAGGAGACAGTATGTTTAAGAGGTCTAATTTCAGGGTTTATATGGCCTTTAATAGAAATTGTGGTTCAGTTAAGTGAAGCCATCTGAGAGAATGGATGATTACTGCTTGAAAACTTACCGACTCTGATTGATTTGCTATAATTTCATTTGGTGCTTTATCAGAGGAGTTTGCCAAATAGTTAAAGACTGTGGACATATCCTCTGCTGGAGTGGTCAGACCATCAGGTTTGGGGTAGGTGCCTGTTCTAGTAATTAACATATCTAATGAGCTATTTGATCCACGATGTGCAGCGTTGCACACCTTGGCTGGTTTAAGATTACTGTTAACTTTAGATATAAGATCCATTTTGCACCCCCCCCCCCCCAATACACTCACAAACATACTCTAGAAAACGGTGATTTATAAATAGGAACAGTCAATGTTAATTTTCAATTATTGTACAAATCCCCATGTGTGCCAGGTGTGTTTTAGTAGGCTGCCTTTCCCCTGGTAGTACCTCTAATTTCTCCCAACAGCCTGGCAGTTTATAGAGATATTTAATAAAGTACTGGTTCAGTCTTTTGCTAATCTGTTAAATCTTTAGAAATCCATAAAATCTCCTGAGTTTGGGCAGAATTTTGAACAGACACTGCAAGTCTGAGTAATGTTTGGTGAAAGCATCTGGCACCCCTACACAATGCCCCTGAGTGACTTAACAGCTCAGTAGTCAACAATCACCTCAACAGTGGCAATTCAGTGTGCCCCAGAAGGGACATGAAGTTGTCTCAGAGCCCGCATTTTGCAAAACCTGCTCAAAGCGAGATGCGACAATGATACTGCTGCAGTGCAGGATAGTAGGGTTATGCTGCAAGACTTATGGGATTACCCGGCATGCCCCCAATAGAGACAGGAACAACCTTGACTGCACGAAGATGTAATAAATCCTAGCTGACAGAAGATTATCAGCTCAAAAAACCAAGACCGTCTAGGAGTCATCAGATCCATGCAGCCCAGCTGGCCTTCCAGCAAGGCAAGAAGAAGACCTCAGAGATCCATTACCTGGGATGTGGAACTGCAAAGATTATTTCCTACATTACCTCTGGTGAGCATAGTATTCAATGCCAGTATCTGCTCTTTGCTGTCCCCGAGAGACCTGGTCTTGGGTCGGGAAAGTGGTCTGCGTGGTTTTGCGATGGTGCACCCTATGCTGATTTACTCGAACAGTGCTTATGTGATGCTGATTGACCATTTTCTTGGCCGAGTGCACATGGACATCATGTGTATGTTTAACAGTTGGTGTTTGTAGGAACACACTAAGTGAACATGACTACTGTCAGCTTGCTAAGCTGCATCATATTAACAATGGTGACAGTGAGGTGTTTGTTTTTCAGGATCTGTGTCTTTACCTATGTGGAGAGAGTCAGCTTCTAACCTCTCCCATTCAAATTGTCTGTCAGTTCTCTATTAATGGGACTTTCACTGCATCCAGGATGCCTGGATGCGTTCTGTCATGCCAGTGTCAAGTCACTGCACCCGGTGTGTGCATGTCAGGGTGAACTAGGAGTGTGTGTGTGCCATGGTTGATGATGAGCACATCAGAGTCAATTTTGGAATTCCACTGTGAAGATCATATACAAAAACAAGAGGGGGGTTAGCCTGCTAGGTGAGAAATATAGAATGCATCACTTAATCAATGCATTCCTGAAGCCTTTGTTAATAGCCAGACTTTAATCAGTGAATGATTTTTTAAATGAAGAGTTAGTCTTTGACCACCCCCCCACGTCCTATCCTTTTGTTCCCATATGTGTTACCGTCAACAGGTTGATAAGTGCAGAAGTCTTCTCAGTTGATGTTTCCCATCCCTGCCCCTCCTTCCTGCTGACACATTAAGACAAAGACTATGGCTGGTCTCACTGGAGTCTGGAGAGGTAGACGCAGAATGGCAGGAAAGCCTAGAACCAGAGCGGTCTCAAATCTGTACTTGGAGAATCCATTAATTCTTTCTACAAATATGATATAAACAGAGGACTGAAAGCCCAAGTTGGTTCCAGGACATCCAGCCTCCCTGCCAGGTCAAGGGACATCACATGGGAAATCAAGGAATTCTGAAGTGCAGTGGACTTGCCTGGATGAGAAGCCTGCCTTGCTGTTTAAATAGAAGAGCTGCTGGTGTTTCGCAGGAGGAGGGTGTCCAGAGGAGAGCACAACATTAGCTACATGGCTGAGAAGCTGTCCAGAAAAGAGACTGATTGGGTACTGTTAGTAATATCTGCATTGCAAATCTGAAAGAGATTGCCAGTATGCATCATGTATACAGTGGGGAGCTTTGTTGCTGTGGTACCCTCACCATACTTACAAGAGTCCTGAAGTGCGAGCCTACTCTTTGCTAAAGACTATGACCAGTGCTTGCAAGCCCCTGTGACCTTTGTTCTCTCAACATTGCCATGACCGGGGGGTCCTGGAGCCCAGGCCCCAAGGACATCTCTGTTTGGGCCTGTGACCACTGATCAAAGGACCTAGACCACTGTCTGGCCCAACTGTGACCTCTCTGCCATCTATTTAGGCACGTGGTAGAGGGTAGGACGGGCAGTGAGGAAGCTGCCACTGGGCAATTGCCATCAGCAGTTTTCACCTTCATGAATTGAGCTGCCAATACAGCGATCACAAGGTAATGGTCCAGCTGGAACAGGGAGGCATAGCTAGAAATAATAGCATTTAGGCACAATATTTATTATGGGAGATCAAATGGTCACAAGCCTAGATAGAGGCTGAATCAATAAATGCACAGTGAAACATTGCCTGTCTAGTTTCTATAGCTGCTAATAGTAAATCCTGTAGCGGTTGGTAATTCCTATAGGTGTTAGTAATTCCTGTAACAGTGCTGATTAGTTCGTGTAGTAGTGGGTTGCAGGTACCATAAGCTACTTTTTCTTATCAAGTTGAAGCACTGATTGTATAATATGATATCTGAGAATGAGTGACTGACTTGTGAGTTTATCCTTTCACTGCCTCTCTGAGTGATCCTTAGGCTGCTCCCTACCCTGCAAGACAAGTGCTAAACTGGTGTACTTGGTGCTCATTTGTTAGGCGGCCCCCAGTACATTAGAGTTAAAAACTCGAACCTCACCCGGTAAGCCCTGCTGCCCCATGGCCCTAAACTGGTTCTGACACCTAGACATTTAGAAACCTCACACCCCTAATATGAGGTTTGGGCTCCTAGGCTGAAGCGGGCCATCTGATTTCAGAACCATTGAATACATCTTCCTAGTCCTTTCAGTTCCAGAGATGTCATATGGAAGGTACAAAACAACTGTTTGAAGTCTGATGGTCCCAAACCTTAAAGTCCAGTGAAAACCTTGGGTTTAGTAAGGGTTATTCCTATTGCTAGATGCTCCCACTATTTGAGAATCTTGACTGAAATTTGCTATTTGCAAACGCCAAAGGATCAATTGATTAGTTGAGCTTAGAAATTCATGACGTTGCCTCGAAAACACAGCCAAAAACATTATCTAAACTGTTGAGTATAAGTAGTAATTGTAAGACTATAAACAAGCTCTATGGGAGATGCCTGTACTGAAAGATTCAGGTGGTCATTCTGAGTTTGGTGGTCATTACCGAAGACTGCCGTGCAAGCTGATGCTGAAAGACCGCCAGTGATTGTGGTGCGAGGACCGCCGCATTACGAGTCACCCACACAACACCACCCAAAATACACCCAACGAACGACTCAGTCTGCTAAAACGACAGCATGAAGGAGGCGGCTGCACCACCAGCACCGCTACGCCGAGAACATCCTGTCCGCCAAATAATGATTCACAAATCAGTACCACGGTCCCTACACGACAGCAATCCATTGGCGGTCTGATCCGCTGCGGGAAAAAAAGGCACCACCACCAGAACACTGCACCACATTGAACAATACCATTACCCAACACCTAAGACACATACACACACCTGTCTGCAGCACTACAAAACACACCTCCACACATACCCAGAACCATTTGCAACCAGAAACTCTGACAGAGTGAGGCAAGAGCACACTGAAAGGAGCCACTACACCTACCCATCACAGGCACCATCACACTGAACATGTATCACACACCACACCACTGCACACAAACACCACAGTGCACACACATACCACTACCCACACTCACACCAACAAACAGCACACCCAGCATCCCTGCAAAACATACACCCCCCCCCCATCGCTGCAAAACATACACCCCCACCCACAACATAACCACCATGGCACCACAAAAAATCCCATGATTCACAGAAGAGGAGCTGAGGTAATGGTTGAAGAAATCATCAGAGGGGAGCTGCAACTGTTTGGAGCACAGGTCCAGCAGAAATCCATAGCCCGTAAGAATGACTTATGGCAGAGGATAGTCATCAGGGTGAATGCGGTGGAGAACCATCCACGCACAAGGGAGGACATTAGGAAGAGGTGGAACAACCTACGGGGGAAGGTACGGGCCATGGCTTCCACGCAGCAAATCGCCGTCATGAAGACTGGTGTTGGGTGTGGGAGGAGAATGTCCTGGCCATTCTACATCCAGAAGGGCTGACGGGACCTAGTGGACTGGACACTGGTAAGTCAACTACCCTCCCTGGACAACATGTCCCTAACATTTCCCCAAACAGGCAGACTGAGGACCCTAAACCTTTGGTACAACTATAAAGCTGTACCGCAATGGCACCAGCATTCCACACATGTCCTTAGCAGCAGTGCATTTCCACTACCCCTCATTGTAAGTCACCTGCCTTTCAGGGTCAGAAAGCAAGATGGAATGCTGTAGTCCCAACACACCTTGATGCATGCAAATACTGGCTACAGACTGGCATCAGCAATACATCTTACATGTGCAGATGACATACAATTCATACATACCTGCACATCATTGAAAGTAGTGATGAATCATGTCAGTCCTGTTGTCATGTGCTCCATCCTCGTCTGCCTCCCCCTCAGCATCAGAGTCACCGGCACCAAACACTGCTCCAGCATCAATGTCCCCCTCCTCCAACAGTGGGATGTGCATTCTGAGGACCAGATTATAGAGTATGCAGAATGCAACAATAATCTTGCAGACTTTCCCTGGTCGGCACTGTAGGGCACCACCAGACACATGTAGGCAACGGTATCTAGCTTTCAAGAGACCAAAGGTCCGCTCAATCAATTGCCTCGTTCGGCCATGTGGCTCATTGTACCTGGCCTCCCCTCCTGTAGTTGGATGTCTCACAGGTATCAGGAGCCAGGGCAGGTTGGGTTATCCTGAGTCACCTGTGTGGAAAAGGGAACATGACTATGGGTAACAATGCTAGGCAGAATGCTGACTGTGTTTGGAGGGGTACAAATGTCTGACATGGAGAGCAGTACACATACCTATGAGCCAGGCCCTTTCTCCCTGTAGCTGTGACATCATCGCAGGGACACTGTTGTTCCTCAGAATGTAGGAATCACGTATTGATCCTGTGAATTTAGCGTGTACATGTGTTATGTATTCATCTGCAAGACACACTACTTGTACATTGACCAAATATGTACTCTTCCAGTTTCTGTAGACCTGTTCATTGGTCCTCGGAGAGACCAAGGCGATGTGAGTCCCATAAATGGCCCCAATTACGTGTGGGACATTTGATATGTTGTAGAAGGCTGCTTTTACAGTGGGCAATTCAGTACGTTGTGGGAATTTAATGTACCTGTGCACATGCTTGAGTAGGGCATCCAGCACATCCTGCAACACCTTACTCAACTGGGGCTGTGAAAACCCTGCAGCCAGTCCCACTGTAACCTGAAAAGAGCCACTCACCAGAAAATGCAGGACTGACAACACCTGGACTGTTGGAGTAATTAAATGTGGATTTCTCAAACCCGGCAGGAGGTCTGGCTTCAACTGTGTGGCCAGTTCCCTGATGCACAAACGGTTAAGTCGATAGGTCAGGATGATGTGGAGCTCTTCCATGGTATCAAGATCTACGAGTGGCCGGTAAACTGGTGCATTCTTCATCACTCCATTGTGGCGATATCTGTGCAGGGCCACAAACAACAATCTGGGAACCTCTCACAATGTAGGGCACCAAGTATGACAAACGGCAATCACGAAGTTTTATCCATGCAAGTTGGCTGTAATGTTGTGGGAAGAAACATTACTCCACACTCCATTCCTAACCAGACAATGGCACATAATACCTGTGACAATGGACGTATACAGGACATGTACACGTACACCTTCCATGTGTTCCACTATACGGATCATATATGCTGACAACTGTAGTGACAAGTGTGGTGATGTCACCAGGCGCTCACTACATGTGTCAATATCCATAAAGTGTGACCTAATGTACCTATTTGTGACAACATGCAGGTAATTACACAGTGTGTACCCAGGGCAGTCATGTTACAGACTAATATGGTATCTGCCTGTCCGGCATGCACTGGACAGCTGGAAGTGACCTTGTTACGCCGGCGGAAATCGTCATGGCGGAAGGCGGTCTGAACTGCTGTGCAACTCCTCATTGGTTAACATTGACGTCTATGGAAGACTGGGGCCAATGACGATCACCGCTGGCGGTGACGGTCATGACCACTGCGGTCAAAACCAGCATTTTGTATGGCCAGCTCACTTGACTCCTGGCATTCGGGCAAGACAGACCTCTACTTCGTGTGGTTATGTGTCCTGTATCTTGGAGCAACAGTGGCATACACTGCAGGGGATAGGGCCCCAGCCTTCACTACAGAGGAACTGGAGGAACTGGTGGAAGGGGTCTTATCCCTGTATGGGACTTACCCCAGTATGTTCAGTTGTAGGGTGCTCCAGGGCAACAGGTCAGTACAACGTCCTTTGTCCCACATGTCAGGTGGTGTTTGACGATATATTTGTGTGCACATTGACATGTCATGACTGATCAGGTGTTTTGCATGCACATGATATGTGTGGGATATTGGCAGTGTGCATGGTCCGTGTTTGTTGTGTGTCGCCAAAGGTTACAGCTGTATTGGTATTATTTACATCATGTCCCGCATTTTCGGAATGTTACCCATGCAGGTCAGGGCTCACCAGAAAAAGGGTTATGGAGAGCCATCGCCAAGGAAGTATGGACCCTGGCCATCCACAGCCGGCGGAGCACCCACTGCAGGAAGTGGTGGGAGGACCTAAGACGCTGGGCTCGGAAGACCGCACAGGCCCAGCTGGGGACCGCCTCCCAATGTGGGAGGAGTGCCTGTCGGACCCTGACCCCCCTCCCCAATGGCCTGCATACTGGCGGTGGCTTACCCAGAGTTGGATGGGCGCTTGAAGGCAGCACAGCAGCCGCAAGGAGGTAAGTGTTGACTGTTAGGTGACTTCAGCATGGTTATGTACTGTGACCCTCTCTGGACTTGGAATTTACGTGGTCAGATGAGATTTAGGGAATGTACAGTCCTGGTTGTCACACCAATCATGTAGGAGTGTGTCACGTTAGCTATGTTGAGCTATGCAGGAAAAGAAGTGGTGGTACTTTGACACACATTCACCTGTATGTATGGGTCACTAAAGTATGCTATCATGTCACTGGCTGTATCCTTCATCTCTGTGTGTACTCTAGTAATACAAGGTGGTCATATTGGCACAGTAGATGGGTAATGAGAGGCATGTTACGTGAACATTGCAATTGCTTCATTTGCTACACCAATGGACCTCTGTGGCACATGTACTCCACACATTCCTATCAGTTAGTTAGTGTGCTCAGTCCCTCTGTGCTCAGATTTGTACCATCCCGTAATGGATGACATGTGGTTGGGTATGTTCCTGGGCTGGATTGTTGGATAAGTCATTTAGGCAGTTGATAGGCATGTAGTGGTCTTCATTCAGGTGTTTAGGCTGCATGGTGGAGGTGATCTCTGATGAGGTTGGGTATCACTTGCATGACTCAACTGTAAATGATTGCAAAATGGTCTCTTGTTTGCCCGCAGGGGCTGTAATATGTATGGTTTGTATGTGAAGTGGATGTGTGAGTTATCACCTTTTCCTCCCTTTCTGTTTCTCCCAAACTCCTTCTCTCTCTCCACCTCTGTCTATATGTGCATTGGCATCATCTGGCAAAGGAGGAAGGGGAGCGGCGAGTGGGGTTGTAGCTGCCCACGGGACCCAGGAGACTGACACCAGTAAAGCCACGGGGACCAGTGGGATGGAGGGCGAGGGGAGCACCATGGGGGAGTCTGAAGCAACCAACACATCTGATACAGATTCCTCCTCCGATGGCAGCTCCCTGGCGGTGGCGGACTCATCTGGGACTACCCCAGCACCATCCTTGTCCGCCACTGCCCTTACCAGCACTGCCCTCCCTGTAGCACCCCACCCAGTTGCCTGTGCCCTCTCACCCAGGAGGGTGGGCATCTTCTTCGCCACAGGCACCTCTGCCCCTGCCCCAGTCAGCCCTGCTGTCCTCAGTGAGGAGGCTATTGACCTCCTGCATCCATCTCCGTGGGGCAGACAACCATAGTCAATGCCATCCAGGGACTGGCATCCCAGATGCAACAGTCCAATGCATTCCTGGAAGGCATTCACAGTGCCTTGTCTGGCCTACAGAGATCGTATCAGGCTCTGGCCTCCTCGTTGATGGCAGCCAGTCCCTTCATCTTCCATGCCCCTCCAGCTACCTGTTCCCAGTCCACAGCCCCTTTCCCTACATCCATCCAAAGCACACCTACAAACCAGCATACACACACTAAAACAGACAAGGTGTGCATAGACAGTCATAGGCATCACAAATGGTCAAACAGGCATGCACAACACACATCTGCAAACACAACAACGGACATTTCCCCCACCACCTCCTTCCTTTCAGTCACATCTACTCTAACACCTGCCAGCACTGCATCATCACACATCGGTTCTGCTATCATTCCTGGCATAGCCTCAATCACCACAACAGCAGACTCACAGACACACACACCAAACACCACACACCACATCCACCAAGAGTACCGTCACACACATGCACACATTGCACACACCAGCATCCACGTACAGCACACAAACATGTCAGACGAGCACTCCCTCTACCTCCACTCCCAACCCTAAACCATGTGACCGCCCCCCTGTACCTAAGAAAGTTTTCCTTGCCCCTTCTACTCCTCTCCCACCCCATGTTCCCTGTAAATGCCGTGGCCCCCTGCCCCTATCAGGCCCTTCCACCTCCCATTCCTCGGGTGCCACCTCTGGTGCTTCCCCTGCTCCTCCGCCCAGCAAGAAATTCACCCCTCCCAGTGCCAGTCACCCCTCCCAAGCCCAAACCAAAACATGCCCCTTCCACAACCAAGCCTCCCCTAGCACCCCTACACCGCTGAGGTGCCTGCCTGTCCCATTGATGCCCCTATGACGTGGAGGCTTATTTGCTGTTAGGAGTCAAGTTTGGGCCATGATATATGGACCTTATTTGTTTCTGCATTAATGCAGATTGGACTTGCCATTTGGCAGATCTTGTATATAGTTATAATATTTTTTAATTGTTCCAATTACATCTGCCCACATTGCTGTGGTTGGCAAGATGAGATGCTTGTCCTGGTTTTCTTCTACTTGGTGGTGTGACATCTGTGTGCAACGGTGTGTGAGATCTGTGTATGGGTTCTGTCTGTGTTGTTGCATGTGCTGGGTAGATGGGTTGTGCCATGGGCATGTTGTAATGGGTCTTACTGCTTGCTTGTGGGATTGTATGGGCTGTTCTGTGCATCCGTGTGAATGGTGCTGCATGTGTGGATTTCCTTGATTGTTGGTTGTATGTGATGTCACCTGTCCATTGGTTGGATGTGTGTTCACTTCTATTGTTTGTGTGTCATTGCTATATACGGTTCTTGGTGTGTGTGTGTGTGTATGTGTAGTGTCGCACATCGTGTCTGTCTTTACCTGCGTTGAGGTGCTTGTGGTCTAGTTGTCCTTGTGTGGTTATGGGGTGTGTGGTGGTGTTTGTGTGCATTGTGCTGTATGTTTGGCACGTATCTGCTTGGCTTTGTGTGTGTATTGGGTACTTGGTATTGACATATATTGTGTGTGCCTGTGTGTGGCCTTAGCTGTCTGTGCGAGGAATATGTATTATGTGAGGGAGTGTATCACTGCCATTTCCTCCCCTCTGTGCCAGGCGTGCTTACAGTTGTCGTCTTCATCATTGTCAGTGGCCCTGAAGGTGTATGGAGTGATACAACACTGGGAAGACTAGCAGTTTGTCTGCCATGGGGCTGCGTCTCTGTGCCTGGAGGTGGGCGTCTCCTTTTGTACTTTCTGTTTCTGCTATGTTTTTCATAGCAGCCAGCCTGCCCCGGATGTCCTGGCGGCTTGGTGACTCAGAATATGGTGGGCGGGACATTGACTTCCGTCAGCATGAAGTTGGGTTCCGCCACCGGATGCTGCTCGTTGGCGATGGTGGTGCTGGTGGTGAGTTGTCTGTGTTGCGTTGCGTTCAAGGCCTTACTCGTAATATGGCGAATCGCACCACCACCCTGGCGGTGGTCATAACACTGCCGCTGGCGTAGCGGTCAGGTTACCGCGAAACTCTGAATGAGGGCCTCGGTCTATAGTTGGCAGAACATTGTACAGGCCGATGTTTCTGACAAGGTATTTTGAACTGCTCTGGCTTCATTTAGTGATAAGGGCAAGACGCATATGGTAGCCTTTATCAGTCACAAGTTGTTGCCTGGAGAACAGAACTGGAAGGCAGTTGAAAAGGAATGGCATCCAACTGTCTAGGCCTTAGGTACTTCAGGCCTTACTTGTTTGGACCATAAACTCCTTAATTGAATGTTTGGTATGAAAGGTGAAACTCCCACGTTTTTGAATAAATGTAAACCATAATGAAAGTCCTATGGAGAGCAAAAATGATGACTTAACTTTGCTAATTTTATATCAAATATAACGAAACCTTCCACCTAAGACAAGCAATATGGTATATTTTAAAAGAGCCTTTAAATTCCCCTCCATATAGCCTTTTAACTGAACAGAATGTTGCAATTTCCTTTCCTTTGTCCTCCCTCATCACAAAAGGAATCCCTGCATTTCATAATATTCACTCTTAACTGGTCACTGCAAAATAATTCATACTCCTCTGAGATAAGGTAGGCTTGCCAGAATTTAAGAACGCTTCATTTGGCGCCCTCTTGCTCATTCCAGGCTTTAACACTGGCAAAAGTTAATGGCGTGAAAAGACTGGACTGGACAGCTATTAATATCAAGTAAGCACCTGGAGCAGTGGCTCTTAACCTTTGTTCTGGGGGCCCCTGGTGGTTTGCAAAGCCTGCCTGCTTAGAAAATGTAACTATATTAACAGATTAATAAAGTATATATAAATGAAGAAGCAACATTTAACGTTAAACATTGAATGATGAGTGGCCTAAATTGAATTTAGAAACGCTCCAACCTACAGATTAAAATTAAAATTCTGATTTCTTTCTGAAATTCGTTTGTGAATTAAATAAAATATTTTATCATATAAGTACTTATTTGTTGAATGTTTTTTTTTTTTTATTCTGTATTGTTTTGTGGTTAAAATCATCGAAAATGCTTACGCCGGGGTGCATGGCTTACAGTAGTCAGTGGGGGTCCTCCGATACCAATAATGATTCAGTGGAGGTCCATGGTTTCGAATAATGATTTATTGGGGGCCCACCAAAATGAAGAGGTTATGAACCACTGCCCTAGACGATAAAATACTTATTCTCCCACATGACAGAATTTCCTGGCTATAAATTTAGCATAATTTTAAGTAAAGTTCAAGGAGTTCCTGTACTCCCTTCATTCAACTTCTATGCACTGCACAGAATATTTTGGACTTAACAAAATCCATCTAGGGTAGGGCTCATGTATTTGTCCATATGCTGCCAATGCTGGGATGGTAATGGTTCATCTCAACACATTCTTATGAATGCCTAAGAATCCTGCTTTTTGGGAACTATCTGGAAGACGATGCATTCTATATTAGATATCACCGTAGTCATCTTTGAGAATTACATTGTCAAACCCTTCAGCTTCTTCTTTCCCATTGACAAAGATTTAAGATCACTTCTGGACTTTCTTCTGATGTTTGATTGATATGAAACACCCAGGGCAATCACAAGGATAGTTTTGCCACTGGCCCTGTGCTTTCCAATACCTTGCTCTTCTTGAGCATAATAATGAGTCAATTTATTGGCTAAGCTACTAGATGGGGCCAAATGCAATATTTTCTCCTTCACTGGACTGAATGTATTTTCATACTTAAAACCACTCTAAAAAACATCAAGAGATCCCTCCCTGGGTTCTGCAATAAAGACTGTTCAAAAACTTTTGGCAAATCTGCAAACTCCCAACTAAAATCAAAATCTAGTAAGCCAGTGTTAAATAAATAGGAAAATGTCTCATCTGCCATATTTATCACCATTAGACCCCAGGAGGAGAATATGGACCAACTAACTTATTTATTGCCTGTGAAATAACCCTCACTACCCTGTCTCTAATTAAGATGCAGATTATTTCATACTCTATTACACTTTGTCAATGGTTTTATCCTATTCATTTTATCCCATAACACTTCTTCAATTTGCAACCTCCATCATTTTATTTTGTAGACATATTGCGTAGAGGGGAGGTTACGATAAATCAGTGATATCTAACAATTTGGATAAAGATGCAGTAGTATGAAAATGTCTGTGAGGACAGAGACTTACTTATGCATAACTAAATACAAAGTACATGACCACAAATACACATATTTAAATATTTGAGGGCCAAAGGAGTTACTCTGAACCTTCTAGTAATAAGTGCTAATGCTTCAGGGCTGCTCTAAACTCCAGAAGACGCAGACTTGCCTGGATAATTTCCTGGATAACTGGTAGAAGTGAATTACAGTGGAGGAGTCCCATAAGGTAAAAGAACCAGAACCTGAGCAAAGTACATGACAGTTTTATGGAGCTTAGAAGCTTTTAGTTGGGCAATCATAAATTACAGGTCGAGGTATATTGTGTCAAAGCGTCTAATCTACCTGCCATCATATTATACTACACCAGTGGTCTCCAAACTTTTTAATGCTGAGCCCCCCAGTTGAAAAATAAAAATCATTGCCCCCCCCACAGAGTTTTTCACAATTATTTTATAAAGATGTCTAGACCTATTTAAGCATTGCAGTTAAGTACAGTTACCTTTTTAAAAATGCAATAACATGCTTCTGCTTAAAACAAAGGCCTGTTTTCTGTATAATGCTGCTTTTGGCCAGAGTCTAGCGCCCCCTGGGATCACTTGAGGCACCCTAGGGGGGCCCGCCCCCCAGTTTGAAGACCTCTGTACTACAATAACAATTCAAAAACATTGTTTGTTCTGGTGTGCATGTCTCTTTTTGTGTATTCTTTGACTTATTTTGTTTCTGTTTATAGGCTGCATTAAATTCCACTACATTTCTTACCACAAGCTATTTGCATTATTCTATTTACTGTAATTAGAGGTACAGTTTTCAGAATGTCTACTTGGTCACTGTTTGATTTTAAAAAATGTAAAGAAAAGATTTGCGAACATAAAACGGAAAAATAGTTATTCATTTACCGGAATTGTTAAAAAAGCAACTAATTGCATAATTCATCTTCCCTCTCTCCTTCCTGCACATTAACCACCACTCTCACCCTTGCCCACAACTCAGACTAGCAGTAGTGCCTGGCCTCTGTCTTGTGTAGTGCTGCCAGCTGGCTTGAAGCTCTGTAACTGCTGAGGCCCTCCCTGGATTACTGAAAAAGGGCCAAACCAGCAAAGGGTGAAGTTAAGGGCGAGTGCTGGATCTAGGGAAAAGGCAAAGAGAAGGGTCTGTAGAGTACGATATCAGAATATCATGGAGTAAACATTATCTGCAAAATATATTGTGTCCTAAATATCGTTTACAAAAATATGGCTTCATTGGCGTTAACGCAAAATCTACACTCAACTTGACAATATTTTTGTTAAAAAAATATATGAAACAATATTTATGTCACTCCATATTTTTGTCAGCAATACTCTGTCAACCGTTTGTATACACACAATAAACAAATATAAGTAGGAACATTTATTTATCCACAATGTGTACTCAAACCAATAATTTACTGTCACATTATATGGATGTTATTGTTGGGTGGCTCAAAGTTGACCTGTGGAAGGAGTGGGGTGTTGATGATGGTTCATAGTGTTGTAGCCCTTCAGGGAATTAAGACTCACAGACCAGAGACCCACACACGAGGCCAAACTTGTGCTGCATCACAGCAAAGAAACAAAACCCTTGGACTAAAATGAAAACCTGTACCTGAGATGAGATTCCCCAGAAGTGGAAGCATGTCATTGATGGTGCCCTGTGATTGGTTCACTTCGCGAACAAACGTCTGGAGTTGGGTGATCAGAGGTGTAGAACCCGTAGACTCCAGTCAGGGTAGGGGAAGGGACTGTGTGCTATGGGGAACCGGCAACTAAACTGTGGGCCTAAGGAAGGGAAACCGGGCATTTATGGGTTCAGGGTCTGGTGGTTAGAGAAACTGATACAGCCCGCGGCGCACCCAACAGACAGTAACCCATTCCACCCTTTTCATGTCTCACCTGAGGCAGGGCTTGCGCTGTTGCAAACAAAAAGAAATTTAAAAAGGGCTTAGATCCCACCCATTCCGCACCATTATTTGGCTTCAACGTCTCTGGGATTTCCTTGCTTCCTCTTGAGTAGTGTCTCTTGGTTTCACTTCACCTTTCTCTGTTTGGACGATCGGTGGAGCACGGACCAAGTGCTGATCAATTACTTTAATAACGTCCTTCCACCGCTCGCTCGTAGACTGAGGTACTTTTTGGGGGGTTTTGGTGGATTTTCCCATTGTTGCAGCTTGTTACCCCGCCTCTCCTTCCCAGCGTCACATTGTTGACTGTCCATTGACACAGCACTATGGCTGTGGTCTTCAAACTGTGGGGTGCTACCCCTTGGGGGGGCTGGAGACGTCTGAAGGGGTGCGCAGCTCCACAACCATTAGTAGTGCACACGACCACCTCAAACATACTTGCAGTTGCCCTCTTTTTGCATTTTGCAGACTTATTTGAAAAGGCAGTTGGTTTTTTACTGCAAATGCTCCTTTGTAACATTGAGCCCATTGCAGAAACATTCGAAACTGAGTAAGGAAGCGAGGGTGGGCGGGGAGACTGAGCATTGTGCCAGAAAGCACTTTGCAATTGTTTTCAGAAATTTGCTAACTTTTTAGTCTGCTTGATAGTAAAAACATAATGCATTTCGGCACTTGGCATTTTATCACAATATTCGTCACCCCTACAGTTAATCCGAATGTTCTAACATGGATCTATGTACCTGAAGTTTGCCATCAAGTACTGATATTTCATTCAAAAAAACTTATTGTTTTCCAGTTTTGTCTTAATTTACTGCTTGCTTGGGGTTTGCTTGTTTCTAGCTGCCAGTGAATACATTTCTTCTTATTCAGTATTGTAGTGAAGGGAGAAACGAATAAATGTGCGTGCCGTTCACATTAGGTCAATTTGTACGTTCTGTGTCATTTCCTTACACTCATTAAGGTGCCATGCAATTCTAATGGCATATTCTGCTCTATAACAGTGCCAAATAATAACTGGTCAGATCTTTAACACATTAAAGCTAAAATAATTTTATTTCATCTTGATGTCAGAATTAGGGCTTTCATTTCTGTGAGAGTCTGTACAAACTTTTAACTGTATATAGAAAATATAGTTTACTTGCCTTTTTAATTCTCATTTATTAGAAGCTCTTCCGGTTGTTGAGGTGGTAAATTTAGTTTTACCATAAAAGACACTGAACCATCTCCTTCTGCACAACCTTGATTATTTGCAGTATTTCTATCTGTAGTATCTGTATAGTGCTCCAGCAGCCTTTGCACTGCTACACAGCACAAATTAGGGGATGAGATTGACAGTAAGGTTAGGGTAGGTACAACACGTACTGAGAATGAATCAGTTAAGTATGGGTTAGTTTGTAGAAAGGGTGTTTTCAGACATTGGGCATACTTTTCAAAGTCCGCTTTCTAGGGGAGAATTCCTGGGGATGAGACTACCTACCACAGGGATAAATCTTGTGAGTGGGATCACCTCTTAACAAAACATGACTTTCATCATTGCAAAGTGACACCCAGTCATGGGGCTAGTTGTAGCCTTCATTTGGGCCTACCAGCATTTCCTCTGAAGTTGCACATCCAGAATACTGCAGCCCAATTTTCAGTGACACTTCAGTCCCTGCTTTAGCTCCTACTGGCAAGGATTGGTAATTTGAAGTCGCTAAGCACTGTACGCCAAACCAATTTTCAGTGTCCTCCTTTCTTCTTTTCCATCCTCTTTCTAATCTGTCAGCCGCGGTGGGAGCCATGGCGCATCAACTTAATGTACCTGTTCTATGTATCTTTTTTCCGTATGCCACTGCCAGCAAAAACCTGGCAACTGGCCAGCACTGCACCATCCACTACTGGTACCAAGTTTGCTCTTTTCTTCCTTACAGCAGGAATGAACTGTTTCATCCAAGTCATCAGAGTTCAGACGCATCGGCAGTTGCAGACAGTGCCCAGAATCCACTTGAATAGACACACAAAGATAAAATAACATACAAGTATAGTAACATTGATGTAGTCTTGCCCAACATCCACTCTGGATGATTTGACAGGTTTTACAGAGTAGAAGAAAAAAAAACAACACGTTACTCAGCTGATACCAGAATCCGCATTTATTTAGATGAGCCAATGAAGCGTGCTGACCAATGGAGAGCATCAGCCACCAGACTTCTCCAGCCGAAAGTACACGCAGTATATGTACAAATCTCCCAGGTCAGAGGTCAACTGGTTTCCCGGGAGAGGAGGCCTGTTCAAACAGATTAACATGTCTGTAACACAATTTAAGCAAGGCTTTCTGCAATGAGAAACAGTTCCAGCTTCCCAAAACACAACAGTAAGTAACATGCTTATCATTATAACCGTGTACAATGATATATGGTAAGCAACAGTGTTACAAAGCAGAAACTGCTATTTTGTATTCTTCCAGGGTCGCCAGGCACCCAAAGTGACCTGCACAGATATTCTTCGTGTTGAAGAGAGGAGTACTGGTCAGCAGGTCATTTGCACACACACATATTATTTTTCTTTTCCCATAATGGAGATTGTTGTGTTTTTCATTTTTCTTCCACAGTTCCCTTCTAGATTTGAGTGCCGTGGATCGGATGACCAGGTGCTGGCATTTTAAGGGCTACAGAACAGATGATTCTCCCCTGAACAACCAAGTGCATACATCTTGAAAAGGTAAGGGACCTTATTAAAAATCCCTGGTCGGTAATGTCTGAGGGGATTTAGCTGTGTCTGCAGGTACGCTTTCTGTGCTCACTTTCCTATGGCTACAGGGAGCTCAGGTTGCAAGACTACACATAGGAAAGAGGGTAAGGGAATGTAAGAGTAAGAGTTCTATATAAACAAAGAGCGTTCTAAGTTCTAAGTGTTAGGTTTAAAATGATATGGTCAAAGCACTAGGTTCTAAGCATTAGGATTAAAATGCTAGATTCACAAGGCTATGTTCTAAATGCTGTGTTCTAATTGCTAGGTTTTAAGTGCTAAGTTCAAAGCGCTGGGCTTTAGGTTTTAAGGGTCCTAAGGTACAGTGCATCAGGTATGAGTATAGATGATGCAAGGTATGAGCATGAGATACAGAACGCCGCCGCTAGACTTGTAGTTAACCTCCCATGGCAAGAACATATCTCCCAGCACATGAGGACCATCCACTGACTCCCGATAGAAAAACGAATCACCTTCAAGCTACTCACCCACACGTACAAAGCCATACACAAAGCCGGACCGGGCTACCTAAACCACTGCATCTCCTTCCATAGACCTGCCTGATTCTTCCGCTCTGCTCAACTGGCTATGGCCACTATCCCTCACATTCGAAAAACCACCGCCAGAGGACAATCCTACACCTACATTGCAGCAAATAGCTGGAACAACTTGCCCCTATACCTCAGACAAAGCCCATCACTCACCATCTTCAGGAAGAACCTCCAGAAGTGGCTCTTCAGGATGAGGCTCCACACTCCCACCCCCCCAACCAGCGTCTTGACACCCTCACGGGTGAGTAGCCACGCTTTACAAAACCCGATTGATTGCTTGATCAGTTAATACACTTTCTCAAAGCATCTAAATAAATGTGTCTTCTGGTATTACCTAAGTAAAGAGTTGTTGTTTTTTCTTCTACAATAGGACTGGAAGGAATGATACTTCCTTGCTGACCATAATAAAGACAAAGCCTTAAATGATGTTTATGAGCATGTTCGTCAACTGACAGACTTCTCCTAGCAGAGAAGCACGACGAGGCACTTATATTAATTCATATTTTATTTCTTCCCAAAGATCTCCTCTGAGAAGTATCATATATGTCCTTTCAACCTAAATGGACTGTGTTGCTAGTTGCCTAAAACACCTAGAATATGTTAGGGCACCCTTAAGGCCTCGGCATCGGGGCACATACATTTAAATATTGCCATGAAGGTTGCATAGTCATCCAGACAGGGATCACCAGCAAACACTAGGGGTGTAAGTCAGGATAAGGCTGAGCCTGTAAGGCTAATTAAAAATAACCTACCCCAGATCAATCTGGGCAAAACTGGAGTAGAATGGACAAAACAAACCTTCTGAGAATCACCACTGAACATGGTGGGGAGGCTCTCTGGACAAGTCAAGGGAAGAGGTTTGTTATAAGGTGCATTTTCATTCTATTTTGGCCAGGTAATACACTCTCCGCGCGCACAGCACCACCAAGCCGTGCCCGTGTCTCCCTCTACCCGCCCTCGCTGCTTCTAGGGATCGAGGCCCTCCGTGACCCGATCCGCTAGAGTGTCTCTCTGGTTACTCGGTCTTTCTCTGCTCACTTTGCCTTTCTACTCTTTGCCTTTTTCAGCCAGTACTCTTTGCCTTTTTCTGCCTTTTACTCTTTGCCTCCTTTCAGACTTTTTACTCTTTGCCATTGTTCAGCCTTTACTCGTTTGCCTCTTTTTTCAACTTTTAATCTTGGGCCTTTTTGCCCTCTTTTAATTTTGCGCCTTTTTTCCCGCTCCTTTCCATGCTACACCCCCACCCCCATTCGCCCGCTCCTCCCGCCTCCCACCTGCTCCTCCCTCCCCCCTCCCTTCTTAATGGCGGTCGCTGCGCGCTAAGGTGAGTGTCTCCTGACCTATTTTGGCCAGGTAATACACTCCCCGCGTGCACAGCTCCACCAAGCCGTGCCCGTGTCTCCACCTCCCCGCCCTCGCTGCTTCTAGGGATCGAGGACCTACGTGACCCGATCCGCTAGAGTGTCTCTCTGGTTCCTCGGTCTTTCTCTGCTCTCTTTGCCTTTCTACTCTTTGCCTTTTTCAGACAGTACTCTATGCCTTTTTCTGCCTTTTACTCTTTGCCTCCTTTCAGACTTTTTACTCTTTGCCATTGTTCAGCCTTTACTCGTTTGCCTTTTTTTCCAACTTTTAATCTTGGGCCTTTTTGCACTCTTTTAATTTTGCGCCTTTTTTTCCTGCTCCTTTCCCTGCTCCCCCCTCACCCCCATTCACCCACTCCTCCCACCTCCCAGCTGCTCCTCCCTCCCCCCTCCCTTCTTAATGGCGGTCGCTGCACGCTAAGGTGAGTGTCTCCTGACCTATTTTGGCCAGGTAATACACTCCCGCGTTCACAGCACCACCAAGCCGTGCCTGTGTCTCCCCCTCCCCACCCTCGCTGCTTCAAGGGATCGAGGCCCTCCGGGACCGGATCTGCTAGAGTGTCTCTCTGGTTCCTCGGTCTTTCTCTGCTCTCTTTGCCTTTCTACTCTTTGCCTTTTTCAGCCAGTACTCTTTGCCTTTTTCTGCCTTTTACTCTTTGCCTCCTTTCAGACATTTTACTCTTTGCCATTGTTCAGCCTTTACTCGTTTACCTCTTTTTCCAACTTTTAATCTTGGGCCTTTTTGCCCTCTTTTAATTTTGCGCCTTTTTTCCCCGCTACTTTCCCCACTCCCCCCACACCCCCATTCGCCCGCTCCTCCCGCCTCCCTGCTGCTCCTCCCTCCCCCCTCCCTTCTTAATGGCGGTCGCTGCACGCTAAGGTGAGTGTCTCCTGACCTATTTTGGCCAGGTAATACACTCCCCACGTGCACAGCACCACCAAGCCGTGCCCGTGTCTCCCCCTCCCCGCCTTCGCTGCTTCTAGAGATCGAGGCCCTCCGGGACCCGATCCGCTAGAGTGTCTCTCTGGTTCCTCGGTCTTTCTCTGCTCTCTTTGCCTTTCTACTCTTTGCCTTTTTCAGCCAGTACTCTTTGCCTTTTTCTGCCTTTTACTCTTTGCCTCCTTTCAGACTTTTTACTCTTTGCCATTCTTCAACCTTTACTCGTTTGCCCCTTTTTCCAACTTTTAATCTTGGGCCTTTTTGCCCTCTTTTAATTTTGCGCCTTTTTTTCCTGCTCCTTTCCCTGCTCCCCCTACCCCCTGTGCCCCCATTCGCCCACTCCTCCCGCCTCCCAGCTGCTCCTCCCTTCCCCCTCCCTTCTTAATGACAGTTGCTGTGCGACCGCGCAGCGGGCGCGCCGCTGGCGCGCCAGAGGCAAGCCCGTCTGCGCCCGTCCGCGCCTGGACCATGCCCAGCGCCAGAACCCCTGGACCTCGCAACAGCCACATCTCCAGCCTCCACTACGACGCCGACACCCTCCGCGCACTCAATACTGGCCGAGACACCACCTGCTACCAGGCCACTCCAAAGAGCACACACAGGCCTTTCTCCTGCCACAACTGCAGCTTCATCTGCACCAGAGACCACAAACCTCCCAGGACCAAGACCAACCACCTCCGCTGCATACTCCTCAACACCCGCTCCGCACGCAAGCACGCCATCAAGCTCTGGGACCTGCTCGACTCCACCACCCCGGATGTGGCCTTCCTAACTGAAACCTGGTGGAATGACTCCTCAGCACCTGACTTCGCCATAGCCATTCCTGACGGGTACAAGGTCTCTTGCAGAGACCGCACCAACAGAACCTGAGGAGGCATAGCCGTCATCCACAAAGCCACCCTCGAAGTCAAGACCCTCCTGCACGACTCCCTCAGCTCCGCCGAACTCCTGCACTTTCAAATCCACACCGACCCCAACACCACCCTCAGAGGAACGCTCATCTACAGACCTCCTGGACCCAGGGCACCATTCTGCAACGCCATCGCCGACCTTGCCAGCACCCACGCACTCGCCTCCACGTACTACATCCTCCTCGGGACCTGAACTTTCCCCTCAAAAGCAATAACGACATCAACTCCACCACCCTGATCGACAACCTCGCCAACCTCGGCTTCAGACAGCTCGTCAACGCACCCATCCACTCAGCCGGTCACACTCTAGACCCCATCTTCTCCACAAGCGACCACGTCACCTTCAATCACACCACTGAACTCTACTGGACCGACCACCACTGCATCCACTTCACCTTCAAGAAACAAACCGAACACCACCTCACCGAGAAACCACCCCGCCGACGCTGGGGCAAAGTCACTGAAGATCAGCTAACCAACGCCCTAGCCAGAAACCACCCACCAACCCAACCGACCCCGACAGTGCCGCCCACAACCTCAAGCTATGGATCAACAACTGCGCCAACCGCCTTGCACCACTCAAGAAACCCTCCAACAACCAAATTAACAAAAAAGCCCCCTGGTTCACCAACGACCTCCAAGGCTCCAAGCGAAACTGCCGTAAACTCAAGCAAAAATGGCTCCTCGAACACACACCAAACAACCACACAGCACTCAAGGACGCCACACGCAGCCATCACCAACTCATCAGGCTAGCAAAAAGATCCTCCTTCAAAACCCGCCTAGAAAACAACGCTCACGACTGCAAAGAACTTTTCAACATCGTAAAGGAGCTCTCCAGCCCAAGCGCCACCGTCAACAACATCACCCCCTCCCAAGAACTTTGCAACGCCCTAGCCACCGCCTTCCACCGAAAAATCACAGACATCCATGACAGCTTCAACACCCCTCACACCTCGGACACACCTACCCCGCTCTCCACGAACTCCACCCGCTCCAGCCGCCTGACCTCCTGGACCAGCATCAACGACGGCGAAACTCGCAAGACCATGAAATTCCATCCACCCCGGATCACCATCAGACCCCTGCCCACACCACATTTTCAACAAAGCCATCGCACCGCACCTACGGAAGATCATCAACATCTCCTTCGAAACAGCAAGATTCCCGGAAAGTTGGAAACATGCCGAAATCAACGCTCTACTCAAAAACCAAAGGCGGACCCCAAAGACCTGAAGAACTTCCGGCCCATCTCCCTGCTTCCATTCCGGGCGAAGGTCACTGAGAAAATCGGCAACGCACAGCTCACCCGGTACCCCTTCCAGTCCGGCTTCAGACGAAACCACAGCACCGAGACCGCCCTCCTCGCCGCCACAGATGACATCAGAAGCTATCTCGACAATGGAGAAACATCAGCCCTCATCCTCCTAGACCTGTCGGCCGCCTTCGACACTGTCTGCCACCACACTCTGAAAATCCACCTCCTCGAAGCAGGGATCCAAGACCAGTCCCTAGACTGGACCACATCCTTCCTCTCCGGAAGAACCCAGAGAGTCCGCCTCCCCCTTTCCTATCCAAAGCCTCCAACATTATCTGCGGTGTACCCCAGGGCTCATCCCTCAGCCCGACGCTGTTCAACATCTACATGACCCCCCTCGCACAAGTGGCCGTCAACACAACCTCAACATCATCTCCTACACCGACGACACCCAACTCATCCTCTCCCTCACCAAGGACCCACACACCGCCAAAACCAACCTCCACGAGGGCTTGAAAGACGTTGCCGACTGGATGAGAAGCAGCTGGCTGAAACTCAACTCGGACAAAACAGAGGTTCTCATCCTTGGGCCCACCCCCTCCGCCTGGGACGACTCGTGGTGGCCAACCCCACCGACACCAACCGACCACGCACGAAACCTCGGCTTCATCCTCGACTCATCCCTCTCCATGTCAAAACAAGTCAACGCTGTCTCCTCTTCCTGCTACAACATCCTCCGCATGCTTCGCAGAATCTACAAATGGATCCCAACCGAAACAAGAAAAACAGTAACTCAGGCCCTCTTCAGCAGCAGGCTCGACTACAGCAACGTACTCTAAGCAGGCATCCCGTATAAACACCTGCAACACCTCCAACGCATCCAAAACGCCTCCGCCCGACTCATCCTCAACATCCCTCCCCACAGCCACATCACCCCCCACCTAAGGGACCTTCACTGGCTCCCCGTCTACAAGAGGATCACCTTCAAGCTCCTCACCCACGCACACAAAGCACTTCACAACACCGGACCAACCTACCTGAACAGCAGACTCAGCTTCTACACCCCCATACGACAACTCCGCTCCGCCAACCTCGCCCTCGCCTCCATCCCCCGCATCTGGCGCAGATCCTCTGGCGGTAGATCTTTCTCTTACCTCGCCGCCAAAAAACCTGGAACACCCTCCCGTCTGACCTAAGACAGATCCAGGACCTGCTCACCTTCAGAAGACACATCAAGACCTGGCTCTTTGATCAGTAGCAGCACCCCTTCCCCCCCAGCGCCTTGAAACCCTAACGGGTAAGTAGTGCGCTTTAGAAATAGATTGATTGATTGGTTGATTGATTGCAGAATAAATTGTGAATAAAATAAGGGTAACTGTGAGGTTGGTGGATTTATGCAATTCTGTGGCTGCAGCACTTACTGCACAGTTATATACTGACTGCATTGTTCAGTTAATTTGCAGATTTCATGTTCAATGTTCTTTTTCATTCGTAGATGAAAATAATGCTGCCAGAAAATAGGCTGCATCATTTGAATTTTTCGCTACACAATTTAGTAAACCTTGCTGCATAATTTGATCCATAATGCAGGATAATCCTAATGGACAATGTTAATTCCTTGCAGAGTGGTCTTCAATTAGTCAATTATGGTTACTTACACGCACAACATAACTAGTACCACTCGCCTAGCTAGCTCAAAACAAAATTCTTTGGTGAAACATGCAAATTTTGAAACCTATTCTACAAATTATGTAGAAAATGTGGTAAATCCATAACTAGGCTGTAAGCGCTGCATCCACAGAATGGCATAAATCTTCTGACCTTCACCATCGTCTATTTTTAATCAACAATTAATTAAAGAAAATAAAATATAAATATTGTAATTAAGTGTAAACAGTGTACATTACTAGCTGCAATTAGAAGAAAACAGCTTTTTCAAGATAGCTAACTCAAAAAAAAAAATGAGTAACGGGTAACATGTAGGGGGTCATTCTGACCCTGGCGGTCATGGACCGCCAGGGCCAACGACCGCGGATGCACCGCCAACAGGCTGGCGGTGCTCCCATGGCATTCTGACTGCGGCGGTACAGCCGCGGTCAGATACGGGAAACCGGCGGTATACCGCCGGTTTCCCGCTGCCCAAGGGAATCCTCCATGGCGGCGCTGCAAGCAGCGCCGCCATGGGGATTCCGACCCCCTTACCGCCAGTCTTGTTCTGGCGGTTTTGACCGCCAGAACCTGGTTGGCGGTAACGGGTGTCGTGGGGCCCCTGGGGGCCCCTGCAGTGCCCATGCCAGTGGCATGGGTACTGCAGGGGCCCCCTAACAGGGCCCCACCAAGATTTTCAGTGTCTGCCACGCAGACACTGAAAATCGCAACGGGTGCAACTGCACCCGTCGCACCCCTTCCACTCCGCCGGCTCCATTCGGAGCCGGCATCCTCATGGAAGGGGGTTTCTCGCTGGGCTGGCGGGCGGCCTTCTGGCGTTCGCCCGCCAGCCCCGCGGGAAACTCAGAATTACCGCGGCGGTCTTTTGACCGCGCAGCGGTATTCTGCCGGCGGGACTTTGGCGGGCGGCCTCCGCCGCCCGCCAAAGTCAGAATGACCCCCGTAATGTGGTCCTACATTGCCATCTCATGGTTCTGGTGACACTTACAAACTACTCAGCCTTGTGGAATATGATGTGTGTGTATGTGTATATATATCTATATCCAAACCAATTGGTCTTATGCAGTGACGCACTCTAACTGCTGGTGCAGGTAAGAGGTTAAGACCACAACCCTAAACATTATAAATACAAAGAAGCACTGCACTTGGGAGCTTCACAGACTAACTTAATTTATTAATACAGGCAGATTCTTAACAGACCCCACGCCACGTTTCATCAGCTTTCCTTTTTCAAGTGATATTGTCTATTCATTTCCGCAATCATGGTTTTTATACTGAATTCTGGATTGGTAGTTATATTTTACACACCTGAAAACTGATATGACATAATTACTTTCAGCACGATTCCTTCATTCCTGTTGTAAGTCATTCATAGTTTCAGTTTAGTACAAAGAAAAAAACAAAATGCAGCACGCTCGCAGAGAACGCACTAATCCCTATAAGTGCCTAGTGGTTGACAGAAACAAGTATACAGAAAATAATAAGCTCTAATATCTTCAGGCGTGCAAGCCCACCAAGGCTCCTGCTGCATAGAGAGCCAAAGAAGGGGCTAAACTAGCCCCAATACATCAAATCCAAATAGGTGGTGCACCACCACACGCAACAAACGACTGTAGACAGTGAAAAAAGTCCAGTACTCCAGTCATCAAGAGGTGAAATCCTTCTTGTTTAATTCATTGAAAGTCCAATGCCTAGTATTATCACAGTTCCGTGTATACAGCCAACGGTACAATGAATAAACAGCCAACGATGCAAAGAAAAAACACAGCCAACGCGTTTCGCCCAATCAAAGGGCTTCTTCAGGGCTGTAAAGTAACAAGACATAAAAAACAAACGTGTGGAAGTTGTAATCAAACAGAAGGGTAGCCAAAAAAGCTACGTTAGAAGTAAAAAAGGAAAGTGAAAAGAAACTGCAGTTATATGAATATGCGTACCAACACGATGAAGGAACCCAGCACCGTGTAAAAACAAACTTAAATAGATTCACACGCATTGGAAGTAATATGATGTCAAAATAGCCCGTGTCATGCAACATCTGAAAGTGGATGCGCAAAAGCACCACCAAACCAAAGCAGAAACGAAAAAACTTGTAGCATAAAAGAATATAGCAAAATGTAAATGTGTATACACGGAACTGTGATAATAATAAGCATTGGACTTTCAATGAATTAAACAAGAAGGATTTCACCTCTTGACGACTGGAGTACTGGACTTTTTTCACTGTCTACAGTTGTTTGTTGCGTGTGGTGGTGCACCACCTATTTGGATTTTCAGTTTAGTATTTTACCACAAATTATGCTTAAAAGAATGTGTGCAATAAAGTTGTAATCAGCATCTTAAATTTTTTTGTTTCCATTATTGCTGTTCTCAGTCCATTCCCTTTGTAGCATACTTTTATCTGGCTTTAATTTAAAATTGTTCAACATAGCAACTGGACCCCAGTTACCACTGAGCCATCCTTCAGCGGCACGGCTGCATTGGCATGCATGCATTCTTAAGGACACAAACTCATTGTTGTTTGTCGGTGAGATTATCCAAAATAACTCTTAGAGTTGCGCCTGGCGTTATTTAAAGTGTAAAATGTACTGTTAATTTGTCTCCCAGTGCATATATTTATATATATATATATATATATGTTTTTTGGACTTGGCTATATGTTTGGTGCTGTTTGATGAATGTTTATGAAATTTACCAAAATAACGTCTGCTCAAGGGTCTTGTTGTACATGGGAAGTTTCGGGGTGAACCGTCAAGCAGGGGCCAATAAAAAGGGGGGGTCAAAAGAAGTGTGTTTCCCATTTTAATTCCCATGGGGATTTTGAACATGACTACAGCCCGAACCACTGGATGACAGTTTTATGGAGCTTAGAAGCTTTTAGTTGGGCAATCATAAATTACAGGTCGAGGTATATTGTGTCAAAGCGTCTAATCTACCTGCCATCATATTATACTACACCAGTGGTCTCCAAACTTTTTAATGCTGAGCCCCCCAGTTGAAAAATAAAAATCATTGCCCCCCCCACAGAGTTTTTCACAATTATTTTATAAAGATGTCTAGACCTATTTAAGCATTGCAGTTAAGTACAGTTACCTTTTTAAAAATGCAATAACATGCTTCTGCTTAAAACAAAGGCCTGTTTTCTGTATAATGCTGCTTTTGGCCAGAGTCTAGCGCCCCCTGGGATCACTTGAGGCACCCTAGGGGGGCCCGCCCCCCAGTTTGAAGACCTCTGTACTACAATAACAATTCAAAAACATTGTTTGTTCTGGTGTGCATGTCTCTTTTTGTGTATTCTTTGACTTATTTTGTTTCTGTTTATAGGCTGCATTAAATTCCACTACATTTCTTACCACAAGCTATTTGCATTATTCTATTTACTGTAATTAGAGGTACAGTTTTCAGAATGTCTACTTGGTCACTGTTTGATTTTAAAAAATGTAAAGAAAAGATTTGCGAACATAAAACGGAAAAATAGTTATTCATTTACCGGAATTGTTAAAAAAGCAACTAATTGCATAATTCATCTTCCCTCTCTCCTTCCTGCACATTAACCACCACTCTCACCCTTGCCCACAACTCAGACTAGCAGTAGTGCCTGGCCTCTGTCTTGTGTAGTGCTGCCAGCTGGCTTGAAGCTCTGTAACTGCTGAGGCCCTCCCTGGATTACTGAAAAAGGGCCAAACCAGCAAAGGGTGAAGTTAAGGGCGAGTGCTGGATCTAGGGAAAAGGCAAAGAGAAGGGTCTGTAGAGTACGATATCAGAATATCATGGAGTAAACATTATCTGCAAAATATATTGTGTCCTAAATATCGTTTACAAAAATATGGCTTCATTGGCGTTAACGCAAAATCTACACTCAACTTGACAATATTTTTGTTAAAAAAATATATGAAACAATATTTATGTCACTCCATATTTTTGTCAGCAATACTCTGTCAACCGTTTGTATACACACAATAAACAAATATAAGTAGGAACATTTATTTATCCACAATGTGTACTCAAACCAATAATTTACTGTCACATTATATGGATGTTATTGTTGGGTGGCTCAAAGTTGACCTGTGGAAGGAGTGGGGTGTTGATGATGGTTCATAGTGTTGTAGCCCTTCAGGGAATTAAGACTCACAGACCAGAGACCCACACACGAGGCCAAACTTGTGCTGCATCACAGCAAAGAAACAAAACCCTTGGACTAAAATGAAAACCTGTACCTGAGATGAGATTCCCCAGAAGTGGAAGCATGTCATTGATGGTGCCCTGTGATTGGTTCACTTCGCGAACAAACGTCTGGAGTTGGGTGATCAGAGGTGTAGAACCCGTAGACTCCAGTCAGGGTAGGGGAAGGGACTGTGTGCTATGGGGAACCGGCAACTAAACTGTGGGCCTAAGGAAGGGAAACCGGGCATTTATGGGTTCAGGGTCTGGTGGTTAGAGAAACTGATACAGCCCGCGGCGCACCCAACAGACAGTAACCCATTCCACCCTTTTCATGTCTCACCTGAGGCAGGGCTTGCGCTGTTGCAAACAAAAAGAAATTTAAAAAGGGCTTAGATCCCACCCATTCCGCACCATTATTTGGCTTCAACGTCTCTGGGATTTCCTTGCTTCCTCCTGAGTAGTGTCTCTTGGTTTCACTTCACCTTTCTCTGTTTGGACGATCGGTGGAGCACGGACCAAGTGCTGATCAATTACTTTAATAACGTCCTTCCACCGCTCGCTCGTAGACTGAGGTACTTTTTGGGGGGTTTTGGTGGATTTTCCCATTGTTGCAGCTTGTTACCCCGCCTCTCCTTCCCAGCGTCACATTGTTGACTGTCCATTGACACAGCACTATGGCTGTGGTCTTCAAACTGTGGGGTGCTACCCCTTGGGGGGGCTGGAGACGTCTGAAGGGGTGCGCAGCTCCACAACCATTAGTAGTGCACACGACCACCTCAAACATACTTGCAGTTGCCCTCTTTTTGCATTTTGCAGACTTATTTGAAAAGGCAGTTGTTTTTTTACTGCAAATGCTCCTTTGTAACATTGAGCCCATTGCAGAAACATTCGAAACTGAGTAAGGAAGCGAGGGTGGGCGGGGAGACTGAGCATTGTGCCAGAAAGCACTTTGCAATTGTTTTCAGAAATTTGCTAACTTTTTAGTCTGCTTGATAGTAAAAACATAATGCATTTCGGCACTTGGCATTTTATCACAATATTCGTCACCCCTACAGTTAATCCGAATGTTCTAACATGGATCTATGTACCTGAAGTTTGCCATCAAGTACTGATATTTCATTCAAAAAAACTTATTGTTTTCCAGTTTTGTCTTAATTTACTGCTTGCTTGGGGTTTGCTTGTTTCTAGCTGCCAGTGAATACATTTCTTCTTATTCAGTATTGTAGTGAAGGGAGAAACGAATAAATGTGCGTGCCGTTCACATTAGGTCAATTTGTACGTTCTGTGTCATTTCCTTACACTCATTAAGGTGCCATGCAATTCTAATGGCATATTCTGCTCTATAACAGTGCCAAATAATAACTGGTCAGATCTTTAACACATTAAAGCTAAAATAATTTTATTTCATCTTGATGTCAGAATTAGGGCTTTCATTTCTGTGAGAGTCTGTACAAACTTTTAACTGTATATAGAAAATATAGTTTACTTGCCTTTTTAATTCTCATTTATTAGAAGCTCTTCCGGTTGTTGAGGTGGTAAATTTAGTTTTACCATAAAAGACACTGAACCATCTCCTTCTGCACAACCTTGATTATTTGCAGTATTTCTATCTGTAGTATCTGTATAGTGCTCCAGCAGCCTTTGCACTGCTACACAGCACAAATTAGGGGATGAGATTGACAGTAAGGTTAGGGTAGGTACAACACGTACTGAGAATGAATCAGTTAAGTATGGGTTAGTTTGTAGAAAGGGTGTTTTCAGACATTGGGCATACTTTTCAAAGTCCGCTTTCTAGGGGAGAATTCCTGGGGATGAGACTACCTACCACAGGGATAAATCTTGTGAGTGGGATCACCTCTTAACAAAACATGACTTTCATCATTGCAAAGTGACACCCAGTCATGGGGCTAGTTGTAGCCTTCATTTGGGCCTACCAGCATTTCCTCTGAAGTTGCACATCCAGAATACTGCAGCCCAATTTTCAGTGACACTTCAGTCCCTGCTTTAGCTCCTACTGGCAAGGATTGGTAATTTGAAGTCGCTAAGCACTGTACGCCAAACCAATTTTCAGTGTCCTCCTTTCTTCTTTTCCATCCTCTTTCTAATCTGTCAGCCGCGGTGGGAGCCATGGCGCATCAACTTAATGTACCTGTTCTATGTATCTTTTTTCCGTATGCCACTGCCAGCAAAAACCTGGCAACTGGCCAGCACTGCACCATCCACTACTGGTACCAAGTTTGCTCTTTTCTTCCTTACAGCAGGAATGAACTGTTTCATCCAAGTCATCAGAGTTCAGACGCATCGGCAGTTGCAGACAGTGCCCAGAATCCACTTGAATAGACACACAAAGATAAAATAACATACAAGTATAGTAACATTGATGTAGTCTTGCCCAACATCCACTCTGGATGATTTGACAGGTTTTACAGAGTAGAAGAAAAAAAAACAACACGTTACTCAGCTGATACCAGAATCCGCATTTATTTAGATGAGCCAATGAAGCGTGCTGACCAATGGAGAGCATCAGCCACCAGACTTCTCCAGCCGAAAGTACACGCAGTATATGTACAAATCTCCCAGGTCAGAGGTCAACTGGTTTCCCGGGAGAGGAGGCCTGTTCAAACAGATTAACATGTCTGTAACACAATTTAAGCAAGGCTTTCTGCAATGAGAAACAGTTCCAGCTTCCCAAAACACAACAGTAAGTAACATGCTTATCATTATAACCGTGTACAATGATATATGGTAAGCAACAGTGTTACAAAGCAGAAACTGCTATTTTGTATTCTTCCAGGGTCGCCAGGCACCCAAAGTGACCTGCACAGATATTCTTCGTGTTGAAGAGAGGAGTACTGGTCAGCAGGTCATTTGCACACACACATATTATTTTTCTTTTCCCATAATGGAGATTGTTGTGTTTTTCATTTTTCTTCCACAGTTCCCTTCTAGATTTGAGTGCCGTGGATCGGATGACCAGGTGCTGGCATTTTAAGGGCTACAGAACAGATGATTCTCCCCTGAACAACCAAGTGCATACATCTTGAAAAGGTAAGGGACCTTATTAAAAATCCCTGGTCGGTAATGTCTGAGGGGATTTAGCTGTGTCTGCAGGTACGCTTTCTGTGCTCACTTTCCTATGGCTACAGGGAGCTCAGGTTGCAAGACTACACATAGGAAAGAGGGTAAGGGAATGTAAGAGTAAGAGTTCTATATAAACAAAGAGCGTTCTAAGTTCTAAGTGTTAGGTTTAAAATGATATGGTCAAAGCACTAGGTTCTAAGCATTAGGATTAAAATGCTAGATTCACAAGGCTATGTTCTAAATGCTGTGTTCTAATTGCTAGGTTTTAAGTGCTAAGTTCAAAGCGCTGGGCTTTAGGTTTTAAGGGTCCTAAGGTACAGTGCATCAGGTATGAGTATAGATGATGCAAGGTATGAGCATGAGATACAGAACGCCGCCGCTAGACTTGTAGTTAACCTCCCATGGCAAGAACATATCTCCCAGCACATGAGGACCATCCACTGACTCCCGATAGAAAAACGAATCACCTTCAAGCTACTCACCCACACGTACAAAGCCATACACAAAGCCGGACCGGGCTACCTAAACCACTGCATCTCCTTCCATAGACCTGCCTGATTCTTCTGCTCTGCTCAACTGGCTATGGCCACTATCCCTCACATTCGAAAAACCACCGCCAGAGGACAATCCTACACCTACATTGCAGCAAATAGCTGGAACAACTTGCCCCTATACCTCAGACAAAGCCCATCACTCACCATCTTCAGGAAGAACCTCCAGAAGTGGCTCTTCAGGATGAGGCTCCACACTCCCACCCCCCCAACCAGCGTCTTGACACCCTCACGGGTGAGTAGCCACGCTTTACAAAACCCGATTGATTGCTTGATCAGTTAATACACTTTCTCAAAGCATCTAAATAAATGTGTCTTCTGGTATTACCTAAGTAAAGAGTTGTTGTTTTTTCTTCTACAATAGGACTGGAAGGAATGATACTTCCTTGCTGACCATAATAAAGACAAAGCCTTAAATGATGTTTATGAGCATGTTCGTCAACTGACAGACTTCTCCTAGCAGAGAAGCACGACGAGGCACTTATATTAATTCATATTTTATTTCTTCCCAAAGATCTCCTCTGAGAAGTATCATATATGTCCTTTCAACCTAAATGGACTGTGTTGCTAGTTGCCTAAAACACCTAGAATATGTTAGGGCACCCTTAAGGCCTCGGGGCACATACATTTAAATATTGCCATGAAGGTTGCATAGTCATCCAGACAGGGATCACCAGCAAACACTAGGGGTGTAAGTCAGGATAAGGCTGAGCCTGTAAGGCTAATTAAAAATAACCTACCCCAGATCAATCTGGGCAAAACTGGAGTAGAATGGACAAAACAAACCTTCTGAGAATCACCACTGAACATGGTGGGGAGGCTCTCTGGACAAGTCAAGGGAAGAGGTTTGTTATAAGGTGCATTTTCATTCTATTTTGGCCAGGTAATACACTCTCCGCGCGCACAGCACCACCAAGCCGTGCCCGTGTCTCCCTCTACCCGCCCTCGCTGCTTCTAGGGATCGAGGCCCTCCGTGACCCGATCCGCTAGAGTGTCTCTCTGGTTACTCGGTCTTTCTCTGCTCACTTTGCCTTTCTACTCTTTGCCTTTTTCAGCCAGTACTCTTTGCCTTTTTCTGCCTTTTACTCTTTGCCTCCTTTCAGACTTTTTACTCTTTGCCATTGTTCAGCCTTTACTCGTTTGCCTCTTTTTTCAACTTTTAATCTTGGGCCTTTTTGCCCTCTTTTAATTTTGCGCCTTTTTTCCCGCTCCTTTCCATGCTACACCCCCACCCCCATTCGCCCGCTCCTCCCGCCTCCCACCTGCTCCTCCCTCCCCCCTCCCTTCTTAATGGCGGTCGCTGCGCGCTAAGGTGAGTGTCTCCTGACCTATTTTGGCCAGGTAATACACTCCCCGCGTGCACAGCTCCACCAAGCCGTGCCCGTGTCTCCACCTCCCCGCCCTCGCTGCTTCTAGGGATCGAGGACCTACGTGACCCGATCCGCTAGAGTGTCTCTCTGGTTCCTCGGTCTTTCTCTGCTCTCTTTGCCTTTCTACTCTTTGCCTTTTTCAGACAGTACTCTATGCCTTTTTCTGCCTTTTACTCTTTGCCTCCTTTCAGACTTTTTACTCTTTGCCATTGTTCAGCCTTTACTCGTTTGCCTTTTTTTCCAACTTTTAATCTTGGGCCTTTTTGCCCTCTTTTAATTTTGCGCCTTTTTTTCCTGCTCCTTTCCCTGCTCCCCCCTCACCCCCATTCACCCACTCCTCCCACCTCCCAGCTGCTCCTCCCTCCCCCCTCCCTTCTTAATGGCGGTCGCTGCACGCTAAGGTGAGTGTCTCCTGACCTATTTTGGCCAGGTAATACACTCCCGCGTTCACAGCACCACCAAGCCGTGCCTGTGTCTCCCCCTCCCCACCCTCGCTGCTTCAAGGGATCGAGGCCCTCCGGGACCGGATCTGCTAGAGTGTCTCTCTGGTTCCTCGGTCTTTCTCTGCTCTCTTTGCCTTTCTACTCTTTGCCTTTTTCAGCCAGTACTCTTTGCCTTTTTCTGCCTTTTACTCTTTGCCTCCTTTCAGACATTTTACTCTTTGCCATTGTTCAGCCTTTACTCGTTTACCTCTTTTTCCAACTTTTAATCTTGGGCCTTTTTGCCCTCTTTTAATTTTGCGCCTTTTTTCCCCGCTACTTTCCCCACTCCCCCCACACCCCCATTCGCCCGCTCCTCCCGCCTCCCTGCTGCTCCTCCCTCCCCCCTCCCTTCTTAATGGCGGTCGCTGCACGCTAAGGTGAGTGTCTCCTGACCTATTTTGGCCAGGTAATACACTCCCCACGTGCACAGCACCACCAAGCCGTGCCCGTGTCTCCCCCTCCCCGCCTTCGCTGCTTCTAGAGATCGAGGCCCTCCGGGACCCGATCCGCTAGAGTGTCTCTCTGGTTCCTCGGTCTTTCTCTGCTCTCTTTGCCTTTCTACTCTTTGCCTTTTTCAGCCAGTACTCTTTGCCTTTTTCTGCCTTTTACTCTTTGCCTCCTTTCAGACTTTTTACTCTTTGCCATTCTTCAACCTTTACTCGTTTGCCCCTTTTTCCAACTTTTAATCTTGGGCCTTTTTGCCCTCTTTTAATTTTGCGCCTTTTTTTCCTGCTCCTTTCCCTGCTCCCCCTACCCCCTGTGCCCCCATTCGCCCACTCCTCCCGCCTCCCAGCTGCTCCTCCCTTCCCCCTCCCTTCTTAATGACAGTTGCTGTGCGACCGCGCAGCGGGCGCGCCGCTGGCGCGCCAGAGGCAAGCCCGTCTGCGCCCGTCCGCGCCTGGACCATGCCCAGCGCCAGAACCCCTGGACCTCGCAACAGCCACATCTCCAGCCTCCACTACGACGCCGACACCCTCCGCGCACTCAATACTGGCCGAGACACCACCTGCTACCAGGCCACTCCAAAGAGCACACACAGGCCTTTCTCCTGCCACAACTGCAGCTTCATCTGCACCAGAGACCACAAACCTCCCAGGACCAAGACCAACCACCTCCGCTGCATACTCCTCAACACCCGCTCCGCACGCAAGCACGCCATCAAGCTCTGGGACCTGCTCGACTCCACCACCCCGGATGTGGCCTTCCTAACTGAAACCTGGTGGAATGACTCCTCAGCACCTGACTTCGCCATAGCCATTCCTGACGGGTACAAGGTCTCTTGCAGAGACCGCACCAACAGAACCTGAGGAGGCATAGCCGTCATCCACAAAGCCACCCTCGAAGTCAAGACCCTCCTGCACGACTCCCTCAGCTCCGCCGAACTCCTGCACTTTCAAATCCACACCGACCCCAACACCACCCTCAGAGGAACGCTCATCTACAGACCTCCTGGACCCAGGGCACCATTCTGCAACGCCATCGCCGACCTTGCCAGCACCCACGCACTCGCCTCCACGTACTACATCCTCCTCGGGACCTGAACTTTCCCCTCAAAAGCAATAACGACATCAACTCCACCACCCTGATCGACAACCTCGCCAACCTCGGCTTCAGACAGCTCGTCAACGCACCCATCCACTCAGCCGGTCACACTCTAGACCCCATCTTCTCCACAAGCGACCACGTCACCTTCAATCACACCACTGAACTCTACTGGACCGACCACCACTGCATCCACTTCACCTTCAAGAAACAAACCGAACACCACCTCACCGAGAAACCACCCCGCCGACGCTGGGGCAAAGTCACTGAAGATCAGCTAACCAACGCCCTAGCCAGAAACCACCCACCAACCCAACCGACCCCGACAGTGCCGCCCACAACCTCAAGCTATGGATCAACAACTGCGCCAACCGCCTTGCACCACTCAAGAAACCCTCCAACAACCAAATTAACAAAAAAGCCCCCTGGTTCACCAACGACCTCCAAGGCTCCAAGCGAAACTGCCGTAAACTCAAGCAAAAATGGCTCCTCGAACACACACCAAACAACCACACAGCACTCAAGGACGCCACACGCAGCCATCACCAACTCATCAGGCTAGCAAAAAGATCCTCCTTCAAAACCCGCCTAGAAAACAACGCTCACGACTGCAAAGAACTTTTCAACATCGTAAAGGAGCTCTCCAGCCCAAGCGCCACCGTCAACAACATCACCCCCTCCCAAGAACTTTGCAACGCCCTAGCCACCGCCTTCCACCGAAAAATCACAGACATCCATGACAGCTTCAACACCCCTCACACCTCGGACACACCTACCCCGCTCTCCACGAACTCCACCCGCTCCAGCCGCCTGACCTCCTGGACCAGCATCAACGACGGCGAAACTCGCAAGACCATGAAATTCCATCCACCCCGGATCACCATCAGACCCCTGCCCACACCACATTTTCAACAAAGCCATCGCACCGCACCTACGGAAGATCATCAACATCTCCTTCGAAACAGCAAGATTCCCGGAAAGTTGGAAACATGCCGAAATCAACGCTCTACTCAAAAAACAAAGGCGGACCCCAAAGACCTGAAGAACTTCCGGCCCATCTCCCTGCTTCCATTCCGGGCGAAGGTCACTGAGAAAATCGGCAACGCACAGCTCACCCGGTACCCCTTCCAGTCCGGCTTCAGACGAAACCACAGCACCGAGACCGCCCTCCTCGCCGCCACAGATGACATCAGAAGCTATCTCGACAATGGAGAAACATCAGCCCTCATCCTCCTAGACCTGTCGGCCGCCTTCGACACTGTCTGCCACCACACTCTGAAAATCCACCTCCTCGAAGCAGGGATCCAAGACCAGTCCCTAGACTGGACCACATCCTTCCTCTCCGGAAGAACCCAGAGAGTCCGCCTCCCCCTTTCCTATCCAAAGCCTCCAACATTATCTGCGGTGTACCCCAGGGCTCATCCCTCAGCCCGACGCTGTTCAACATCTACATGACCCCCCTCGCACAAGTGGCCGTCAACACAACCTCAACATCATCTCCTACACCGACGACACCCAACTCATCCTCTCCCTCACCAAGGACCCACACACCGCCAAAACCAACCTCCACGAGGGCTTGAAAGACGTTGCCGACTGGATGAGAAGCAGCTGGCTGAAACTCAACTCGGACAAAACAGAGGTTCTCATCCTTGGGCCCACCCCCTCCGCCTGGGACGACTCGTGGTGGCCAACCCCACCGACACCAACCGACCACGCACGAAACCTCGGCTTCATCCTCGACTCATCCCTCTCCATGTCAAAACAAGTCAACGCTGTCTCCTCTTCCTGCTACAACATCCTCCGCATGCTTCGCAGAATCTACAAATGGATCCCAACCGAAACAAGAAAAACAGTAACTCAGGCCCTCTTCAGCAGCAGGCTCGACTACAGCAACGTACTCTAAGCAGGCATCCCGTATAAACACCTGCAACACCTCCAACGCATCCAAAACGCCTCCGCCCGACTCATCCTCAACATCCCTCCCCACAGCCACATCACCCCCCACCTAAGGGACCTTCACTGGCTCCCCGTCTACAAGAGGATCACCTTCAAGCTCCTCACCCACGCACACAAAGCACTTCACAACACCGGACCAACCTACCTGAACAGCAGACTCAGCTTCTACACCCCCATACGACAACTCCGCTCCGCCAACCTCGCCCTCGCCTCCATCCCCCGCATCTGGCGCAGATCCTCTGGCGGTAGATCTTTCTCTTACCTCGCCGCCAAAAAACCTGGAACACCCTCCCGTCTGACCTAAGACAGATCCAGGACCTGCTCACCTTCAGAAGACACATCAAGACCTGGCTCTTTGATCAGTAGCAGCACCCCTTCCCCCCCAGCGCCTTGAAACCCTAACGGGTAAGTAGTGCGCTTTAGAAATAGATTGATTGATTGGTTGATTGATTGCAGAATAAATTGTGAATAAAATAAGGGTAACTGTGAGGTTGGTGGATTTATGCAATTCTGTGGCTGCAGCACTTACTGCACAGTTATATACTGACTGCATTGTTCAGTTAATTTGCAGATTTCATGTTCAATGTTCTTTTTCATTCGTAGATGAAAATAATGCTGCCAGAAAATAGGCTGCATCATTTGAATTTTTCGCTACACAATTTAGTAAACCTTGCTGAATAATTTGATCCATAATGCAGGATAATCCTAATGGACAATGTTAATTCCTTGCAGAGTGGTCTTCAATTAGTCAATTATGGTTACTTACACGCACAACATAACTAGTACCACTCGCCTAGCTAGCTCAAAACAAAATTCTTTGGTGAAACATGCAAATTTTGAAACCTATTCTACAAATTATGTAGAAAATGTGGTAAATCCATAACTAGGCTGTAAGCGCTGCATCCACAGAATGGCATAAATCTTCTGACCTTCACCATCGTCTATTTTTAATCAACAATTAATTAAAGAAAATAAAATATAAATATTGTAATTAAGTGTAAACAGTGTACATTACTAGCTGCAATTAGAAGAAAACAGCTTTTTCAAGATAGCTAACTCAAAAAAAAAAATGAGTAACGGGTAACATGTAGGGGGTCATTCTGACCCTGGCGGTCATGGACCGCCAGGGCCAACGACCGCGGATGCACCGCCAACAGGCTGGCGGTGCTCCCATGGCATTCTGACTGCGGCGGTACAGCCGCGGTCAGATACGGGAAACCGGCGGTATACCGCCGGTTTCCCGCTGCCCAAGGGAATCCTCCATGGCGGCGCTGCAAGCAGCGCCGCCATGGGGATTCCGACCCCCTTACCGCCAGTCTTGTTCTGGCGGTTTTGACCGCCAGAACCTGGTTGGCGGTAACGGGTGTCGTGGGGCCCCTGGGGGCCCCTGCAGTGCCCATGCCAGTGGCATGGGTACTGCAGGGGCCCCCTAACAGGGCCCCACCAAGATTTTCAGTGTCTGCCACGCAGACACTGAAAATCGCAACGGGTGCAACTGCACCCGTCGCACCCCTTCCACTCCGCCGGCTCCATTCGGAGCCGGCATCCTCATGGAAGGGGGTTTCTCGCTGGGCTGGCGGGCGGCCTTCTGGCGTTCGCCCGCCAGCCCCGCGGGAAACTCAGAATTACCGCGGCGGTCTTTTGACCGCGCAGCGGTATTCTGCCGGCGGGACTTTGGCGGGCGGCCTCCGCCGCCCGCCAAAGTCAGAATGACCCCCGTAATGTGGTCCTACATTGCCATCTCATGGTTCTGGTGACACTTACAAACTACTCAGCCTTGTGGAATATGATGTGTGTGTATGTGTATATATATCTATATCCAAACCAATTGGTCTTATGCAGTGACGCACTCTAACTGCTGGTGCAGGTAAGAGGTTAAGACCACAACCCTAAACATTATAAATACAAAGAAGCACTGCACTTGGGAGCTTCACAGACTAACTTAATTTATTAATACAGGCAGATTCTTAACAGACCCCACGCCACGTTTCATCAGCTTTCCTTTTTCAAGTGATATTGTCTATTCATTTCCGCAATCATGGTTTTTATACTGAATTCTGGATTGGTAGTTATATTTTACACACCTGAAAACTGATATGACATAATTACTTTCAGCACGATTCCTTCATTCCTGTTGTAAGTCATTCATAGTTTCAGTTTAGTACAAAGAAAAAAACAAAATGCAGCACGCTCGCAGAGAACGCACTAATCCCTATAAGTGCCTAGTGGTTGACAGAAACAAGTATACAGAAAATAATAAGCTCTAATATCTTCAGGCGTGCAAGCCCACCAAGGCTCCTGCTGCATAGAGAGCCAAAGAAGGGGCTAAACTAGCCCCAATACATCAAATCCAAATAGGTGGTGCACCACCACACGCAACAAACGACTGTAGACAGTGAAAAAAGTCCAGTACTCCAGTCATCAAGAGGTGAAATCCTTCTTGTTTAATTCATTGAAAGTCCAATGCCTAGTATTATCACAGTTCCGTGTATACAGCCAACGGTACAATGAATAAACAGCCAACGATGCAAAGAAAAAACACAGCCAACGCGTTTCGCCCAATCAAAGGGCTTCTTCAGGGCTGTAAAGTAACAAGACATAAAAAACAAACGTGTGGAAGTTGTAATCAAACAGAAGGGTAGCCAAAAAAGCTACGTTAGAAGTAAAAAAGGAAAGTGAAAAGAAACTGCAGTTATATGAATATGCGTACCAACACGATGAAGGAACCCAGCACCGTGTAAAAACAAACTTAAATAGATTCACACGCATTGGAAGTAATATGATGTCAAAATAGCCCGTGTCATGCAACATCTGAAAGTGGATGCGCAAAAGCACCACCAAACCAAAGCAGAAACGAAAAAACTTGTAGCATAAAAGAATATAGCAAAATGTAAATGTGTATACACGGAACTGTGATAATAATAAGCATTGGACTTTCAATGAATTAAACAAGAAGGATTTCACCTCTTGACGACTGGAGTACTGGACTTTTTTCACTGTCTACAGTTGTTTGTTGCGTGTGGTGGTGCACCACCTATTTGGATTTTCAGTTTAGTATTTTACCACAAATGATGCTTAAAAGAATGTGTGCAATAAAGTTGTAATCAGCATCTTAAATTTTTTTGTTTCCATTATTGCTGTTCTCAGTCCATTCCCTTTGTAGCATACTTTTATCTGGCTTTAATTTAAAATTGTTCAACATAGCAACTGGACCCCAGTTACCACTGAGCCATCCTTCAGCGGCACGGCTGCATTGGCATGCATGCATTCTTAAGGACACAAACTCATTGTTGTTTGTCGGTGAGATTATCCAAAATAACTCTTAGAGTTGCGCCTGGCGTTATTTAAAGTGTAAAATGTACTGTTAATTTGTCTCCCAGTGCATATATTTATATATATATATATATATATGTTTTTTGGACTTGGCTATATGTTTGGTGCTGTTTGATGAATGTTTATGAAATTTACCAAAATAACGTCTGCTCAAGGGTCTTGTTGTACATGGGAAGTTTCGGGGTGAACCGTCAAGCAGGGGCCAATAAAAAGGGGGGGTCAAAAGAAGTGTGTTTCCCATTTTAATTCCCATGGGGATTTTGAACATGACTACAGCCCGAACCACTGGATGGAATTATACCAAATTTAGCAGAAAGGTAGCTTTTGGTCCAGAAAGCACTCGTTTTGTTATTTGGTGTGCATATTGATTCTTTATATTTGGGTTAACTATCTTTAAAAGGCTGTTTTCTTCAAATTATAGCTAGTAATGAGAAATACACTTCAACCAGGGGAGGTCAACGAGAATATGGTGGCTGGCTAGTGGCGGGTCAGAAGTCGCACCCAAGGGAGTGTCAACATAGCGGGAAAATCAATGCTTACCTCGTCACGGGGACGTGAGTCCCCCGAGGAAGTTTCTCTCCCCAGAGTCTTGATGGAGTCCAGCTTCTGGGGGTGCCTCCTGGATGAATGGAGGTGCTGGAGATGCCGTTTTGGTTCTCAGCAGTAGGGGCATTCTGGGAGTTTTGCACCATGCAGTGGGTCCTGCCGCAGCGAGGCTACAACGCGGTCATCGCTGGCAGAGCTAGCACCTGTCAAGAGGCCTGGAGCAGGGCGAAACAAGGCAGAAAGCGGAAGACAGAGTCTGCTGTAAGCCCCAGTGAGAAGTGGATGGTAAACAGGAGTAGAAGGCAGTACCATACTCTAAGGGATACCAGTAGTCAGTGGACTGAGGGTAAGTCTGTGTTGGAAGCAAATGTTAGATCTGGCACTCAAATTTCTCAGCATACCAGATTCGGGGTCGGTAGGCAACAGGAGAGGAAAAACACGGACAAAGCTGAGAGACAGCAGGGGATTTTCAATCATTGTAAATTAAGATCCTGCAATTCCTCGTGGCTAGATGGTGAGGACAATTTGGACTTGGAGAGGGGGGAAGACAGTTCCCTAATATCAGTTAAGGCACGACTAAGGTAGACAAAACCTGAGGGTAGTGGTTGTTTAGTGAAAGCCCCTCAGATTAGAAAATCATTAATAAAGCCGGTAGCTACTGCACTCCTAAAAAAGAAACAGGATTTCCTGGCTATGAAACCTCATAAAATTACGCCTTCATCAAAGTCCTACTTTAAAGTTCGGTCTGATTTAAGGAGAGATTCAGGGAAAGGGGAGAGAGGAAGTAGCACTAACCTGGACAGAAGAGTCAGGTGGAAGTGGGAGAGGCACTAAGCAAAGCAACAATGAGTGAAATTAGGAGCATGGAATCAGGGGACTTGAGTACCCCGGTAATTCACCCTGTGGTACCCACACAAATAAGTTTTCTTGTCTCACAGTCGAAGAGCTAGACTTAGCAGAGGGAGAGATCATAACTGAAAAGAGTAATGGCCAAGGCGAGACTTGAACCACTTGGGGTACAGGCGCAGGGGTGGGATGCAGTCCAGGAAGTGTTTGGTCAACTAACCCAGGAAATCAAAGAACGCTTCTCAATCTCTGAGGCAAACCAAAAGGAGATACAGGTAACCTGCTCTAGCCTAGAGGCAAAGATAGAGTGTTCAGCCCAGCACACACTGGATCTGGAAGGTGGGTTGCAATACTTCCAGACAGTGGTGCAAGAAAACACTCAAGAGGTGGTGCGTTTGAAGCAGAGAGAGAAGGTACTGTTCGAAAAGCTTGAAAAAATGGAAACCCATGCTAGGAGGAACAATATCAGAATTTTGAAGTGGCTGAAGGAATGGAAGGGACGAATATTAAATATTTTGTAATTAACTTACTGAAAAACACCTTCCCACGGAGTGCATAGAGACCCCTTTAAGATACACCCTGGGTGGAAAAAAACATGAAAGATTCTGGTGAATTTTTTATCCTATGCTATGAAGAAAACAAATCTGGGGTTAGCTCTTTAAGAAAGATCATTGCAAGCGTTGGGGGGGCAACTTCAGGATTAGGTCAGATATCTCCAAAGGGACAGCAGATAAACAGTGGGAACTGGGAAACAGATTGGCGGAGTTAGTTGGGAGCAACTGCACAACTAAGGTTTCCTGCAATTCTGAAGGTCATGTGGCGGAATAAGATGTGTAATTTTTTTAGAAATAGATGTGGACAATTTTATAGCATAGGAAAAGAAGTGTAGAAGGGGGGGCTCCAGCTAAATAAATACAAGAGGAGGAAGATGTTATCGTCACTCCCATGGGGCTGATCTCCAATAGGCATTAAGAAATAGCTAGCTGTATAGTTAGGATGGCTCCCTCGGGATGGGGGAGCATGGGAAAAAAATGTAAAAATGGTTTAATGACCTCAAGTCAGGTCAGGTGAAAGATATACTGGTAAAGCACCGAGCGGGGAAATCGGATTCCCGGTTAAAGTATGGGAAGTGAGGGTACAGGAAAGTTAAGTAGCATGCAGCCTCTAGCAATTATTTGCTGGAATGTAAATAGGCAACAGGTAAGGAAAAGGCAACAATTAGTCTTACAATACTTAAAAGAGTATAATTCTCAAATAATCCTGCTCCAGGAAACTCACCTCTTGAGACAGGGATCTTTTTTTTTTAACTGAGATGGGTGGAGAACATGATTGCCACACATCAATCCACAGTACTAAATGAATAGCCCTGATATTTGTGTTAAATTCAGGGGTGTAGTTAGTCTGCCATAAAACTGATGATGGAGGGCGTTGGATAATTGCTGAAATAAAGGTGTACCAAAATCTTTATACTTTAGTGAGTTACTACGGCCCAAATATGGATGATGTTGCCCCCTTGATGCAACTTTTTTTCAATTTGGTTCACTTTAATGCCCTTATTGTTTTAGGTGAAGATTGTAATGTCCTATTGGATAATAATCTTGACAGATTCTGAGTATGGACACAGATTAATTCCCCAAAGATGAGGGCAGATTTGCTGCATATGGTGAACATTTTTAATCTGTATGATATCTTGCATTAAATAAAAGGGAAATGTAGGGATTATACTTTCCATTGCAAAAAGAAATGTCACTATTCTAGACTAGATTATTTTTTCATTGATAGGAAAGACATGGAGAAAGTAGTGGGAATAGAGCATCTTCCTATCCATTTGTCAGATCATGCAGCTATGCTTTTAAAAAGTAAGTGGAAGCATTCTTATGGGGATAGGAGATGGACACTTAATACAAGGATTTTGCTGCAGGTAGAGATAGTGGCAAAGATATTGCAAGCTGAAATATTACATCAGCAACCATGCATGCAGGTTGGGATGTGTATAAGGCTTTTTTAATGGGAACTCTCAAAAACCTATTGGAACATTGGGCAAAGCAGGAAAAAGTTAAATTCTCGCAATTGGAAGAGGAGATTCCGAAATTAGCGGAGGTGCTAAAAGCCAGTTTACTGAGTGAGGAGGGAAGGAAGGAGATGTCTGAAGTACTTGAGTATCTGCAGTTAAAGTTCTGAGTTAAGTTGGAGGAGAAGGTGTCACAGCAATGGGAAGCCAGTAGAGCAAGTAATATTGTACATGGGGAATGTTGTGGGACATTACTAGCTTGGACATCAAGGCTGGAAAGAAGCCAGAATTGCATTAGGAAGATCATTGTCGAGGACACAGAAATGATTACTGAATGCCTTTAATCCTTTTTTTTCAGGATTTATATACAGAAAACCTAGTAAAAAAAACAGAAGAAGTGGAACTGTGGCTTCGTGAAAAACATCTCCCTAAAGTGTCCAAAGATCAGATTGTAGTGAGATCTTGGCAGCAATAAGAAAGTTAAAAAGGAGAAATGCCGCAGGGCCATATGGGATTTCCAGTGAACTTTATTCCACTTTTGCAGATATGATTATACCAGTCTGGTTGAGTTGTTTAATTCTATTTTGATAGATTGTAATCCAATTCCAGAGTCGTGGAATGAAGCAGTAATTTCACTAATTTTGAAGTCAGGTAAGAATCCCCTATGGTGTCAATGTTACCACCCAATTTCGTTACTCAATTGTGATTATAAGGTTTTTACCAGCATCCTAGCAGCTCATTTGAATAAAGTGGCGGGGCACCAGATACATCAGAATCAAAAGGGTTTTCTGCCAGGGAAAGACTTAATCACACCTTGGGCTCGGTAAATTTAGCCACAACTTTAGGTGCCCCATTAGCCGTTGTGCCTGTGGATGCCGCTAAGGCATTTGATCGTGTTAATTGGCAGTATCTCATGGCAGTTTTAGTCCATTTTGGAATAGGTAAAACCTTGACAGATACATTGCTGAAGATCTGTAGTGCTCCAATTGCACGGATCTTGGTGAATGACAGTTTACCATCGCCAGTGAGAATAGAAAGGTGGACAAGGCAAGGCTGTCCCCTCTACCCCATTATTTTTTTTAACTTTACATGGAACCTTTCACCAAAAAATGAGATCAAATGAAGAGATAAAACCCTTTGAAGTTGGTGCATATTCCAGGGAAATTGCTTTATATGCCGATGATTTAATGGTTTAGACCTTGGATGTAAACTCTGCTTTGCCACATCTTATGAGTGAAGCAAGGAATTTTGTGAGGTTCGTGGTTATGAGATAAATGAATTAAAAACAGAAATGATGACCTGGAATCAGAGTTGTAGGGAGAGGAAATGTGTTGCTGAGAAGACATATTTGGGGATAAAAATAACTCAACATATAGGGAAAATTGCAGCAGTAAATCTCGAAAAGATGGGTTGCGAGATAAGAGATTTGTTAAAGGGTTGGGAGAACCTCCAACTTTCCATATACGGGCGGATTACTCTAGTGAAGATGTCTATTTTACCAAAATTACTTTCCTGTTTAATAACATTCTGTTGACCTTTGATAAAAAGGCTCTTCTGAAATTGCAAGGGAAAATAACATCATTTATTTGGGCTAGCAAGGGAATACACCTCACCTTGAAGAAATTGAGGAGGAACAAAGGGGTAGGAGGGCTAAGATTCCCAGACTTACAACTTTATTGCTGGGCTTTTCAGCTAAAAAATAATAGAATGGTCTTACTACACCCGGATGAGGGGTAATGTTTACAGCAATGCTTTTGGGCCAGCCCGAGGAAGGATTCTCCTAGAAATTTGGAGCACCAAATAAAAATAAAAAAAAAGGTTTAGACTGAAATGTTTACAGGCTTCAGCAAGAACTTGGTATGAGGTTAGATCGTTTCTGGATGTTGCCTACTATAGCAGGATGTCCCTCATACGGTACTCCCCAGGATTTCTGGAGTGTTTGCTTGATAGTCCTGTGAAGCCCTTGAAGCAGAGTGGTATTATCAGATGGGAGCAGCTGGTGGATGATGGGCAGCGGCTAACCTGGAAGTATTGGAACACAAGACAGAGGGGGTTATCTCCAGGTTTAAAATATACCAGGTGAATGTATAGCTCAAGAGTTAGGGATGGCCAGGACAAATGGTGCCCTGCCAGGGAATAAAATCATTTTTTAACTCATGGCAAAATTCGCATCTCCCGCTGTGAATTTTTTTTAAAAGCGCAGTCTCCCGCTCTTGTTTTTAATTAAGCACCTGGGTGGGCCACGTCTTGGGGGGCATATATTAAATGTGTAACAAAATGAGGGGTGCACGGTGCCCCCTCTCTAAGGGCTTTCTTAAGCCCCACGGACCACCACCTCCCCAGGGCTTTTTTTTTTATTTAGAAAGGAGAGGGGCCACACAGATCCCCCTCCTAGGGCTTTGAGAAGATCCAGTAACCACCACCTCTAATGGGCAAAATTCTAAAATTAAAACATGGAGGGGGCCACGCGACCCCCCCCCCCCCGGCCCATATACAGCCCCATGGACCACCACCTCCCTGGGGCTGGCTCATGCACAACAAAGGAGGGGTGGTGCCGCCCCCCTTCTGGAGCCATTAATGGTCCTGGGAACCACCACTCCCCACGGCCGGCTGATGTTATCTCCAGAGGTGCCCACACCCTCGAGATAGCTGTTTGCTTCTGCTTGGCAGGAGCTGTGACAGCTCCTGACAAGCAAAAGCCAACGTAACTCTGCTCCCAGTAAGCTGTTGTATTAAAACTGCTTCCGCTTTCTGGGAGTGGAGTTTTCATCTCTTTCCCTGCCCACAGACGTGCGGACAGGAAAAGAGATGAAAAGATTGCTCCTGCATGCAGGGTGTTGCATTTTTAGCAACTCCTCTCACATCACCTCATAGATCAATGAGGTCAGTCTATGGCCATGAGCCATTTCCAGCAGCATCACCTGTGTCCCAGAGCAGGGAGGCTCCTCAGGAAAGGTTCACAGTGTGCGCACCATGGTTGATATTTTGGCATATTGGAGGTATTGTTCCACACCCAATGAAAAGGATGCTATGGCCTTATCTCTTGAAATAAACTGCCCACCAGGGTTGAGGTCACCCATGATATCACAGCCTCTATCTTTCCACTGTTGCACTGAAATAGAGTCAGCGATTTGCAGAAAGGGCTGCACAACCCATAAAGGCATGTCCTGGACATAAGGTGCGCACCAAACTACTCTACGAACCACTCCCTCCCAAACAATGGGCACCAGATGAATAATATAGGGGAAAATCCACTGGCCACTCATGAGCAGGACCGGTAAGGCTTGCGCCTCATGGGTGCCCCGCAGGAGCTGCTTTACCAAATTATCCTCCTGGTCAAACTAGTGAACTGCTTAACATGCTTACATTTAGAGGGAGACTACATGGTTGACATCCCCAGCATTACCCCCCATGGCCCCATCGCCCTCCTCAGGGTAGCCACTAAGGGTTCAGAGGTGAGGGCAATCAGGATGGACGAAAGAGGGCACCCTCGCTTAGTACCCCTAATCAGCCAAAAGGGTTCAGAGACTACTCCACAAGAAGGCACACTGGCAGAGGGGTCCACATAAAGGAGGCAAACCCATTGGACTAATCTAGGGCCCAGACCCATTTTGTGCAGCACAAGCCACAAATAGGTCCAGTTCATGGAATTAAATGCTTGCTCGATGTCCAACAGTGCTGGAGCATAAGCATCATGCTGGAGCCTTGGGGCATGCTATACATAGGCCAGCTGACATAAATTGTGGAGGATATTGCACTGCTGGATGAGGCCTGACTGGTCCATATGAATTAGGGATGGTAGTCGAGGAAGTAGGCATGTGGCAAGTACACTGCTAAGAAGTTTCACGTCTATGTTAAGAAGAGATATTGGCCTGTACGCCGAGGTGGCCCGTGGGTCCCTATAAGGTTTTATTACAATTACAATCAACACCTTGTAGCTGGGAGGTGACCAATGCTTAGGGCCTCTTCATGCACCTCCAGTTGCCGGTCAGCTAGAATATCAGCATATTTAGGATAAAACTCTGCAGGCAAACCATCGCTACCCGGGGGTTGTGCAGGTTTGAGGTGTGTAATTGCTGCCAGGATCTCTTCTCTGGAGAGTGAGCTGTCCAAGACTTCCTGAGTCTCCGGGTTAATACCCGGGAGCAGTACATCTGCAAGAAATAAGAAAAACAGTAAATCAGGCCCTCTTCAGCAGCAGGCTCGACTACAGCAACGTACTCTAAGCAGGCATCCCGTATAAACACCTGCAACACCTCCAACGCATCCAAAACGCCTCCGCCCGACTCATCCTCAACATCCCTCCCCACAGCCACAGCCACATCACCCCCCACCTAAGGGACCTTCACTGGCTCCCCGTCAACAAGAGGATCACCTTCAAGCTCCTCACCCACGCACACAAAGCACTTCACAACACCGGACCAACCTACCTGAACAGCAGACTCAGCTTCTACACCCCCATACGACAACTCCGCTCCGCCAACCTCACCCTCGCCTCCATCCCCCGCATCTGGCGCAGATCCTCTGGCGGTAGATCTTTCTCTTACCTCGCCGCCAAAAAACCTGGAACACCCTCCCGTCTGACCTAAGACAGATCCAGGACCTGCTCACCTTCAGAAGACACATCAAGACCTGGCTCTTTGATCAGTAGCAGCACCCCTTTCCCCCCCAGCGCCTTGAAACCCTAACGGGTAAGTAGTGCGCTTTAGAAATAGATTGATTGATTGATTGATTGATTGCAGAATAAATTGTGAATAAAATAAGGGTAACTGTGAGGTTGGTGGATTTATGCAATTCTGTGGCTGCAGCACTTACTGCACAGTTATATACTGACTGCATTGTTCAGTTAATTTGCAGATTTCATGTTCAATGTTCTTTTTCATTCGTAGATGAAAATAATGCTGCCAGAAAATAGGCTGCATCATTTGAATTTTTCGCTACACAATTTAGTAAACCTTGCTGCATAATTTGATCCATAATGCAGGATAATCCTAATGGACAATGTTAATTCCTTGCAGAGTGGTCTTCAATTAGTCAATTATGGTTACTTACACGCACAACATAACTAGTACCACTCGCCTAGCTAGCTCAAAACAAAATTCTTTGGTGAAACATGCAAATTTTGAAACCTATTCTACAAATTATGTAGAAAATGTGGTAAATCCATAACTAGGCTGTAAGCGCTGCATCCACAGAATGGCATAAATCTTCTGACCTTCACCATCGTCTATTTTTAATCAACAATTAATTAAAGAAAATAAAATATAAATATTGTAATTAAGTGTAAACAGTGTACATTACTAGCTGCAATTAGAAGAAAACAGCTTTTTCAAGATAGCTAACTCAAAAAAAAAAATGAGTAACGGGTAACATGTAGGGGGTCATTCTGACCCTGGCGGTCATGGACCGCCAGGGCCAACGACCGCGGATGTACCGCCAACAGGCTGGCGGTGCTCCCATGGCATTCTGACTGCGGCGGTACAGCCGCGGTCAGATACGGGAAACCGGCGGTGTACCGCCGGTTTCCCGCTGCCCAAGGGAATCCTCCATGGCGGCGCTGCAAGCAGCGCCGCCATGGGGATTCCGACCCCCTTACCGCCAGCCTTGTTCTGGCGGTTTTGACCGCCAGAACCTGGTTGGCGGTAACGGGTGTCGTGGGGCCCCTGGGGGCCCCTGCAGTGCCCATGCCAGTGGCATGGGCACTGCAGGGGCCCCCTAACAGGGCCCCACCAAGATTTTCAGTGTCTGCCACGCAGACACTGAAAATCGCAACGGGTGCAACTGCACCCGTCGCACCCCTTCCACTCCGCCGGCTCCATTCGGAGCCGGCATCCTCATGGAAGGGGGTTTCTCGCTGGGCTGGCGGGCGGCCTTCTGGCGGGCGGCCTTCTGGCGGTCGCCCGCCAGCCCCGCGGGAAACTCAGAATTACCGCTGCGGTCTTTTGACCGCGCAGCGGTATTCTGCCGGCGGGACTTTGGCGGGCGGCCTCCGCCGCCCGCCAAAGTCAGAATGACCCCCGTAATGTGGTCCTACATTGCCATCTCATGGTTCTGGTGACACTTACAAACTACTCAGCCTTGTGGAATATGATGTGTGTGTATGTGTATATATATCTATATCCAAACCAATTGGTCTTATGCAGTGACGCACTCTAACTGCTGGTGCAGGTAAGAGGTTAAGACCACAACCCTAAACATTATAAATACAAAGAAGCACTGCACTTGGGAGCTTCACAGACTAACTTAATTTATTAATACAGGCAGATTCTTAACAGACCCCACGCCACGTTTCATCAGCTTGCCTTTTTCAAGTGATATTGTCTATTCATTTCCGCAATCATGGTTTTTATACTGAATTCTGGATTGGTAGTTATATTTTACACACCTGAAAACTGATATGACATAATTACTTTCAGCACGATTCCTTCATTCCTGTTGTAATTCATTCATAGTTTCAGTTTAGTACAAAGAAAAAAACAAAATGCAGCACGCTCGCAGAGAACGCACTAATCCCTATAAGTGCCTAGTGGTTGACAGAAACAAGTATACAGAAAATAATAAGCTCTAATATCTTCAGGCGTGCAAGCCCACCAAGGCTCCTGCTGCATAGAGAGCCAAAGAAGGGGCTAAACTAGCCCCAATACATCAAATCCAAATAGGTGGTGCACCACCACACGCAACAAACGACTGTAGACAGTGAAAAAAGTCCAGTACTCCAGTCATCAAGAGGTGAAATCCTTCTTGTTTAATTCATTGAAAGTCCAATGCCTAGTATTATCACAGTTCCGTGTATACAGCCAACGGTACAATGAATAAACAGCCAACGATGCAAAGAAAAAACACAGCCAACGCGTTTCGCCCAATCAAAGGGCTTCTTCAGGGCTGTAAAGTAACAAGACATAAAAAACAAACGTGTGGAAGTTGTAATCAAACAGAAGGGTAGCCAAAAAAGCTACGTTAGAAGTAAAAAAGGAAAGTGAAAAGAAACTGCAGTTATATGAATATGCGTACCAACACGATGAAGGAACCCAGCACCGTGTAAAAACAAACTTAAATAGATTCACACGCATTGGAAGTAATATGATGTCAAAATAGCCCGTGTCATGCAACATCTGAAAGTGGATGCGCAAAAGCACCACCAAACCAAAGCAGAAACGAAAAAACTTGTAGCATAAAAGAATATAGCAAAATGTAAATGTGTATACACGGAACTGTGATAATACTAAGCATTGGACTTTCAATGAATTAAACAAGAAGGATTTCACCTCTTGACGACTGGAGTACTGGACTTTTTTCACTGTCTACAGTTGTTTGTTGCGTGTGGTGGTGCACCACCTATTTGGATTTTCAGTTTAGTATTTTACCACAAATGATGCTTAAAAGAATGTGTGCAATAAAGTTGTAATCAGCATCTTAAAAAATTTTTTTTCCATTATTGCTGTTCTCAGTCCATTCCCTTTGTAGCATACTTTTATCTGGCTTTAATTTAAAATTGTTCAACATAGCAACTGGACCCCAGTTACCACTGAGCCATCCTTCAGCGGCACGGCTGCATTGGCATGCATGCATTCTTAAGGACACAAACTCATTGTTGTTTGTCGGTGAGATTATCCAAAATAACTCTTAGAGTTGCGCCTGGCGTTATTTAAAGTGTAAAATGTACTGTTAATTTGTCTCCCAGTGCATATATTTATATATATATATATATATGTTTTTTGGACTTGGCTATATGTTTGGTGCTGTTTGATGAATGTTTATGAAATTTACCAAAATAACGTCTGCTCAAGGGTCTTGTTGTACATGGGAAGTTTCGGGGTGAACCGTCAAGCAGGGGGCAATAAAAAGGGGGGGTCAAAAGAAGTGTGTTTCCCATTTTAATTCCCATGGGGATTTTGAACATGACTACAGCCCGAACCACTGGATGGAATTATACCAAATTTAGCAGAAAGGTAGCTTTTGGTCCAGAAAGCACTCGTTTTGTTATTTGGTGTGCATATTGATTCTTTATATTTGGGTTAACTATCTTTAAAAGGCTGTTTTCTTCAAATTATAGCTAGTAATGAGAAATACACTTCAACCAGGGGAGGTCAACGAGAATATGGTGGCTGGCTAGTGGCGGGTCAGAAGTCGCACCCAAGGGAGTGTCAACATAGCGGGAAAATCAATGCTTACCTCGTCACGTGGATGTGAGTCCCCCGAGGAAGTTTCTCTCCCCAGAGTCTTGATGGAGTCCAGCTTCTGGGGGTGCCTCCTGGATGAATGGAGGTGCTGGAGATGCCGTTTTGGTTCTCAGCAGTAGGGGCATTCTGGGAGTTTTGCACCATGCAGTGGGTCCTGCCGCAGCGAGGCTACAACGCGGTCAGCGCTGGCAGAGCTAGCACCTGTCAAGAGGCCTGGAGCAGGGCGAAACAAGGCAGAAAGCGGAAGACAGAGTCTGCTGTAAGCCCCAGTGAGAAGTGGATGGTAAACAGGAGTAGAAGGCAGTACCATACTCTAAGGGATACCAGTAGTCAGTGGACTGAGGGTAAGTCTGTGTTGGAAGCAAATGTTAGATCTGGCACTCAAATTTCTCAGCATACCAGATTCGGGGTCGGTAGGCAACAGGAGAGGAAAAACACGGACAAAGCTGAGAGACAGCAGGGGATTTTCAATCATTGTAAATTAAGATCCTGCAATTCCTCGTGGCTAGATGGTGAGGACAATTTGGACTTGGAGAGGGGGGAAGACAGTTCCCTAATATCAGTTAAGGCACGACTAAGGTAGACAAAACCTGAGGGTAGTGGTTGTTTAGTGAAAGCCCCTCAGATTAGAAAATCATTAATAAAGCCGGTAGCTACTGCACTCCTAAAAAAGAAACAGGATTTCCTGGCTATGAAACCTCATAAAATTACGCCTTCATCAAAGTCCTACTTTAAAGTTCGGTCTGATTTAAGGAGAGATTCAGGGAAAGGGGAGAGAGGAAGTAGCACTAACCTGGACAGAAGAGTCAGGTGGAAGTGGGAGAGGCACTAAGCAAAGCAACAATGAGTGAAATTAGGAGCATGGAATCAGGGGACTTGCGTACCCCGGTAATTCACCCTGTGGTACCCACACAAATAAGTTTTCTTGTCTCACAGTCGAAGAGCTAGACTTAGCAGAGGGAGAGATCATAACTGAAAAGAGTAATGGCCAAGGCGAGACTTGAACCACTTGGGGTACAGGCGCAGGGGTGGGATGCAGTCCAGGAAGTGTTTGGTCAACTAACCCAGGAAATCAAAGAACGCTTCTCAATCTCTGAGGCAAACCAAAAGGAGATACAGGTAACCTGCTCTAGCCTAGAGGCAAAGATAGAGTGTTCAGCCCAGCACACACTGGATCTGGAAGGTGGGTTGCAATACTTCCAGACAGTGGTGCAAGAAAACACTCAAGAGGTGGTGCGTTTGAAGCAGAGAGAGAAGGTACTGTTCGAAAAGCTTGAAAAAATGGAAACCCATGCTAGGAGGAACAATATCAGAATTTTGAAGTGGCTGAAGGAATGGAAGGGACGAATATTAAATATTTTGTAATTAACTTACTGAAAAACACCTTCCCACGGAGTGCATAGAGACCCCTTTAAGATACACCCTGGGTGGAAAAAAACATGAAAGATTCTGGTGAATTTTTTATCCTATGCTATGAAGAAAACAAATCTGGGGTTAGCTCTTTAAGAAAGATCATTGCAAGCGTTGGGGGGGCAACTTCAGGATTAGGTCAGATATCTCCAAAGGGACAGCAGATAAACAGTGGGAACTGGGAAACAGATTGGCGGAGTTAGTTGGGAGCAACTGCACAACTAAGGTTTCCTGCAATTCTGAAGGTCATGTGGCGGAATAAGATGTGTAATTTTTTTAGAAATAGATGTGGACAATTTTATAGCATAGGAAAAGAAGTGTAGAAGGGGGGGCTCCAGCTAAATAAATACAAGAGGAGGAAGATGTTATTGTCACTCCCATGGGGCTGATCTCCAATAGGCATTAAGAAATAGCTAGCTGTATAGTTAGGATGGCTCCCTCGGGATGGGGGAGCATGGGAAAAAAATGTAAAAATGGTTTAATGACCTCAAGTCAGGTCAGGTGAAAGATATACTGGTAAAGCACCGAGCGGGGAAATCGGATTCCCGGTTAAAGTATGGGAAGTGAGGGTACAGGAAAGTTAAGTAGCATGCAGCCTCTAGCAATTATTTGCTGGAATGTAAATAGGCAACAGGTAAGGAAAAGGCAACAATTAGTCTTACAATACTTAAAAGAGTATAATTCTCAAATAATCCTGCTCCAGGAAACTCACCTCTTGAGACAGGGATCTTTTTTTTTTAACTGAGATGGGTGGAGAACATGATTGCCACACATCAATCCACAGTACTAAATGAATAGCCCTGATATTTGTGTTAAATTCAGGGGTGTAGTTAGTCTGCCATAAAGCTGATGATGGAGGGCGTTGGATAATTGCTGAAATAAAGGTGTACCAAAATCTTTATACTTTAGTGAGTTACTACGGCCCAAATATGGATGATGTTGCCCCCTTGATGCAACTTTTTTTCAATTTGGTTCACTTTAATGCCCCTATTGTTTTAGGTGAAGATTGTAATGTCCTATTGGATAATAATCTTGACAGATTCTGAGTATGGACACAGATTAATTCCCCAAAGATGAGGGCAGATTTGCTGCATATGGTGAACATTTTTAATCTGTATGATATCTTGCATTAAATAAAAGGGAAATGTAGGGATTATACTTTCCATTGCAAAAAGAAATGTCACTATTCTAGACTAGATTATTTTTTCATTGATAGGAAAGACATGGAGAAAGTAGTGGGAATAGAGCATCTTCCTATCCATTTGTCAGATCATGCAGCTATGCTTTTAAAAAGTAAGTGGAAGCATTCTTATGGGGATAGGAGATGGACACTTAATACAAGGATTTTGCTGCAGGTAGAGATAGTGGCAAAGATATTGCAAGCTGAAATATTACATCAGCAACCATGCATGCAGGTTGGGATGTGTATAAGGCTTTTTTAATGGGAACTCTCAAAAACCTATTGGTACATTGGGCAAAGCAGGAAAAAGTTAAATTCTCGCAATTGGAAGAGGAGATTCCGAAATTAGCGGAGGTGCTAAAAGCCAGTTTACTGAGTGAGGAGGGAAGGAAGGAGATGTCTGAAGTACTTGAGTATCTGCAGTTAAAGTTCTGAGTTAAGTTGGAGGAGAAGGTGTCACAGCAATGGGAAGCCAGTAGAGCAAGTAATATTGTACATGGGGAATGTTGTGGGACATTACTAGCTTGGACATCAAGGCTGGAAAGAAGCCAGAATTGCATTAGGAAGATCATTGTCGAGGACACAGAAATGATTACTGAATGCCTTTAATCCTTTTTTTTCAGGATTTATATACAGAAAACCTAGTAAAAAAAACAGAAGAAGTGGAACTGTGGCTTCGTGAAAAACATCTCCCTAAAGTGTCCAAAGATCAGATTGTAGTGAGATCTTGGCAGCAATAAGAAAGTTAAAAAGGAGAAATGCCGCAGGACCATATGGGATTTCCAGTGAACTTTATTCCACTTTTGCAGATATGATTATACCAGTCTGGTTGAGTTGCTTAATTCTATTTTGATAGATTGTAATCCAATTCCAGAGTCGTGGAATGAAGCAGTAATTTCACTAATTTTGAAGTCAGGTAAGAATCCCCTATGGTGTCAATGTTACCACCCAATTTCGTTACTCAATTGTGATTATAAGGTTTTTACCAGCATCCTAGCAGCTCATTTGAATAAAGTGGCGGGGCACCAGATACATCAGAATCAAAAGGGTTTTCTGCCAGGGAAAGACTTAATCACACCTTGGGCTCGGTAAATTTAGCCACAACTTTAGGTGCCCCATTAGCCGTTGTGCCTGTGGATGCCGCTAAGGCATTTGATCGTGTTAATTGGCAGTATCTCATGGCAGTTTTAGTCCATTTTGGAATAGGTAAAACCTTGACAGATACATTGCTGAAGATCTGTAGTGCTCCAATTGCACGGATCTTGGTGAATGACAGTTTACCATCGCCAGTGAGAATAGAAAGGTGGACAAGGCAAGGCTGTCCCCTCTACCCCATTATTTTTTTTAACTTTACATGGAACCTTTCACCAAAAAATGAGATCAAATGAAGAGATAAAACCCTTTGAAGTTGGTGCATATTCCAGGAAAATTGCTTTATATGCCGATGATTTAATGGTTTAGACCTTGGATGTAAACTCTGCTTTGCCACATCTTATGAGTGAAGCAAGGAATTTTGTGAGGTTCGTGGTTATGAGATAAATGAATTAAAAACAGAAATGATGACCTGGAATCAGAGTTGTAGGGAGAGGAAATGTGTTGCTGAGAAGACATATTTGGGGATAAAAATAACTCAACATATAGGGAAAATTGCAGCAGTAAATCTCGAAAAGATGGGTTGCGAGATAAGAGATTTGTTAAAGGGTTGGGAGAACCTCCAACTTTCCATATACGGGCGGATTACTCTAGTGAAGATGTCTATTTTACCAAAATTACTTTCCTGTTTAATAACATTCTGTTGACCTTTGATAAAAAGGCTCTTCTGAAATTGCAAGGGAAAATAACATCATTTATTTGGGCTAGCAAGGGAATACACCTCGCCTTGAAGAAATTGAGGAGGAACAAAGGGGTAGGAGGGCTAAGATTCCCAGACTTACAACTTTATTGCTGGGCTTTTCAGCTAAAAAATAATAGAATGGTCTTACTACACCCGGATGAGAACCTGTTAGGGGTAATGTTTACAGCAATGCTTTTGGGCCAGCCCGAGGAAGGATTCTCCTAGAAATTTGGAGCACCAAATAAAAATTAAAAAAAAGGTTTAGACTGAAATGTTTACAGGCTTCAGCAAGAACTTGGTATGAGGTTAGATCGTTTCTGGATGTTGCCTACTATAGCAGGATGTCCCTCATACGGTACTCCCCAGGATTTCTGGAGTGTTTGCTTGATAGTCCTGTGAAGCCCTTGAAGCAGAGTGGTATTATCAGATGGGAGCAGCTGGTGGATGATGGGCAGCGGCTAACCTGGAAGTATTGGAACACAAGACAGAGGGGGTTATCTCCAGGTTTAAAATATACCAGGTGAATGTATAGCTCAAGAGTTAGGGATGGCCAGGACAAATGGTGCCCTGCCAGGGAATAAAATCATTTTTTAACTCATGGCAAAATTCGCATCTCCCGCTGTGAATTTTTTTTAAAAGCGCAGTCTCCCGCTCTTGTTTTTAATTAAGCACCTGGGTGGGCCACGTCTTGGGGGGCATATATTAAATGTGTAACAAAATGAGGGGTGCACGGTGCCCCCTCTCTAAGGGCTTTCTTAAGCCCCACGGACCACCACCTCCCCAGGGCTTTTTTTTTTATTTAGAAAGGAGAGGGGCCACACAGATCCCCCTCCTAGGGCTTTGAGAAGATCCAGTAACCACCACCTCTAATGGGCAAAATTCTAAAATTAAAACATGGAGGGGGCCACGCGACCCCCCCCCCGGCCCATATACAGCCCCATGGACCACCACCTCCCTGGGGCTGGCTCATGCACAACAAAGGAGGGGTGGTGCCGCCCCCCTTCTGGAGCCATTAATGGTCCTGGGAACCACCACTCCCCACGGCCGGCTGATGTTATCTCCAGAGGTGCCCACACCCTCGAGATAGCTGTTTGCTTCTGCTTGGCAGGAGCTGTGACAGCTCCTGACAAGCAAAAGCCAACGTAACTCTGCTCCCAGTAAGCTGTTGTATTAAAACTGCTTCCGCTTTCTGGGAGTGGAGTTTTCATCTCTTTCCCTGCCCACAGACGTGCGGACAGGAAAAGAGATGAAAAGATTGCTCCTGCATGCAGGGTGTTGCATTTTTAGCAACTCCTCTCACATCACCTCATAGATCAAGGAGGTCAGTCTATGGCCATGAGCCATTTCCAGCAGCATCACCTGTGTCCCAGAGCAGGGAGGCTCCTCAGGAAAGGTTCACAGTGTGCGCACCATGGTTGATATTTTGGCATATTGGAGGTATTGTTCCACACCCAATGAATCTCTTGAAATAAACTGCCCACCAGGGTTGAGGTCACCCATGATATCACAGCCTCTATCTTTCCACTGTTGCACTGAAATAGAGTCAGCGATTTGCAGAAAGGGCTGCACAACCCATAAAGGCATGTCCTGGACATAAGGTGCGCACCAAACTACTCTACGAACCACTCCCTCCCAAACAATGGGCACCAGATGAATAATATAGGGGAAAATCCACTGGCCACTCATGAGCAGGACCGGTAAGGATTGCGCCTCATGGGTGCCCCGCAGGAGCTGCTTTACCAAATTATCCTCCTGGTCAAACTAGTGAACTGCTTAACATGCTTACATTTAGAGGGAGACTACATGGTTGACATCCCCAGCATTACCCCCCATGGCCACATCGCCCTCCTCAGGGTAGCCACTAAGGGTTCAGAGGTGAGGGCAATCAGGATGGACGAAAGAGGGCACCCTCGCTTAGTACCCCTAATCAGCCAAAAGGGTTCAGAGACTACTCCACAAGAAGGCACACTGGCAGAGGGGTCCACATAAAGGAGGCAAACCCATTGTACTAATCTAGGGCCCAGACCCATTTTGTGCAGCACAAGCCACAAATAGGTCCAGTTCATGGAATTAAATGCTTGCTCGATGTCCAACAGTGCTGGAGCATAAGCATCATGCTGGAGCCTTGGGGCATGCTATACATAGGCCAGCTGACATAAATTGTGGAGGATATTGCACTGCTGGATGAGGCCTGACTGGTCCATATGAATTAGGGATGGTAGTCGAGGAAGTAGGCATGTGGCAAGTACACTGCTAAGAAGTTTCACGTCTATGTTAAGAAGAGATATTGGCCTGTACGCCGAGGTGGCCCGTGGGTCCCTATAAGGTTTTATTACAATTACAATCAACACCTTGTAGCTGGGAGGTGACCAATGCTTAGGGCCTCTTCATGCACCTCCAGTTGCCGGTCAGCTAGAATATCAGCATATTTAGGATAAAACTCTGCAGGCAAACCATCGCTACCCGGGGGTTGTGCAGGTTTGAGGTGTGTAATTGCTGCCAGGATCTCTTCTCTGGAGAGTGAGCTGTCCAAGACTTCCTGAGTCTCCGGGTCAATACCCGGGAGCAGTACATCTGCAAGAAATTCTTGTAGTCGATCAGGAAGTGGGTGCGAAAGCTCACTATATATCTGGCGCAGATGGGTGTAGGATATTCCATTAATAGCTCACTGCATGTAAATCAGAGTTCCTAAATTATTATATAGAGTTGTTATGGGATTCCTGGAGGCCTCCTGCTGAACCAAGCGGGCCAGCAGTGCCTCCGTTTTGTCACCCTCCATGTACAATCTCTGGCAATAAGCAATGTAGGTTTGTTTTTCGAGCCTGGTTCAATCATCCAGGAATTCCACCTTGGTCACCCACCAAGCAGGCATAATTTGTGGGTGAGAAGGCTGCTGTGCCTAGAGCTCTGGCAGTTGTTTTTTGAATTTGTGTATGTCACACTCCAGCTGTTGGCGGATTTCATAGGACGTCTTAATGCAAACCACCCCGCAGGACAACCTTCATTGCCTCCCAATGTAGGGCTCTATCACACTTTGAGCAACAATTTTTGGCAAAGTATTGCTGTAATATCTCACTTACACTTGTGGAGTATGGAGGGTCCCTCAGTGCCTCTGCACGGACATGCCACGGGGATCTCTGGGTGACCCGCCTTGTCCCCGTCTAAAGCTCAGTAGGACCGGATACATAAGATATTGGGCTAAGTGTGCGATTTCTACCACCTAGGGTGCCATCTCAGCAGAGGTGAAATAATAATCGAATCTACTATGAGTAGTTGCAGCAGGGGTATAACATGAGAACAGCCTCATCATTGGATGCCTCTCTTTCCAGACATCCTGCATGCGCACACGCTGCAGCATATCTCGGAGTGCAGTGGTCAGGTGTGGTTTTGTGTGATCCCTGGGAGGCTCACGATCCAATGTGCCATCTAGGACACAACTGCAATTGCCCACTAACACTGTAGCCATGGCAAGAAATCTGGGCACTTGATATCTGGGGAATAGACATTAATGAGGCATACCTCCCGGTTATCCAGGGTTCCTTGCAAGATGACATAGCGCCCCTCAGGATCTACAACAGAATTTGTTTGGCCAAAAATGGACACCTGGAGCCACCAAAATAATGAGCCCTTCCCCCACCGCCCCAGGGCATAACCAGAGTACGATGTAGCATAGATTTGCCCTCTCCACTGTTTTAGCAAGCAAGGAATACAGTCCCCCCACTTATAAGTCTCCTGTAAGAATGCAATCAACACTCTGGTGGTCATTACAACATTGGCGGTAAAAGCCGCTTACCGCCGTGCAGAAGACCGCCAACACACCGCCGCGGCCGCGGAATTCCGCCACAGCTATTATGACCCACATCTCGGAATCCGACAAAATTCAGACACCCACACAAGTCCGCCACACCAAAGGTCAGTGATAAACTGGCGAAAACAAAACCTCCACCGTCACGCCAACAGAAATACGCCCACACTATCACGACACACGAATCCACGCGCTGGTCTTTCAACCGCGGTATTCCATTGGCGGTACACACCGCCGCGCTCAAAATACACACACATCTCCAAAACACCACCACATTGGACAATTCGAAATACACACACCTGATACACATACACACACCACACCCACACACCCAATACAATATAAAACACACACCCACAACACCCACAAACCCCTACAACCACAATTACAGAGAGAAGGCCAGAGAGAGACACCACCATCAACAAACTAGCATCCACAGGCACACCACACCATCACCCACACAACTTCCACGCACAAAACACCACACACCACTACATATCACCACACTTATCACCACACACACCACCCCACACATCACCTACACCACCCCATGGCACGGCAAAGACAGCCCAGGTTCTCGGAGGAGGAGCTCAGGGTCATGGTGGAGGAAATCGTCCGGGTAGAGCCACAGCTATTTGGATCCCAGGTGCAGCACACCTCAATTGCAAGGAAGATGGAGCTATGGCGAAGAATAGTCGACAGGGTCAACGCAGTGGGACAACACCCAAGAAATCGGGAGGACATCAGGAAGAGGTGGAACGACCTACGGGGTAAGGTGCATTCCGTGGTCTCAAGACACCACCAGGCGGTTCAGCGGACTGGCGGCGGACCTCCACCTCCTCCCCCACCACTAACAACATGGGAGGAGCAGGTCTTGGCGATTCTGCATCCTGAGGGCCTCACAGGAGTCGGTGGAGGAATGGACTCTGGTAAGTCAAATCTTAACTATTACAGCCCCCACCCTACCTGCATGCTATCACATACCCCCACCCTCGCCCCCACCCCTATCACTCCAACTCCTCACAAATGTACCAATATCACAAACCACACATCCCAACACCAAGCCCTGCATGCAACAACAATGCATGGACACCCATCACTAAAGCATGCCCACTGCACATACCAATACACCCCCCTAAACCATCATCACACAAGTTCCCACACAGGAATGCCAGCACTGGGGTACACGGTCACCCACCCATTGCACACCATGACACACACAGATGCAATAATCATGCCTTTCCACCCCTGCAGGACCACTACCCAACGTCACCAGACAGGAGGGTCCAGACATGTCCATTCCACCCACAGAAGAGGCCCACAGTGATGACAGCACCTCTGTCCACCTGGATCTAGATGACCAGCCCGACCATCGGGGCCTCGGGACAGTCGGTTCCTCTCACACAGGCACAGGCCACCACAGACCTTCCCCCCTCTGGAAACACCAGCACAGCACCCACCCAGCGGGCCCATCCCTCCGTCCCCAGGACACATCAATCAGCTGTGTGTCCACCACTACAGGGAACCCAGGATAACCCACCACCCCAACAACAACAGGGACCTGGGGACGGAGGCCCAGGAACACAGGGGAACTGGGAGGGCTGCTGTGCGACAGGGGGCAGACAGGCCAAGGGAACCCACTCTCCACAAGGCCCTCTCCTCCATCATGGGAGCCTACCACCACTCCCAGGAGACTATGGCAGCGGTACTAGCCAAGTTTCAGGAGACCCAGCGCATGCAGGAGGAACAGTATTTGGGGTTCAAGGAGGAACTCAGAACCATCAGCTCTGCCCTGGGCACCATCGTAGGGGTGCTGAAGGAAGTACTCAACACCAGGAGGGACACTGTGGCACTACAAGGGGCCCCTTACACTAGCATGGACGATGAACTGCCCACCACCACCGCCGGCGCTAGTGGACAGGAGGCACCGCCACAGGACCACCACACCAGCACCCCACCCCCTGCAGACAGAGAACCACCCCGCAAACGGTCCCTGAGATCCAGGAACAAGACAGAGCACGATGCCAAGACCCCCGCCAAGAAATGAGACCACCCTGATTGTCATCCCACTGTCACCCTGTCCATATTGAAACTGCCCCAGCTCCACTTCCTATGCCCATATGGGCAATGCACCTGTGAGACTAATAGACTGGACTCTGCCATGGACACTCCTCCGCCATCACCCCTCACCATTTAACTTCCCCCTCCAATTTTTTTTATTTAAATAAACACACCTAAAGCACCAAAAGATCTGGAGTCTGTCTGTGATTTCGAAATAGTGTATTTGCAATTACAGTGACCAAATGTTCATGAAATAGTAATGTCAACATACCTATGTCACACAGCTGTAGTCCATGAGGAATCTAAGCAGATGACACACGTTGGGACCCACACCTGTGAAACCGTAAGGGAAAGTGACAACTCAGTGACCATGCACTGGGTGAAATCGACAGACAGGATAGAGGTAGAAGTGTAAAAGTACTTGTAGTAGGCAGGAATGTATTCTCATCTGTGTTTCACTGGAAATATTGCTGGATGACTGAGTCCCTGTTCTGCATGTCTTCTTCCTCTGCTTCCTCCTCATCACTGTCCACAGGCTCCACAGCTGCCACAACACCGCCATATGGACCATCCTCCTGCAGAAAAGGCACCTGTCGTCACAAAGCCAAGTTGTGAAGCATACAGCAGGCCACGATGATCTGGCACACCTTCTTTGGTGAGTAGAATAGGGATCCACCTGTCATATGCAGACACCTGACCCTGGCCTTCAGGAGGCCGAAGGTCCGCTCGATCACCCTCCTAGTTCGCCCATGGGCCTCATTGTAGCGTTCCTCTGCCCTTGTCCTGGGATTCCTCACTGGGGTCAGTAGCCATGACAGGTTGGGGTAACCAGAGTCACCTAATAGCCACACACGGTGCCTCTGGAGTTGACCCATCACATAAGGGATGCTGCTATTCCACAGGATGTAGGCGTCATGCACTGAGCCAGGGAACATGGCATTCACATGGGAGATGTACTGGTCTGCCAAACATACCATCTGTACATTCATGGAATGATAACTCTTCCGGTTCTTACACCTGTTCACTCCTGTGGGGGGGGGACCAAAGCCACATCGGTCCCATCAATGGCACCTATGATGTTGGGGATATGTCCAAGGGCATAGAAGTCACCTTTCACTGTAGGCAAATCCTCCACCTGAGGGAAAACGATGTAGCTCCGCATGTGTTTCAGCAGGGCAGACAACACTCTGGACAATACGTTGGAAAACATAGGCTGGGACATCCCTGATGCCATGGCCACAGTTATTTGAAAAGACCCACTAGCAAGGAAATGGAGCACTGATAGCACCTGCACTTGAGGGGGGATTCCTGTGGGATGGCGGATTGGTGACATCAGGTCTGGCTCCAACTGGGTACACAGTTCCTGGATTGTGGCACGGTCAAACCTGTAGGTGATAATAAAATGTATTTCCTCCATTGTCGACAGGTCCACCTGCGGTCGGTATACCGTAGGATTCCGCCATCTCCTCACATGTCCCAGCGGACGGTGCCTATGAAGGACAACAGCGAGCACAGAGTCAAACAACTCAGAGGTATGTACCCACAGTCTACACAGAACACCATTCATACACAAAATGTGGCCTGTATGTGTGTTGAGTCTAGGCCTAGGTATGTGTGACGCAGTTGGTAATTAGGCCATGTGGGCCCCTGAAATGGTGCCTGTAAAGTGTGACAAAGGGATGTGAGGTAACTGCGCTGGCGTTGTACACTGTTGCTGTAGGTGGTCGAAGACCGCGGCGCAATGCTGCATTGGTTAACATTGGACCCTATGGGTCCCAGGAGCCAATGACGATGTACGCCGGCGGTGATGGTACGCACCGCCGCAGACGTGACCGACGCGGACGTGACTGCCATTTTCTATCTGTTGAATCACTCGATACCTGATCTTCGACAGGAGAGGACCTACACTGCAAGTGCTGCTGTGACCTCGGTCTGGAAGAGACAATGGCTCGTGCGTCTGGGGAAAGGGCCCCTGCCTTCACATCGGAGGAGTTGGAGAAGCTCGTCAATGGGGTCCTCCCCCAGTACTCGCTACTCTACGGTCCACCAGACCAACAGGTAGGTACACAGGGAGCATGTTGTATGGGCTATGCCTGTGTGGAGAGGGCTGGCTGTAAGAAGGAAGGGGGCAGAGTTCTGCGTGCATGAAAGACGGTGGGTGCATGTGCCACATTGCAATGGTAGGGAAGGAGGCCACTCACTTTGACGGCGCAGTTGGTAATGACTTCTCTTCTTACCCTGTACATTTCATGTAGGTCAGCACCCACCAGAAAAAGGATATTTGGCGTGCCATCGCCAAGGACGTCCGGACCCTGGGGGTCCACCACAGACGGAGCACCCACTGCCGGAAGAGATGGGAGGACATTCGCCGCTGGAGCAAGAAGGCGGCGGAGGCTCAGCTGGGGGTGGCCTCCCAACGTGGGAGGGGTGCCCGTCGAATCATGACCCCCCTGATGTTCAGGATCCTGGCGGTGGCCTACCCGGAGTTGGATGGGCGCTTGAGGGCATCACAGCAGACACAAGGGGGTGAGTACACTCTCATTCAGCTGACTTTGCGCGCAGTGGAGGTGTCTGGGTGGGGGAGGAGGGCTGTGGGTTTCCCTAGGCCAGGGCGAGTTCCGTAGGCTGGGCCCCTCCGTAAGGCATGGCCCTGTGGCCCCCCACCCCACCTCTGTAGAGTGCCAAGTACAGCTATTCATGCACCTGTGTCATCTATGTGTGCAGATGTCGTCCATAGCCTTGTAGGCCATTTCCCAGGAATTGCACTGTAGAGCCCAACAGCGCAATGTAGTGCAGGGGGCTTCTGTGTCTGTCTTGTCCGCCAACGGTAGCGGTAATCCATGCACTCAACATGTCTTTCTTCTGTTCACCCCCCCCCTTTTCTGTGGTTTCTCCGTGTTCTTGTGTGCATTAGCATCATCAGGCGGAGGAGCAGTGGCACCGGAGCACAAGGGAACTGCATCCCACATGGCCATGGAGGGCCACACTACGGACTCAGAATACACCAGTGGGACGGAGGGCGAGGGGAGCACCACGGCGGGGACAGGAGCTGAAACAAGCGACGCGGACTCGTCCTCCGATGGGAGCTCCCTTGTGGTGGCGGCAACATCTGTGCCCCCCACTTATACAGGTACAGCCGCCACCCCCCCTACCAGCACCACCCTCCCAGCAGCCCCTCAGCCTTCGCACCGTGCCCGCTCACCCAGGAGGGTGGGCATCACCTTCGCCCCAGGCACCTCAGGCCCTGCCCCAGTCACCCCTGCTGCCCTCAGTGAGGAGGCCATTGACCTCCTCAGGTCACTCACTGTTGGGCAGTCTACCATTTTGAATGCCATCCAGGGTGTAGAAAGGCAGTTGCAACAAACCAATGCATTCCTGGAGGGCATTCATTCTGGTCAGGCGCCCCTTCACCGAGCCTTTCAAACTGTGGCCTCAGCACTGATGGCAGCCATTGTCCCTGTGTCTAGCCTCCCCCCTCCAACTTCCTCCACCCAGACCCAATCCCCTGTACCTCTGCCTATCCCAAGCACACCACCAAACCAGCCTGCACACACCTCACCACACAAGGGAAGCTCAGGCAAACATAAGCACCACACATCCCACAGGCACTCACGCAAGCATCACACACATACAGACACACCAACATCCACTGCCTCCACTGTGTCCCCCTCCTCGTCGTCTCCCTTCTCTCTCTCAGTCTCGTCTACACTCACACCTGCATGCACTACCTCTACAGCCACTACGTGCCGCACCAGCACACCCACTACCACACCCTGCTCATGTGCATTCACCACCCCCACTACCATTCACTGTGTCCTCTCCCAGTGTGTCTGTGACGCCCCCTCCGAAGATACACAAATGCAGGCACACACCCACCCAACATACATCCACCTCACCACAGCCTCCAGCGCATGCACCTGCACCCAAAGCCACAAAACGTACACCTCCTACAACCACCACCTCTTCCTCCACTCCCAAACCCCCTCCAGCTACCCGTCCCAGTGTGTCCAAACAACTTTTCCTGTCCACCCTTAACCTATTTCCCACCCCCCCGTCCAACTCATAGGTCCCGAACTAGCACCTCAGCCACAACATCTCCGGGACCAGTGGTGCCTGTTGTCATAGGTATGTGGAGTGCACCGGCCACCAGGACAGCCAGTGTGTCACGGAGCCACAGCACAGCCAGTCCCCCCCCCCCCCCTGTGAAGCACCAGAAGTTGGCCAGTGCCCGGCCGGAGAGGGGGAAGACTCCAGCCACCCATGCCGCTCCCAGGGGTCCCGGTGGGAGTGTGGACTCAGCTGTGACTCCTCCCAAGGTGGGGAAGGGCCACAAGAAACCAGGCAAGTCTGGGAGGAGCAGCATGGCGGAGAAGACCGCCATCATCCCCGCTGCCCAGGAAGGCCCCGCCAGCCCCATCGTCGCTGCCCAGGAGGCCACCGCCAGCCCCATCGTCACTGCCCAGGAGGGCCCGCCAGCCACAGCCCAGCTGCCCAGCAGGGCCCCGCCAGCCACAGCCCAGCTTCCCAGGAGGGCCCCGACAGCCATAGCCCAGCTGCCCAGGAGGGCCCCGCCAGCCACAGCCCGGCTGACCAGGAGGGCCCCGCCAGCCACAGCCCAGCTGACCAGGAGGGCCCCCCCAGCCACAGCCCAGCTGACCAATGAAGGACCGCCAGCCCCAGCCCAACTGGGCAATGAAGGACCGCCAACTCAAGCACCGATGAACAGGGCAAGGACCGCCGAACAGGGCAAGGACCGCCAACTCAAGCACCGCTGAACTGGGCAAGCACCGCTGAACTGGGCAAGCGCCGCTGAACAGGGCAAGCACCGCCAATTCAAGCACCGCTGAACAGGGCAAGGACCGCCAACTCAAGCACCGCTGAACAGGGCAAGCACCGCCAACTCATGCACTGCTGAACAGGGCAAGCACCGCTAAACAGGGCAAGCACCACCAACTCAAGCACCGCTGAACAGGGCAAGGACCGCCAACTCAAGCACCGCTGAACAGGGCAAGCACCGCTGAACAGGGCAAGCACCGCCAACTCAAGCACCACTGAACAGGGCAAGCACCGCTGAACAGGGCAAGGTCCGCCAACTCAAGCACCGCTGAACAGGGCAAGCACCGCTGAACAGGGCAAGCACCGCCAACTCAAGCACCACTGAACAGGGCTACGACCGCCAACTCAAGCACCGCTCAACAGGGCAAGCACCGCCAACTCAAGCACCGCTAGCCCATGAGCGGCAGGGGCACTGACGCAACAGGGACCGTCACGGGGTGAGTGATGTACTCTGGGCACCAGTACCCCTCCAGAACCAGTGGAGAAAGACATCGACTACCTCAGTCCTTGGCAGGATGAAGCACTCTGGGCACCAGTCCCCCTCCAGAACCAGTGGAGACATGCATCCACTACCTCAGTCCTTGGCAGGATGAAGCACTCTGGGCACCAGTCCCCCTCCAGAACCAGTGGAGACATGCATCCACTCCGTCTGTCCTTGGCAGGATGAAGCACTCTGGGCACCAGTCCCCCTCCAGAACCAGTGGAGGAAGACATCCACTACCTCAGTCCTTGGCAGGATGAAGCACTCTGGGCACCAGTCCCTCTCCAGAACCAGTGGAGACATGCATCCACTACCTCAGTCCTTGGCAGGATGAAGCACTCTAGGCACAAAGCCCCCTCCCGAAACCAGTGGAGAATGTTATCGACTTGAGAGACTGTGGCTTTACACTCCCCAGGGTAAAGCAGTGGGCAAGCCACCCACTGAACAGATTTGAGAGACTGTGGCTTTGCACTCCCCAGGATGCAGCAGTGGGCAAACCACCCACTTGTGAGACTTGAGAGACTGTGGCTTTGCACTCCCCAGGATGCAGCAGTGGGCAAACCACCCACTTGTGAGACTTGAGAGACTGTGGCTTTGCACTCCCCAGGATGCAGCAGTGGGCAACCCACCCACTGTAGAGACTTGAGAGACTGTGGCTTTGCACTCCCCAGGATGCAGCAGTGGGCAACCCACCCACTGTAGAGACTTGAGAGACTGTGGCTTTCCACTCCCCAGGATACATCAATGGGCATGGAGGCCCCTCGTGGATCTGGCGTCGTGCACTCATCCGGCTGAGGTGCCCCCCTTCCCTTCCCTCTGAGGTGCCTGTTGTAGTTCTATCTGATGCCCCTGCAGTGTTCTCTGTTTTGATCTGGTATTGTGTGTGGGCCTCGCCCATGCATTTTGGGCCCAGTGGTCTACGGACTATGAATGGTGCAATACCTGGACTACTAATCTTGGTGTATATTTTGTTAATAGTGTATATATGTATATTTTTGCTTACTGAATTTTGATATATTACAATGGTTACACTCATTTCCTTTTGTCTTTGCATTCTTCTGGGGGGGGTTGGGGGGTGTAACTATAATGTATAGATATGCATTAGTGTGTGTGTTGTAGTGGGTGAGGGTGGGGGTGGGGGTGTTGCGTGCTGCGTGTGTTTGTCCCTGTTTTTTCCCTCCCCCCTCCCCTGTGTCGTAGGTGCAGTACTCACGTGGTCTTCGCCGACGGCGTTGGTGCTCCTGGTACAGGAGCAGGAAGACTATCGCAGGGAGAATTTGGAGTTCCGGGTCCATGGTGTCCTCCTTCCTCATGGAGTGCGTAGAGGTGAGCGTTTTCCCTTCGAAATTCCTGTTTCCGCCGTGTTTTTATCCGCGGTGTATCCGCCCCGGAAAGGGTGGCGGATTAGCCTGTCATAATCGTGTGGGCGGTACATTGTCCTCCGCCTGTCTGTTGGCGGTGACCGCCGAGCTGTTTGTTTGTACCGCCGTGGCGGTCGGAGTGTTAAAGTGGCTGTCTTTGTTGGCGGTTTCCGCCACGGTCGTAATTCCCAAAAAAATTCCGCCGGCCTGTTGGCGGTCTTACCGCCGCTTTAACACCGTCCGCCAGGGTTGTAATGACCCCCTCTGTGTTGTTTCAAATAGGCATACACATGTAGGTGTTTCTCAAGTTGTGCCATCCCGCTAATGTTCCAGGAAATTCGTTTAGTTATGATAGCTGCCATGTTTCAGGAATACCACACACACCCCCGTCCCACATTTGGTCCCATTCATGGACACACAGACTACAAACAGACATCAGCTGACCAATCAGAAAGACCCGTATGCACAAGAGCAATACTAACTACCCAAAACCTACCCAAACTTGGGAACTGAAACCTCTTTCCAACTCTCCCCTCCCCATGGGCAGTGCAGTCAACCAAATCTGCCCAGGCAAAGACCAAAGTAGAGTCAGCAAATGCCACCCCATAACTTTGCAGTTCAATGAAAAATAAAACAGTGGGAAGAAATTACCCTTCCATCCACCTCCCCCACCAAAGAAAAAAGGGATGATTCTGCTTCGCTAGAGGGCAAATCAGCAGAGGGGGTGCGAGGCTGAGGCATTCAAGTTCCCCCCCACCCCCCTTTTAACTTCTAGTCTCTGGGGCATGGGCAGTCCCTCTGTCATTAGAGGAAAAAATGAAACTATAAAGACCACAATCATCACATCATGGGATCACTTTGGAGCCAACTGCCTCATATTATAATAAATAGTTTATCCTCCTTCTGCCCATCCTCCCAATCCATGATGTCAGGGATTCCATCCGAGCCCTCGGCAGCCAGGGTGGAGTGCAGTCCAAAAGCCAAAGGGATAGAGGTTCAGGAGCTCAACTTCCTCCCCAGCTGTACAGTCAGGCACCGCTCAACGTCCAGGTATGGATTAAGTTCTCCTCAGGCGAGCCAAGATCGGTCTGCCGATCCTAGGAATCCTCTCCTGAGTCCGGGACCACCCCATGACCCCCAAAGTACCATCTGGTCACACTACTATTGTCTTCGCTCTGGCAATGTTCTCCAGAATCCTCCAGCAGCCCTGTCATTTATGAAAACATGTCAACTGGCGCTGTGTATCTTGTGAAGATGTGTCCTGCCAATCTGTATCTCGACCGAGCCGCAAGTCCAACCAATTGCTAGCCTTCCCAGGAGTAAAGAAGAAGAGGGCCTTCCCTTCATGCTGTATTTGTAGCATGAAGGGAACATCCATGCTGAGGTCCTCGTTGTTTGTCTGAGAGAAAGGTTTTTCGTTGATTCTGTCCTCTTTTGGGTATAGTCTGGAAAAACAGATATAGGGTATCCTTCAAACATCAATGGGCCTCATGTGCGAGTGCTCTGCAGGATGGTGTAGTGGTCTCAGAAATTAAGCAAGCGTGCAATAACCACCTGAGGTGGTGCACCAGGCTTTGGGCCGGGGAGGTCAGGGTTCTATGTTCTCGATCTATCTTAAAAAACTTTGAGGGCCTCTTAGGAAGAAGGACCGTAGTAATCCATTCCTCAAGGAAAAGTTTGGTTGACCCCCCCTCCACTCTTTCAGGGAACCCCACAAATCAGAATTATTCCAATGAGAGCACTCTTCAGAATCTTCCATCTGATTATCTAACCAGGTTGTTAGTTTCTTCAGATTGATGACTGTGTCTCGGAGAACACCAACCTCTTTTTGCAGTGAGTCCACTTGCTGCTCTGTAATTGTCACTCACTCTGCTACTTTGCGCAGTTAAGTTCTCAACAAATGAATGTCTATGGAGACGGAGTCATTTTTGTGGGCCATTTCGTCCCGGGAAGTGTGAATTGCCACAAGTAGATCCACCAGAGATAAAGATGCATCCAACGCCCTAGCCAGTTTCTCAGGGGTGTTAGACTGAGAGCATCCCCCCCCCCCCCACCAACCGAGTAGGGCCCTCCGGGGGAGCAGGCAGAGTGTAGTTTATGATTTTATTCATGTGATGTTTGGGTCCCTTGTCTTTCACCACTGTGAAGACAGGATCTTGCCAGATGGGGGTCAAGGATCTCACCTACGGGATGAAACAGGACTGGCTGCAACGACCTCTCAACCTCTGCGCTCTAACTTTTGCAGAGCGACAGAGTCCATATGGGACAGGCAGCTCCTAAAACAGTGGTCCCCCAATTCCAGCAGGGCTTCCCCGGGTATTCCTTAGGACCACATCTGAACCTCCAGGTCTTCTCAGCATAGCCAGACAGTGGAGGGCACACCCGAAGACAACAGAGCAGAGACCTGCAGCTGACAGTATACGGTAGTCACAGCTCTCCCCCGGGAGTCCAATTTACTGCTGCGGTGTAGCCACTTTGAAAAACATCAATTCAGTCACTGTGCGTGGCTGTAAGTACTTGACCCAAGGATTCCATATGTGTGACTAGTTCAATATATAAAGAAGGCACCAGTCCCAGAGTCTGTCGCGCTACAATGTTTTCTACCATATGCCTTTTCAGGCCCTTCAATTAAGCGATACCCAGACCCCGCTTCTGGAGGGAGTCCGAATCTCATTCCTGCCATGTAAAGACATCCTCATCCAGAAATGTGCACTGACAGATTCTTTTTGCCAAAGCTTTTTATTAGAAGCCTCTTCCTGACACTCAGGGCTGACACTCCTGAGAAGTGTCAGCCCCAGAGCTCGCCGCCTAGTTCGGGTCCATCAAAGTCAAGCAGCTTATTTCGCTATTGCAGTTGCAGGCAGAGAACAGTCAGGCCCTGTGTAATGCCCTAACTCAGCGGCAGGGCCAAAGCACAGAGCCTCACCTCACGGCCCGACAGCATCGGGGGGTCCTGCTCACCTCACAGACTAGGGCAGGCCTCAACACCACATCCCAGAGGCGTCCGGCATGGCTTCTTTCTCATCACCACTTCGTCAGTACTCCCAGGGGATATTGCAGTTCGCAGGTGGAGCGCCCAATCAGGAGACAACGCCCCGCCCACACGGCTGGCCGCCAGCTCCGCCCCACACAGCAGGGGAGATCACCGCTGTTCCCCGGGTCCAGTGATTGCCTCCGTTACACAGGACTCGTCACACACAGCCCTTCATAATTGTCCCAATCCTCTCCATTTCGCTCCGTGCCAGCCCTTGAGGCTAAGATGGCACCTGATCGGGCGGCCAGGGCAGCATACTGCGTCACCTCACTAAGCTCCCCAATGGTCCACAACGAGCCCAGAAATCATCCCCAGTGAGTGTAGGCGTAGGTAAGGAGCAGCTGGGGTGAAAAGCGGAGTAGGGTCGCCCAAGCTCTCAGTAGGATACACTGGATCCAGAGGGAGTGCTAAAAATAATGTCTACTTGGCCATACTGCATGGCCATTCCCCCCTGACCATGATGTAACTTCCTGCCAAATTTAATGTAATTCTGTTTAGCAGTTTTTGCAGTGACCCTGTTCAATTTTCCTATGGAAAAATTAATGGGTAAAATACGTTTTAGGACTCCCCACTTTTTCTCAAGCCCCATTTGACAGATCACCCTGAAACTTTCTAATTAGGAGATTAGGTGGATGAACTTATTTTTTGGAAAGTTTGATGAAGATTTATCAAACGTTGCCAAAAAATGCTTTTCCAAAGGAAATGTGGTTCTAACTATAACTACCCAGGGTGACTGAAAAATTACCCAAAGGCAAGTGAATCTCGTATCTAGAAATTATTTTGGCCCAGCACCTACAAAATCCTATGTGTGCACTTGAGTCCTAGGCCCAAAACTGACCGTCAAACCACCAGTGTGACTCTTAGTGTACATCTTGAGAGAATTAAATTATCATCTATGCTTATGGACAGTGAGCGGTGGTGGCAGTATAGATTAGTACAATATCTATCAGCCCACTGAGTAAAGTTCTGCTGGCGTTTCATGCCCAGATCCCGCCCTAATTTTACCATGTGTAAGTTGAGTGCATGTTGCCTGTAAAATACATGTTGGTAGGGCTCTTTTTTGTTTGTGAGTGTATATCTGCTATAGCTATTGGGATCAATTTTGGATCACCTGTGGTTTTCGCATGGCACATGATGGAGGTGCTGATACAGCCTCCCCAGACAGTGGAAATGAGTTGCCTTTATTATAGTCACTAAAGTGTGTACAAAAGGATGCTGGCATGCCTTTTGAAATGTGATTTTACCTATGTAGCAGGGAATTGCTGAACTGGGTGATAGCACGAAAATGGAGGTCAGTAAGCAGATTCAGTTGAAAGATAAATGTTTCTGTTCAGGGTTTGGGCCTTTTGTCTTCTCTTGAGTGACCCATCCAGGAAGGCTGATGACAGGTGCAGAGCTTCATATTATTTCTGCTCATGTTATAGGTACTCCTGCTTGGAGCCAAGATCGTCAACTACCTGATGTGGAAGCCACAAAGATGTGCAATACACAAAGAATTGCCAGTGCTGCAGAAAGAAAACAAATTTATAAAAAGGAACCACTTGAAACCAGTTCTGGAACTGTAGGCAATGGATTCTTATCCCATGTGGAAGCTAGGTATGAAAGTGGGACCAAAACCTACCCACTTCGGGTCAGTTTCAAGCTGCTTCACTGGCCAAGAATGGGGGTACTTTGCAAAGTACTTGAAGAGCTGCTATAATCCATAGCTGGATTCACTGATAGCCAGTCCTTCAGAGGCGGGCAGACATCAACTAAAAGCTGTGCATGTTTTGGGAGAAGCTATTGGTCTGCCTGAGACCTGGAATTCCGCATATCTGATGAGAGGAATAGGAGAGCTCCTTGTTCCGCAGTCTGGCTAAGAAACAGAAACCAAATAGTAAACCAAGAAAAGACCTGTCTGGGTGGCGCAGTTTTCCAAGGGAATGTGCCCAGAGCTAATCTGTGTGAACCCAAGGGTCTCCAGGGCAAACATCCTTAACAATGCGTCCTGAAGGATGCAGATGTTTACCATGCAAGCGTGTCCATGATTGCCTGAACAACGCATGGCTTTTTCTGTGCCTTAACCACGCATGTGCTGAACTACACATATGCATGGTTAAGGCACAGAAAAAGCCATGCGTTTTTCAGGAGAGGACACGGAAGACGTGGTGAGGTAAGTGGGGCTGAGGCAGGGGTAGGGGATGGATTAAGGGATTGGGGTGGGTATGGGGTTGGGGTGGGCTATTTATTTTTTTATGGGGAGAGGTGGGGGTTTGGGTATTTTTTAATGTAGGGCTTAAGGTGGGGAAGTTTATTTTTAAAAGGGTGGGGGAAGTTTTAAGGAAGGGCGGGAGGAGAGAGGAGAGAAGAGGACGAGGGATCAGGAGAGGAAGCAGTAAGGTAAATGGGGTTGGGGCAAGGTTGGTGGGTACTTTTTAGCGGTGGGGTAGATTAAGGGTTTAGGGTGGGTGCAGGGTGTCGGGCTATTTTAATTTTTAGGGCCAGCGGAGGAGGGGTCGGGGTATTTTCTTTTAGGGCTCAGGGTGGATGGGGTTTGGGGTAATTTAGTTTTTAGGGGTGGGGTGGAGGAAGTAGGGATAGGTTTTTTTAGGGCTTAGGGTGGGTCAGGGTGTTTGATGTAGTTACTTATTGGGGGAAGGTTTTAGGGCTCAGGGCAGGTGGGGGGTGTCAGGGTAGTTTAGTTTTTAGGGGTGGGGGTCGGAGTAGTCTTCTTTTAGGGCTCAGGACAGGTGGGGTGTTAGGATAGGTTACTTTTTAGGGGTATAGTTTTTTTTTAGGGTGGATGAGGGTGTCAGGGTAGTTTAGTTTTATGGGGCAGGGGTGGGGGGGGTCGAGGTCGTTTTTTAGGATTCAGGGTGGGTATGTGGTTGGGATACTTTATTTTATAGGGGCAGGGGTGTGGGGTTGGGATCGTTTTTTTTTAGGGCTCGGGGTGGGTGGGGGGTCTGCGTAGTTTGGGTTTTAGGTGTGGGGGTAGTTTTTGGCCTCTTTGCATGAAAGAACCATGCATGCCATTTTTCATGCCGTTTCCACACGTGCCTTTACTAGGCATGCTTTTAAAACGAAAATTCACTGTAAAGGCATGTGTGGAAACAATGCAGTTGTGGTTCTAACCACGTTGTTAAGACATGCGTTGTTCCAGCATGCGTGGTTCCCTCATACAACCGTCTCCAGACTTCCCTGCCTAACTAAAGATCACGTTTGACAGTGACGTTTCACCCGAGCACCTGTTTCTACAACCATCACAGAGAAAGACAGAGTAGTGGTGCTGACTTTGCCTTCGTCGTACCTGAGGACATCACCCCAATCCCCGAACAAGAGGGAAAGGCTTCCAAATAGTGAGTATTTAAGCCACGTGTCCATAGTGACTTCGTTGAGCCACTGCCGTCTTCACAGACTGACAGGAAAGGAAGGAAGCAGGGCTCCTGCAACGAGCTCCAGGAGCATGACTGCTTGCCCCAAGCAGATGACAACTGCACATCTGCACTTGGAAAAGTAATTGACACAATCAGGCAACGCCAACACCTGAAAGACACATTGACTGTGAATTGGCTAAACAGATCTTTTGGTGGCACTTTGAACATTACAGCAGCTCACGTAAAACTCATGCCTAGTCAAAAGTTACGAACTGAGATATGGGCCGTAGATTACAGGAAAGCTGCTCCACTTTGCCATAATGAGACTCCACCTGCACTTAATTCTAAGAATTTCTGTTTATCTTTGGATTGAATCCCATAGACCCTAGAGTGTGCACCCCAATAGAACTACTACTTCCTTATATGCATGTCGGGTTTGCTGGCAGTGACTCCGGCCTGCGTGCACCCTGAGGGTGTGGCCGGAGTGCGTGCACCCTGAGGGTGTGGCCGGAGTCTGTCAGCAACAAAAGCGGTACGTCACTTCCCCTTTGTCTCACCTGTACACTTACCTGTTTTTTCGGCGGCAGCTCATTTTTCAGCGACGCTTTTCTTTGTGGGATTTCCTTTGTTTTTCTTCAGTCCACAGAGTCTTGACAATTTCACCCCCCCCCCCCTGCGAGAAGGAGATCCTCTACAAAACAAAACAATAATCAATTTTGTTTGGACAACAGTTGCTGGTAACGCGCTTAACGCTAAAGTAAATAAATGACAAACTATTACAGACACTTTTCCGATTAATGAAAACTCTGGTTTTTTTTTTCAAGCTCTGTATGCAAAAAGAAGGTTCTTGGATATGATGATCTGTGAACAAAAGGATAAATAAAAGACATATTAGAAGATACTTTCTGTTAATGTGTGGAAGAAGAATTCACTTAAGAAAAAGGGAACATTGTTGTTGGCGCATGAATTTAATGCATTCTAAGAATTAGTTGTGTTATGTTTTAGTTATTTTTACAGAGGACTGACATTTATAAAGGAAGATTCCTCTGACACCCAGGTATGCCTTAGAAAATGTATATATATATATACACATATATATATATATATTTTTTATATAATGTCTGATATTATCATAAATGTATTGAATGCACGTTTATAATTATTTCTAGCATTCCCTAGCATTACCTGCCATATCCAATTGACCTAATCATCATATACACAGGAAACGGGGAGTTTACAGGTACTTATTGCAGTCATACTCACGCACAATTAGAGGGAAGGTTTAAGGGAAGGAATTAACTGAGTGGATTACTCTAATTTTTTTCATTGGCATTTCTTGTTTATTCTCTGTCTCCCTTTCCATTTTTCCCATTGGTCGGACTGTGGCTCTGACCTTGTTGGGCCCATTCGATCGATAGGGAGGTGGGGATTTGTCGTGTCCTCTTTCTTCACTCCTGCAGAAACATCAAGTTAGATTGTGTCAGTGCAGTATTATATTTTGGTGTAAGGAGATAAAGTAAGATGTCCATCAACATGCATGGCGTAGGGTTGGGCACAGGGCCTAGCCGCTAGTGCCCACCCCCCTGTACACAGTCTGCAGCTGCAGCCAGGCCCGGCGCTCGCTCAACCGCAGTGGGTGTGCACGGCAGACTATGTGATGTAACAGTATATATGGTGTTATTTTAACTAAGGCAGACCTACTAACTTTGTGAAACAGTGACAGCACCAAAATATAAAAATTGGGCCTATTGGCTTTATGAAGCTCAGCAAACTAACATATATAAAAAGTCTTTGTCAAGGACTCAGCGTTAGTTGTAAGTAAATGGATATAAATTCACCCATTGCAATTGTAATCAAATGGATATGTTAAAAAATCACACATTGGAATGTTTAGTCAAATTGATTACTATAGAACTGTTTTAATAAAGCCTTAATTTTTTTTTTTTATGGTCTTCAGTCTTTATTTCAGCACTTTTTAGACCACAAAGCACAACCACTGAACCAACAACAAGTGGTCCCTGCACTCCATCTGAAGAACATACAGCTCCAGCTTGGAGTGATTTAATATACATGGTTAGCTCTCATGGGGTCATGGATTTAATGACCTAGGATACTTACTGTGTGTTTAATGTTGCTGGGGGGGGGGGTTGCTGCTCTCCATGCTGCCCCCTCAACAATACTAAAATGCAAAGGGGTGTCTCTGCCCCTTCTAGAAGCATTACCAGGCTCCACAAATATTTACGTCAAAAGTCCTTGCAGGGCATTATGGGACACTCCTTCTCTGGAGCATTGAATAATAAATGAGCAGCTCCTGCCACTCATTTAATATTCCTTATTTTTTCTAGTTTTGTTTATTTAGGTGTTCTGGTGCCAACATGGGGCACCCACAATTTTTTTAAAGTTGGGGGCCACCTGGGGAGCCCAAAGCCCCTGACCACCAGCATCCATACTGGTGGGCACCCACGTACATTTTTTTTGGGGGGGCTTTTTATCTTTCAAGTAGGTGCCACCTGGAGCACCCACATCACATTAAAGACAGTTGGGGGCTACAAGAGAGTTTTAGGGCCCCAGCAGCCCAGTCGGCTCCCAAGTCACCTCTGTGACAAGAGCCTGCCTTTTTTTTAAATGTTTATTTAGATGAGTACTCGAGTGATTAATTTGGACGTGGACTTGAAAGAAATGGTTCCATATCTCACGATTCCCTATCTGACAAGGATCTACATAATTTTATTATTCCACCACTTGGTCCTGAGGATGGTCCCCTGTACTTTTCATATGATTTGGGACCGAAAATTTGAAGCAGCAATCCCCACAGTTATCTAATAATAAGGAGGAACATCCCCCCACCTCAGAATGGTATTCTGTTTATTGAACCGTGTGGAGGGCTTCATTATTGGGTGATCCCCGTGGTACTTTGGGTCACAACTGTGGACTTTTAACTATTGATCTGAGTGTTACAGAGGGAAAATTTGACATTGATTGAACTGTTTTGACCCTTCACTTATATCGAACTCTTCTTTTGTGATTAATATCCTTATGAAATAAATAAAATGTACTTGTTATTAATATATACGGAAGTAGGCCTCACATCTGGTATATTCTATGATGATTTGGTAGTCATTGCATATAACAGGGTTAGCAGATAGATTATTTATTGCTATTGCGTAATGTATACATTATATAGAGATTTCTCCCCTTCAAGGGATCTTTTTATGTACTCATGTTTTCAAAGGTAGCACCCAAAGGAAAAGGCACGTCACGAAGAATAAACAAGGAAAACAGGAACTTTCTTTTCCCCTCAATGTGCGTGCCCTCAATTGTGCGCAACAAATGCTGGGTGCAGGCCACATCACGTTTGCTTTAAGCCCAGCGGGGTTGGCAGTAAGGGCTGGACAGCAGCCATGCCCAGTTCCCAACCTACTGTATGGGGCCAACATCCATGTGTGGCTGTTGGCAAAGCACAGTTGTAGTGTACTGAATACCTTTTTCCCATTTTGTTATACAGGACGTATGGACCCTACCTGAGTCCTGCACCCTTTTCCATTAAATAAATACAGGATAATAGTCTTAAGTTGTTTGAACTACCATTGAGAAAGCCAAAAGACGCAAAGATCTTGAAATGTATAACCTACCTGAAGTAAAGAATGAACTTGATATCCCTTGGATGCTATTTTTGCCTTCCCTTATGTTGACGTGAGGCTGATCACTGCATTCCCCTACCCTAAACTAACCATCTAGAAGTACCTTATATCTTTAAAAGACAAAGAGGTTTGAAAACTCACTCAAAGAATATTACAATTGCAGCTAGAACCTGGAGAGCTTTCTCCATGCTGGAAGCAAGTGAGCACATCATATCTATATTTGCCTTAAGCCCAAAAATTCCAGTGATCTCAATGAAGGTCCAAACCAGCCTTAGACAAAACCTAAGCACTCTTCAGGATAAAACTCTGCATACTGAATACTGTAACCACTCAGTAATCCTGCATACAAAAACAATCCCTGGTTTGCACCGGAATTACACATTTGGAAACACATAATCAGAAAGAAAACGGTAGCTGAACTATAGTGATGGAGCAAAACAACTTTTCACTGCAGCTGTAGCCTTACATAAACAATAATTCAGATTAGGAATACAGATATATTACTCCACCTGTACTGCTTCAGCAGCAAATAAAGTAAAAGATCTCGTAAGAGAACTGATAAAATAGCACAACCAGTAACAAAAAATAACGTGAGCAAAAATAAAAGAGGAGAACTCTGCAGTTGCTACAACAAATCCCTCCACTGCCCCAAGACAAAAATAGGCTTGCGTGTTTCAAAAAGATCTCGACTCAGGACATATTGGAGATTATGTTCAATATCAGACCGCTATTTTCTCCCATAGATATATGCCCAGCACACATTTTAAAACAACTTGGCCTCTCCTTATTGATCATGTAGCCAAACTTTGAAACAAAAGAACAGTTTAGTCGGAGTGGAAAATAGCAATGATTAAGCCTACCTTTAAAAGGCTTCCTGTTCAGCAAGAAGATTCAAACAATTTTCAACCAATATCGAAGCTTCCATATTTGTGTAAACTGCTAGAAAAGGTAGTACATACAGCACTGCACCCATTCGAGTTTAACAATATACAAAATCATCTACAAGCAGACTTCAGACCCAAACACAAAACAGACCTAGTTGTAACATCAGTTCTGGATGACCTGCAGAGGTTAATGGACCAGGGCAAGGATGGGGCACTAGTTCTCCTAGACCTCTCTCTTGCCTTTGATAGCACTGATCACCCACTACTGATTTCCAGACTGAAAGATACAGGCATCAATGATATGATCATGTGCTGTAATGGCTCCACTGATTTCGCTTGGTCCGCTTTCAGTCAGTCTTTCTTCCACCATGTGCTGCTCCTGTCACTCTTTGAGACTGTGCTTGGCGTTTATTCTGGCTGGCTGAAATCAGTGGATGTCATGGGAGACTCCACCCCTGGATGGACTCATTGGTTATTTATCTGGTTGCCAGTAACCAGTGCATGTCATCTGGTGCTCTCCTCTGTCGATCCAGGAGACTGCGTCGGCCGTTTACCCCAGCTGCCTGTAACCAATGCATGCAATGGGCGATGCCTCTTTTGCACCTGAGCGGTCCTAATGGGAATTTGTATTGCTGTCTATAACTAGTACACACCATGTGCCGCTCTTCTGTCGTTTTTGCGCGGACCCAATAGTAATTTATCTGGCTGCCTGTAACCAGTGCACGCCATGTGCTGCTCCTCTGTTACTTCTGGATAAACCCAAGGGCATTTATTCTGGCCGAATGTAGCCAATAGATGACATGGGCGTGGCATCTGTCACTCTGGGTAGTCCCTAAAAAGCAAAGTCTGAAATCCGCCTGCAGTGGCGAGTGGTATATGTCATTTACAAACTGGACATTAGGCTACAATTTCAATTGCCCTTTTGCCTTGACTCTTGTCACCGCCTACTCTTTCACTGTCTCTTAACTCAACCAAACACACTCCTCCTGCAGATACTAGTAGATGTCACCTCTACTGACTACTGTGTGTACCTGATAATTCAACACTTCCCTGGTTGTTTACCATTTCACAATGGTTAGGGTTCTGTACCCTGGGGTTGGAATTCTGTTGTTGTCAGAATGCACTAATCTTGCAAACCGGATCTAAAAGGAGTGATGTGTGCTTCCACACTCCTCCAAGCCCAATGCCAACTACACACTGACAATATGTTGGTAAGACGTAGACCCGGGGAAAGAAGATAAGAGAGAGAAACTGAGAAAATGGATATGACTCGGCCTGTTTGCACAGCTGGCCATGATCTGCACTGCAGGAACGCCGAAGTCTAAGAACAAGAGAAAGTCTTCAGGATTTCATCATGCTTACTTCAGGATCCAATTCTTACTATGGCATATAATGTACCTTTTAACAACCTCTGTACTCTATCGGTCATGTGAAACTTTGTCTATCTATACCTGAAATAAAATTAGAATCTATTTAATAAATGCAGCAAGTTTTCTGAGCCAGTTATTTCAATAAGCATTACTTTCTATGTTATAAGAGTACACTCTGGCCCTCATTCTGACCTTGGCGGGCGGCGGAGGCCGCCCGCCAAAGTCCCGCCGTCAGGTTACCGTTCCGCGGTCGAAAGACCGCGGCGGTAATTCTGACATTCCCGCTGGGCTGGCGGGCGGTCGCCTTCAGGCCGCCCGCCAGCCCAGCGGGAAAGAGGCTTCCACGATGAAGCCGGCTCAGAATCGAGCCGGCGGAGTGGAAGCTGTGCGACGGGTGCAGTTGCACCCGTCGCGTATTTCACTGTCTGCGCAGCAGACAGTGAAATACATTTAGGGGCCCTCTTACGGGGGCCCCTGCAATGCCCATGCCAGTGGCATGGGCACTGCAGGGGCCCCCAGGGGCCCCGCGACCCCCCCTACCGCCATCCGGTTCCCGGCGGTCGGACTGCCGGGATCTGGATGGCGGTAGGGGGGGTCGGAATCCCCTCGGCGGCGCAGCAAGCTGCGCCGCCTTGGAGGATTCAATGGGGCGGCGGTACACTGGCGGGAGACCGCCAGTGTTGCCGGTCCGACCGCGGCTTTACCGCCGCGGTCGGAATCCCCATTGGAGCACCGCCGGCCTGTCGGCGGTGCTCCCGCGGTCCTCCGCCCTGGCGGTCTTTGACCGCCAGGGTCAGAATGACCGCCTCTGTGCCTTAAATATTTTTCAGTCGTGACAAGTTCATAAACTGGAATGTAAGGGATGCACATTAACATTATCGAATTCGCCAAACAACAAGCAATCGCTTCGGTCAATACCTTAATACCATCCCTGTTTCAAAAGACAGGTTATCCACGTCTGTGCGAAAGTGAGAATTTTGTTGCTCTTTTCATAAAAACAACAAAGTGCAAATGTGAACGTTCATATTCACATCTGGCTTCTGAAAATAAAGTTCAGTTGCAAATTCTAAATCCTCAAACACAAATACTGTCTTAAAATACTCTAATGTACCTAGTTTATTTGTAAATCGACTTCCAAAGATAAGAATAATCAGCAAAACTCCTAGCTCTGACAACAAGCTCCTGGCTGTGACAATATGTATCTCAATGTCCTAACATGGACACTTTGGACCACGAGGAATTTATAGTCTAAGGGCCTGATTCACAAAGGTAAACTTACCTTTGTGTAAGTTACGCTATTTCTGTATTCACAGAACTGAATTCTAACAGTAAGTTTAAGAGTGCTGAGATCCTTCAGTATTTGTGGCGTACTCGGCACATAAAAAGAAAAGCCTGTCCTGTCTCCACTTGTAAAATTACTATTAAAATGCAGTTTTGTGAATATGGAAAAAGCATGCACTTAGATGTGAGTTTACCTTTGTGATTAAGACCCACAGAGCTCAAGATGGCCTCCACCATTGGCAAGTCTTATGAAGGTCCTGTAGCTACAATGTAGTCCTTATTGACTTCATCCATGTGTTTCATGTAGCATGTCCATATGAGATGCAAAGCGTTTTGTCTGTGTAGCACCCTGAATTTGGGCATACAGCCAGCCTCTCCTGCTTCTGATAGCATGTTCCTTCAAGGAATAAATTCTGAGAATTGACCTCCATGCAAGAAAAGTACAGGTTCACAATAGTCACTTCTGGGATGACCGCATCGGGTATTACATTGTTACCACTATTGTCAAAATGTATATATATGCGCTTGCATGACTGCTCGCATGACCACTTGCATAATTACTATACAATAGCATACACAACCACCTGAATAACTGCCTATATGACAGATTGCATAACCTCTTCACCCTTTCACTGATAGGCCTCCCTACTCCCATGCTAGACCTTTTTTGGGATATTTGGGGAAGATCACGCTTAGACCTCATTAACTTTTTGTCCACATAAGCTATCCACACAAACTTAGTGTCCTTTCTTTACAGCACCCTTGGGATTCTAAAGGTACCCAGCTTTTGTGGGTTGACCTAGAGGGGACCACGAAATTAGCTAAAATATAGAAGAAAGTGTCTGTTTTTTCGTACAAATGGCATCAAGGAAAGGTTCAGGGTGCTACAATCACCATCTTCCCAGCTTTCAAGAACAAGCAGACCTGATTCAGAAAAACACATTTTCACCACATTTTTTGGCATTTTATTGCGAGATAGCCCATTTTTCCTACTTCTTGTGCTTTCAACCTCCTTCCAGTTCATGGTGGAAACAGGTGTAAAATCTATGTTGGTTCCTGGAAAGCCATATATTTCTGAAAACTAGACAAACTTACGAATTCAGCAAGGTGTAATTTGTGTAGATCCTTCAAGGATTTCCCATAGGAAATGTTTAAATAAAATAAAAGTAAATGTTTGACAACGTTTTCATTTGTAACTTCTTGTCACATGGCCAGTTTACAAAATTAGTATACCATTACATCTGCTAGACCCTTCTGGTTGCAGGTATATATAGGGTTTGTGGGTTTTCCAAGAACTCAAGGTACCCAGAGCCAATAACTGAGCTGCACCTTGTAATGGTTTTTCATTGTATACTGGGTATAAAGCAATTCATATGGTAAAATATAAAAAGTGAAAAATAGGCATGAAGGAAACCTATGTATTCCGAAATGGGCACAAAATATGGAGTTTAGAAACAGTGGTTACATACACATCTCTGAATTTGTGGATACCCATAATAGCATGTAGATATGAGGGCGTTTCTCAAAACAACTTCTTTCTTACACACTAGCTTAAGGTGGTTAATAACACTTGTTCTACTATTCTGTGTTACCCTAAGTCTCCCAATAAAAATGGTATGTCACTTTTGAGGGTAGGTCTTGTACCCGCAACAGGAAATGGCCCAAAACGCTACATGGATACATCACATTTTTCCACTGATAACTGGTCCTTTTTCTGCAATGTGCCTTGCTGTGGAGTTTGGGCCCTAGCTCATCCGGCACCTCGGGAAACCTACCAAACCTGCACATTTTTTTAAACTAAACACCTAGGAGAATCCAGGGCGGAGTGACTTGCATGGCTCCCACTAGGTTTCCTACCCAAAAACCGTTGCATATCTCAATTTGTGACTAAAAAAACACATTTTCCTCAAATTTCTGTGATGGAAAGTTCTGGAATCTACATGGAGCAACTACTTTCCTACCACCTATCATTCCTCCAAGTCTCCTGATAAAAATGGTTCCTCACCTGTGTGGGTAGGACAACTGGCCGTGACAGGAAAGGTGCCAAAAAGCAACATAGACACATCACATTTTTCCACTGAAAACTGGCCTTTTTTGTAATGTGCCAAGCTATGGATTTTGGGCCCTAGCTCAGCCAGCAGCTAGGAAAACCTAGCAAGCCTGTGCATTTTTGAAAACGAAATACCTAGGTGAATTGCATTGCTCACACCAGGTTTTCTTACCCAGAAGCCTTTGCAAACCTCAAACTATGAATAAAAAAAACACATTTTCATCAAATTTCTGTGATTGAAAGTTCTGGAAACTGCAAGGAGCAACTAATCTCCTACCATCTACCATTTCCTTAAATGCCCTGAAACAGGAACAGATCAAGCCAATGAACCTCCCTTTGCAAGGACTCCCATTGATGTTAGTTTGATCAATTTTTGTTGAGAGTGCAGCCACACAAGTGGGGCAGCATTTTTAGTGGGACAAGTGGGGAAACGCTGGGTGGTCAGAATTTTTTGGATTCCTTCTGATTCTAGAATAATTCACTGAAATGCAAAGAAAATGTTTGATTGTAGTCAAATGTTGAGGTTTGCAGGGGATTTAGGGTAAGAAAACTTTGTGGGATCCACAAGAGGCGCACCACCCTGTGCTCCCCTAGGTGTCTAGTTTTCACGAATGCCTGGGTTTGGTAGGTTTTCCTGCATGGCTCCCAAACCCAAGCCCAAAACCTGCAGCTACCCCATTTGTTGATGTTGCCACATTGAGTATTGGATCCCTCCCTTTTGAGGGCACAAGGCCCACCTTCACAGGTGAAGTGCCATTTTTATCAGAAGATGTGTGAACTCTGGGTGGCAGGAAGTCTGAGGTTCCCTGCAGATTCCAGAACTTTGAGGGATCCACACAAACCACCCTGGAGTCCTCCTAGTGTCTAGATTACGAAAACATCTAGTGTTGATAGATTCTCCCTAGATACAATGTACACCCTGGCAGACAAAGACAGAAAAGACTAATATTACTGCACTACCATCTACCCCTGAGGTACATACACATACTGGTTGGATTTGGCACTAGGGTGAACTGAATAGTGAAAGTAACTGAAAGTCAGAATACTGAATTAGTGATTGCCAGACAAGCTCCAGTCCATACACACTGCCAGCTAAGTACCAGTCCACACACAAAGCCATCCAAGTGCCAGTCCACACATAGCAGCAGCAATGCGCCAGTCTACACATACCGCCAGCCAAGCCCCAGTCCATACACACCACCAACACCACATCTTTTTTAACAAACAAGAAAACCCAAACCAGTTTGAAGGAGATGAAAAACCAACCAGTGACTACAAACAGAACAGCTCTTACTAGATGCAGCAAACTACTGCCAATGGTGAAACTGAACAAAAAATCTTAAACTACACAAACCAGTCAGTTCCTTTTTACTGTCATGGTTGCTCTCAATGCTTGATTTGCATGTGGAATGATTTAAAGTATGCAGGCACACACAGCCCAGGATTAGAAGGACACTCAAGACAGTACATATGACTCTTCTTTCGCATGCCTCTTCAGACACAGACTCTACACCTCTTACAGGAGAACTGTAATCAGGGAAGTGGTGATCTTTCAATCTAGCCACATCCTCTACCACTACAACCCTAGGAACACTTGCCTGCTTAACTACAACAACGTTGTATATTACAGACTGCTGAAACTGAACAAAAGCCATCTTTGAATCTGGAGAACAATCCTTGAATACAACAACAGCATTGAAGATTGCCAAAAGAACCAAATGTACAGCCAACTTCTTATACCAAATTTATGACTCATGAACAGCACTGTAAGGCTCCAACCATTGATCTACTTCATATACACACCACCCATGTGCTTATTGTAGTCTAAAATGCATACAGGTTTGCGCACTTCAGCAACCTGCTGCAAAACAGTCACAGGTGAAGTACTTTAATCATTAATGTTTGCCAGCACGTGGACATCTCTCCTGTCTGAAAATTTCACAGCTAGAAGTTCACCACTATGCAAAGCACTGCACTGTCTCCTCTGAAGTTTTCTACATACAAGCTCTTTAGGGTAACCTTTAAGGTTAGAGTGGATTATGCCACATGCAACAGTGTCAACTTTGAATAATTCCTTGAATGACTGCACACCAGTGTAGAAGTTATCTATGTATAAATGGTGACCCTTTGTGAAAACGTTCTCTGCCAAGTTCCCACACAGTTATCTCACTGACTTCAAAAGTGGGTGGACAATGAGGGGGTGGGGGTCAATAGAAGAATCCCTACCATTGTACATCCTGAAATTATAGACATATCCAGCACTGCTCTCAGACAGCATATACATCTTAATTCCATAATGTGCACTCTTGCTAGAAATTTACTGGTTAAAAAACAAACCCTTGAACAGGACCAACGACTCGTACACAGCAATTTCTTTCCCTGGACCAAAGGTCTCTGAAAAAAACAATCTACAAAAGGATCAAGGACAGGCCGAATCTTGAAAAGACGGTCACAATCAATGTGATCCAGTGGTAAAGTTGATCCATTATCAACAAAATGCAGCATCTGAAGCAGAAGCAAAGACAGATCACAACTCATTTTTGCGGGAAATATAGCAGTTGCCATGAAGGGACTAGTAGGCCAATATAAAGACAGCAACAGCTTCCTTATCAGTGCCATGAAAAAACCAAAACCCCAGAACTTCTTCAACTTATTCAGGTTTGTGGGAGTCCACTGGCTAGCTTCTAGAGTGGGACTTAATTCTGGCACTGTTGTCCCTCAGATACGGCATATCAGTAGCCTTCTCTAAAAGAGGCACTTCCTCTGCACTGATAGTGGCTGCTTCATCAGATGATTCCTCTCAGACAGAATATTCACTGCCAGAATCTTGGACGTCGTCCTCTGCCTCAGATGCATAGTCAGTCTCAGAACCGCAGTCAGAGGAAAATTCGAAAAGCAAACCAACAATCTTAAGAGGAGTAATTCTGTGGCTAGTCATAATCCTTATTAATAAAAGTAACACAACAAATAAGTCAACAATAACCAACACTGTGTAAAATAAGTAGTAAACAAATGGTGGTTTGTATATAGTAGTCTGGAAGGAAAAGTCAATCAATACAAAGCATGCAAAGACCTACATACTCCAAAACGATACCACTCACCTGCCAGAGACAGCAAGACTGAGGAGCAACTTCACCTACTCTGCACAGACACTGCAAGCCCCAAAACAGACCCACTGGAAAAGAAAAAACACATTACACATATCACAAGACAGTATAGAACATGTGCAAATCAACACCTTACTTTGAAAGAGAATCACACAAAAAGCTAAAGATTCAAACATTAGTACAGTAGGCAAAAAAATTATACAAACAGGCACATGTTAGATGAAAAGATTACAAAATGAGTTGCTTGCCAAACACAACTCCACTAACTACAGATCTGCCAAAGCTACACCCGCAAACAGGATTCACCACCAAGACAATAGAAATTATTGGCTCTACAATTTAAAAAAGAAAATGAAAACACAAATAAAAATGAACAAAGACACTGATATTCCCCCTAAAGGAAGTGTGACAAAGACAAAATAATTCACAACCAGGTGGAAGTGAACCTTACCCCAAAAGCAGATCACCCACCACATACATAACCTTATTCCCATGTGACTCAAGTGTTACCACCCACCCGGAGTCCTTAAAAATTTCAAATCTGCCCTCAGTGGAGTGCAATACAAAAAAAATACAAATGCCCCCCAGGGGAGCAATCCTTCTACACACTATCCGTGGTACCTAGTGGGCTTCCACCTCCCCAGAGGGCAGATTGGCTTGAAAATGGCAAATCTGCCCTCTAGGGGACTGAAAACAAAACATATTATTCCCCTAGGAGAGCAACCTTCTCTCAAGGGTCCACTCACCAACAACAACAAAAAAGCCCCGGTGGTCTAGTGGGTTTCCACCCCTCTCCCCCGGAGGGCTGATCAGCCTAAAAACAGACGATCTGCCCTCCGGGGGGCAGAATACAAATAAAATGTATTCCTTTAAGGGAGCGACCCTTACCCAAAGGATCACTCCTCAACACTAAAAAAAACTCTGGTGGTCTAGTGGGGGTTCCACCCACTACCCCCTCCTCCCACCCCCACAGAAGGCAGATTGGTCTGAAAATGGCCAATCTGCCCTAAGGAGGCAGCAATATAAAACAAATTAATCTCCAAGGTGGGGGACCCTTTCTCAAGTGGTCGCTACCTGCATTTATCCAACAATTATTATCCCTGACATCTAGTGGGTTTTGACACCCCCTTCCCTGGGGGCAGATCCCCCGCTAGTAGCCCGGGGAAGGCAAAGCATGGAGGTAAAAATTTGCCTCTAAGGGGAGCGATCCTTGCCCAGAAGCCACTCCCCAAACAACAACAAAATCCCTGGTAGTCAAATTGTGAGGATTCCTGCTCCACAATTGTGGCCTCACCTGCAATCGTGGAGCAGGAATCCACTACAGACTGACACTGAGGGAAAGGAAGAACTCTTTCCTTCCCATCTGTGTGTTTTCTGCAGTCAAACACCCCCACCTCTGAGAAGGATTTACCATAAGGGCGTCCTCTCTCCTAGACGCACTGGAAGCAAATGACTTCTAGTGCATCTACTGCACCATCTAACGATGTTGGCCCACTGTGCACACACTGATGTCATCAGATTGCTGGGGGAAGGGGTTGGGAGTTGGAAGTGGAAGCACTTCCACTGCCATCCCCAAAGGAGGAATCTTACAGAGGGCAGTGGGGGAAGCGCCAATGCCCGCAACATGGGTGGGTGTCAGGACGGCCTGGAGTCGTCATCAGCACATGACCACTGTGGCTGAGAATGGCTCCAGAAAGCCCTCCACACACAAGGGGTTAAAGACACATGGTACGACAGACTGCATGACAGTTTGTGACAGCTTTATATAACAGATTGCATGGCCGATTACATGGCACATTTCATACAAACTGTGACAACTGTACGATAATCAGTATGACAAATTGTAACTCACTCTGCATGACATATGTCTCCAATTTTGTGGGTATACCTCAGAATAGCATGCTACCCGTCCACAAAGCACTTTAGCACATTACCAGGTGTAGAACTTGCTATAAATGCCAATAAAACAAAATAAAATACAGTATCAACATTCTTAATTGTGTGAAACATCCCATGTAACTCAAAACACACAACTCTAACATCCATATTTAAAGAATTGCACATTCAATTTGCATTAAAAAACATATTTCAAAATGTATGCAATGTCATGAAAACAGCATGGTAAACTATAACTATTATGTATATCTAAATAACTCAGATATATAGGAAATAAGCCATCAAGTGAGACCTGCCCCCACCCCATATCCACCCCAAGATTTTACCTAGAAATTAAGGCCTGTTTACCCAATGCTCTTTATTAGGGATGCCACATGGACAGTGCTACATGTAAAGAATTGTGAAAGCATTGAGTTAATCAGCCAAAGCTGGTACATTTCCCCTTTTGAAACATACATTTTAAATAGAAAGTACAAAGAGAAATAACTCAAAATATATTTTAGAACTGTCTAAATGATTCTTTAGCTATTGATTTCGCCTCAGAGGATCATGTATCCAAAATTATTCCGCAAAGACTAAACCCTCAAACTATTGTATGGATCCAGTGTCTGGTGATATCACTAAAAACTTGGAGCACCACCTGCTGCTTCATTCAGTTAATCTAGTGAACTCTCCCTAAGACAACAAGAGCACCCTGATTGCCTCACAATTGTCATCCAACTTAAAAAAAAAAACATCATTAGCTACGGGTAATCTCAATCATTTTCACCCTTTACCTGGCTTCCCTTTATCGCAAAAGCTATTGAGAACTGCAATGCAACTTACTCAACACATTAGTGAAAATGATATTCTAGATGAGTACCAGTCGGATTTTACTTAGGGTTGCAGCACAGGCATTGAAAGAGTGGCCCTCAAGTGGTATACATCTTAACTGCAAATAGGTGCAGAGGATAACAGTCAACTCCTGACTCTCAAATTGGTTGCCGTAACTCAAAGGGTTTCTCCTGGGCTCTGTTCTGGACCCTGCCCTCTTTACCCTGTAGACACAGCCACTTGAAAGCATACTAAAGAACTTGTGGATCCTTTTCCATTAGTGTGCAGGTGATACACAGGTATTTCTCAAGATTCCCTCTCCAAATCATGTATCCCTTGAACCTCATTCTCTAAAATCAGTTCAAGACTGAACGACAGCTGATCAATTAAAACGTAATCCATATAACACATATTCTCATATGTTACTTCTAGTCTCTGTGACTAGTTCAGTCATAGTTTGATTCAACTATTGTCCTTGACTGAAAACCTTCTGTCTTCGATTGTACCAAATCCTGGATGTCATTCTTGAGAAAAGACTATCTTTAGACACAAATCAACATCATTGCCAGAAATGTGTGCTTTTGATTGTGATTGCTCTGGGGGTTTGGTCATCTCAACCCTGAACAAGATCTTAAGCCCCTTGTCTAATCACATGTGCTGTCAAGGATTTACTTCTGCAACTCTCTCTTGGCAGTCTTCCCAAAGTATATCTTGCTCCTTTAAAGGCAGTGCTCCATGCTGCAGCATGCTGTGTTACTGACAACAAAAGACATGACCCCATCACCCAGATACTTCTAACAGTCCTGTGGCTTTCCATTGAACCTATAGCTGTATACAAAACAGCCTGCATCACTCACAAAGCCAAGCCATGGTAACTTGCACTGAAGTTAAAGAAATCTAGTGGTATCAGATTCTCATGTAGTGCTGACGCTGATTGTCCAACCCCTATATTTTAGGGTTAAGTCTGTTTATTCATTTTCAAGACAAACACCTGCCTACACCCGGAGGCTGGCACGGCCAACTGGAAAAGGGACCATTAGAAGCACAGTAAACAAAGCATAACAGTCACAAACGCCAGGAGTTATGCAGTGATAGTAAACAAAAAAAATATCACAAAACTGTAAAGAAACCCCTTGTCTCTCAATCCCCCACAATGCTCCTTAGGACCCTTCTACTAAACTGAACTCATCAATTCGGCCACTAATTGACCAGGCACCGTCCGCTTCTACGTTGTGGGCTGGATAGGTTTGCTTCTACTGGGGCACCTTAGATGCTGCTGGAACAATGTACATGATGGTTAGGTATTTGGGACTTAGGACAAGTAACGTCATGAAATTCAATAGATAGCGTGGAGAGACATGGCTTTCAATGGAAGTCAAAGCTAGTTACTGTGCCCACCAAATCTAAGGTGATCCTCTCCATCCCCCAACATGTCCCACACCAGGTACAGCCAGGATCTATAAGTAGGTGTGTCTTCTTCAACCTAAAAAATTGTGTTGGCCTGTTTAGCTGCTCCCAACAAAAGTGTGATTTGGTGACCTTTGTGTGAGTTGAATGGATATAAGTGTTGAAGTGCCGCTCCTAAAATGAGGTATGCCAGGAACTGCAATATTTGGTTCCTATACTTCGGTCAGTCTCACTTAGGACCTCATCCCAGTATCTCTGAAACTTGGGGCAATGCCAGAGTAGATGTAGGAAAGTCCTGGCACTGCCACAGTACCTCCAGCAGAAGTCACTTTTGTACGGGGCCCATTTATGTACTACTGGTGGGATAATATCAGTAGCATGCGAACCTCTGACTTTTAAGAAGGAATGCACAATGACATAATCCTTTTCATGTAGCAAAGTCAAGGTCTGGAAGTGCTTGGCTCCAGTAAAAGGAACCGCTGCTTTACTGGCTATATTCAAAACTGAGCGGAAAGCCATGCTCTTCCAAAGATAGTTTAATCATCCTCTCCTCTCGTGATCTCTTCTGGGTTGGCTTCTTTCTGGACTGTTTCTGCTTGCCACTTTGGGTGTTTGTCAGTGCCTGCTCTTGACTGTGACCCGTCTCTTTCTCCCCTGTGCTCTTCCTGCTCTCTGTAGGGTGATATACTGTTCCTCTGCTCCAAACTGTTGGAACTGATGAGCTCAACCACGAATCCAGCGACGGTAATTTTGTCCACTCATTTCCGCACTAAAGAAAAGGGTAAAAAAGATGTCGCAATGGCGTTACCTGTGCTTTTGTGCTTTGTGGCCTCGGGTCCTGCACTGGTAATGAAGCGGGTCCCATGAGGCTCAGGGCTGCTCATGGAGTCTTGGACCTCAGGTCTTCCTCAGATGAGGAGCAGCTGGTGGGGGAAGTTGAGCCCAGGTTTTCAGTGGCTGTCAGGCTGAGGATGTCCAGCAGGAAGCCCCGCCCATGCAGGTCGGTTCACTTCCCATCTTTGTGTGCTCCCTCCGACCTTCAGTCCTCTAGGCACTCTTGGACCAAAATTGCGCTGCTGGATAAAAGAGTTTAACATTTATGATGATGCTCTTGGCATTGGAAATGGCAAGATTGCTCTGCCGTCTCGTGCACTGAGTGGCTCCTCGTAACAGAAACATCATTTTTAACTTCATGACAGCGTAAGAGATTCCTACGCCAAGCTCAATGAAACATTTTCCTTTCAACCCTTCAAAAGCCAGAGGTGATGAATGACCTGTTCGTCGTGTGCCTTAAAGAGCCTGCCCAGCACTGCAACTCTAACGACTGGAATTGTGAGGAAGCGCTTCATTTGCAGATCATTTGCAGATCATTGCAGGCTGTGGCTCCGCCCCTTTCTAGCGAGTTACTCCGAAATTCCCGTAACTGAAGGACATTTAATGGATGTTTCATCCCTCTGCACTGCCGAGCACAACGTGAGAATAATGAGTTGATGCAAACATGGATATGTAACAGAAGAGACAGTCAACAATGTCAAAAACAGTGTTCTAAAGAGAGTACAGTGGAAGATTCCTGCCGCCATTGTTGTTACTGCCTGTCTCAGCCACGCGAATGCCGCGTCGCACACAGCACCTGCCATAAGGCGGGAAGGTGGGACATTTTCAAACAGTCTGCTAAGTCAAGCAGACCGCAAAGGCATTTATCACCACCCACTAGTCCTAAAAGGCATGGCTTCAGGTGTACAAGCACATCAAAGGCGCATCTTCATGCCAGGGAGGTAGCAGCAGCTCGTGCGAACTCCCCCCAGGCCAGGGAGGCAGCAGCTCGTGCAAACGCCCCCTTACCGCCATGCCAAGGAGGTAGCAGCAGCTCGTGCGAACTCCCCCTAGGCCAGGGAGGTAGAATCAGCTTGTGCGAACTCCCCCATCTCACCAAGCCAGGGAGGCAGCAGCTCGTGAGAACTCCCCCTATCTCACCACCCAGGGAGGTAGCAGCTCGTGCGATCCCCTCGTCTGCATCCAGGACAGGCAGAGATGAAGTCACAAGGGTGGCTGAGGTTGTCAGCGTGTACACTGATGTTAGACTATCTGAACTCGTGCTGAATACTAAACTTAGTGCAATACCTACTGCTTTCTTGGCGAGCACTAGTGTCACAATAATTGCCATGCCTGACACTGCATTTCCAAACTTGCTGAACAAGGCCTCATTTACTCTTGCCAATGTGTGCATTTATGCATATGGCTCACGGAAGCCTCTAAAGTGCCTTGGCTGGTTTCATATGACACTTTCATAAACTTTTCACTCCACTGAGAGTGACCTGTATGTGACAGAGGTGTCTGTAGAGGCCACAGAAGAGGAAAGCCTATGCATCTTACACACATTTCCGGTTTACCGGCAAACTCAAATATTGCCAGATTCACCTGCATATTTATGAGTAGGTGGAGCCAGTAACTCAACACTTTTGTTAGAGAAGCAAGGGGAGAATGAACTCGATAATCTGTTGAAGAAAGGCATATGAGGCGGACCCATACCGCCCCCATAGGCCCTGAGTCAAAATGTCCCACTGGAGATACAATTAGACTGTGTGGATATGCACTCCGACCTTGCAATTCAAAGGGAACACATTTTCAATGCATAATACACCAACTTAAAGGTACCAAATTCTTTTAGAACCCAGACTTGAACAAAGCATACCATTAGCTGGAGAAGAGCCCCGGCTACATCACCAAGTTTGATACACACCTTAGTTTTTACCAATACAAGCACAAGAGATTTGGTGCGTTACTGGCAGCTGAGGTATTTCAACAAGAAATCCACACAATTATTTCCCAACTGTTAAACTACAGTGAAAACGTACTTGTGTTCAGAACAATCAGATGAGAGTCTGATGAGACCCTCATCATGGTATGCCAAGCACTCAGAGATGCCGGCCTAAACTTTAATTAAGGCAGTACCATTTTTCCCACGTTTTATCACAGCATATTTTCACACAGAGGTATGTGCCCTAACCATGACAAGATCGCAGAACTCAGTTTAGGTTTAGCACCCCAAATGTGCCTGCCCTGTGCTCCTTTCTGGGCCCTTCCAGTTAATATGCAGGATGGATCCAGCTTTTGCCACTGTTAGCACCCCCTTAAGAGACTTGATGAAAAAGGGGACCTGTTTGAATCAATTGTCAGAACAATTTCAAAATGCATTTGAAAAAGTTTGCAACAAGACTGCACGTGCTGAGAACTTGACATACTTTGATCCAGGACTTCCTACAGAAATTGTGGGAGATGTGCGTCCAATGGGCTTTGGAGCCAAACTAGCTCTGAGAGACAGTGATCCAACTGCTCGTGACGCATATGGCCTAGCCAGTAGGAGTCTCACAAGCCCAGAACAAGCCTGCTCTAAAGCAGAAGAGGAAAGTTTGGCTATTATGTACGCCTGCGAGCACTTTCATCACTATGTATATGGTAAACTCTTTACCATCATCATTGATCTTCAGACATTGGCTTCCATACTTGGCAATACCAAAATAAAGTTATCCCTGTGGACTGTCCTGTCCTCAGGATCATAAAAAAAACATTGTACACCAGCCAAGAAAAGACAAAAACGTTCCACATTTTGTTTCCTGGTATCCAATCCTGCTACCTGAAGCAAGACCTACAAATGCAGAAGACTACCTCGGTTATGTTTTTATGTAGGATCGCCCTTGTGGCAAGTAACACTGGAAGACCCAATTTTCCAGACTGTCATTGAACTTCTGAATGACCAGAGGCAGCTAGACTTAGTGTGTGTTTCCAAACAATTCAAATACAGCAGACAAGTTGATCTCAGAGTTTTCCAAAACATTCATAAATAAACTTGCTATGCCACTGGACAGGTGCTCAGAGGCACTTGTATTATGATACATTGTTGCAAGAAAATTCCACTTCTGTAGTCATCACCATTTTTTGCTAGAATTTGCTGTTGTTTTTTTTGACTCTGCTTGGTGAGACACTGCTAACGAGGCCCCAGTGCATGTCCTCTGACCCCTAAAATATGTTGAAATTGGCTACACTCCTTATTGGCATTTTTAACTTACATATAAGCTGCTAGCAAATGGTACAACGGTGTATCTAGGGTCTGTAAGTTAAATGTCAATAGTATACTGCAGCACTTACTGTGCCACCACCAAAGGGATAATGCAAAGCATGTTTCCAGGCATGTCCCTGCAGCGTGGGTGTAGGAAGATGGCTCTATATATACTATTTCAAAGTAAGAAATAGCGTGCACAAAGAGATAATTCTAATGCTCTATTTTGCGGTAGTGTGGTCGAGTAGTAGGCTTATCAGAGGGTAGTGTTAAGCATTTGTTGTACACACACAGGCAATAAATGAGGAACACACACTCAAAGACAATTCCAGGCCAATAGGTTTTTATATAGAACAATATATTTTCTTAGTTTATTTTAAGAACCACAGGTTCAAGATTTACAAACAATACTTTAAATGAAAGGTATTTCACTCAGGTGTCTTAGGAACTTTGAATTATCACAATAGCATGTACAGTTTTGGCAAAAATGGCAATAAGCTATTTTAAAAGTGGCCACTTAGTGCAAAAATCAACAGTTCCTGGGGGAGGTAAGTAAATGTTTAAGTTCACAGGTAAGTAAAACACTTACAGGGTTCAAAGTTGGGTCCAAGGTAGCCCACCGTTGGGGGTTCAAAGCAACCCCAAAGTTACCACACCAGCAGCTCAGGGCCGGTCAGGTGCAGAGGTGAAAGTGGTGCCCAAAACACATAGGGGGTCATTCCGACCCTGGCGGTAAAAACCGCCAGGGCCGGGGACCGCGGATGCACCGCCAACAGGCTGGCGGTGCATCCTTGGGCATTCTACCGCCGCGGTCAGAAACGGGAAACCGGCGGTGTCCCGCCGGTTTCCCGCCGCCCTAGGGAATCCTCCATAGCGTGCCAGAACCTGGCTGGCGGTAACGGGTGTCGTGGGGCCCCTGGGGGCCCCTGCAGTGCCCATGCCAATGGCATGGGCACTGCAGGGGCCCCCTAACAGGGCCCCACCAAGATTTTCAGTGTCTGCCAAGCAGACACTGAAAATCGCGACGGGTGCAACTGCACCCGTCGCACCCCTTCCACTCTGCCGGCTCCATTCCGAGCCGGTATCCTCATGGAAGGGGGTTTCCCGCTGGGCTGGCGGGCGGCCTTCTGGCGGTCGCCCACCAGCCCAGCGGGAAACTCAGAATTACCGCGGCGGTCTTTTGACCGCGCAGTGGTATTCTGACGGCGGGACTTTGGCGGGCGGCCTCCGCCGCCCGCCAAAGTCAAAATGACCCCCATAGGCTTCAATGGAAATAGGGGTGCCCCGGTTCCAGTCTGCCAGCAGGTAAGTACCTGCGACTTCAGAGGGCAGACCAGGGGGTTTTTGTAGGGCACCGGGGGGGACACAAGGAGGCACAGAAAGTACACCCTCAGCGGCACAGGGGCGGCCGGGTGCAGAGTGCAAACAGGCGTCGGGTTTTCAATAGAGATCAATGGGGAGACCCGGGGGTCTCTTCAATGATGCAGGCAGGCACAGGGGGGGGCTCCTCGGGGTAACCACCACCTGGGCTAGGCATAGGGTCACCTGGGGGTCGCACCTGCACTGGAGTTCGGTTCCTTCAGGTCCTGGGGGCTGCGGGTGCAGTGTGGTTTCCAGGGGTCGGGTTCCTTGAAGCAGGCAGTCACGGTTAGGGGGAGCCTCTGGATTTCCTCTGCAGGCGTCGCTGTTGGGGCTCAGGCGGGTCAACTCTGGCTACTCACGGGCTCGCAGTCGCCGGGGAGTCCTCCCTGTAGAGTTAGTTTTCCGCAGGTCGAGCCGGGGGCGTCGGGTGCAGAGTGGGAAGTCTCACGCTTCCGGCGGGAAACGTGTGGTCTTTAAAAGTTGCTTCTTTGTTGCAAAGTTGCAGTTTTGTTGAACAGGGCCGCTGTTCTCCGGAGCTTCTTGGTCCTTTTAGATGCAGGGCAGTCCTCTGAGGCTTCAGAGGTCGCTGGTCCCTGTTGGATGCGTCGCTGTTGCAGTTTTTCTTGAAGTGGGAAGACAGGCCGGTAGGACTGGGGCCAAAGCAGTCGTCATCTCCGTCTTCTCTGCAGGGCTTTAGGTCAGCAGTCCTTCTTCATCTTCAGGTTGCAGGAATCTATCTTCCTCGGTTCTGGGAGGCCCTAAATACTCAATTTAGGGGTGTGTTTAGGTCTGGGAGGGCAGTAGCCAATGGCTAGTGGCCCTGAGGGTGGCTATACCCTCTTTGTGCCTCCTCCCTGTGGGGAGGGGGGCACATCCCTAATCCTATTGGGGGAATCCTCCATCTGCAAGATGGAGGATTTCTAAAAGTAAGAGTCACCTCAGCTCAGGACACCTTAGGGGCTGTCCTCACTGGGGAGTGACTCCTCCTTGTTTTTCTCATTATCTCCTCCAGCCTTGCTGCCAAAAGTGGGGGCAGTGGCCGGAGGGGCGGGCATCTCCACTAGCTGGGATGCCCTGTGGCTCTGTAACAAAGGGTGTGAGCCTTTGAGGCTCACCGCCAGGTGTTACAGTTCCTGCAGGGGGAGGTGAGAAGCACCTCCACCCAGTACAGGCTTTGTTCCTGCCTACAGAGTGACAAAGGCACTCTCCCCATGTGGCCAGCAACATGTCTGGTGTGTGGCAGGCTGGACAAAAACTAGTCAGCCCACACTGGAGACGGGTATGTTTTCTAAGATGTTCTCTGGGTGTATTTTTACAATAAAGTGCACACTGGCATCAGTGTGCATTTATTGTGCTGAGAAGTTTGATACCAAACTTCACAGTTTTCAGTGTAGCCATTATGGTGCTGTGGAGTTCGTGTTTGACAGACTCCCAGACCATATACTCTTATGGCTACCCTGCACTTACAATGTCTAAGGTTTTGCTTAGACACTGTAGGGGCATAGTGCTCATGCACTTATGCCCTCACCTGTGGTATAGTGCACACTGCCTTGGGGCTTTAAGGCCTGCTAGAGGGGTGACTTACCTATGCCATAGGCAGTGTGAGGTTGGCATGGCACTCTGAGGGGAGTGTCATGTCGACGTAGTCATTTTTCTCCCCACCAGCACACACAAGCTGGCAAGCAGTGTGTATGTGCTGAGTGAGGAGTACCCAGGGTGGCATAAGACATGCTACAGCCCTTAGAGACCTTCCCTGGCATCAGGGCCCTTGGTACCAGGGGTACCAGTTACAAGGGACTTACCTGGGTGCCAGGGTTGTGCCAGTTGTGGAGACAAAGGTACAGTTTAGGGAAAGAACATTGGTGCTGGGGCCTGGTTAGCACGGTCCCAGCACACTTTCAAATCATAACTTGGCATCAGCAAAGGCAAAAAGTCAGGGGGTAACCATGCCAAGGAGGCAATTCCTTACACAACCCCCCCCCCCCCCAAACGAAAGAGGATGAGACTAACCTTTCCCAAGAGAGTCTTCATTTTCTAAGTGGAAGAACCTGGAAAGGCCATCTGCATTGGCACTGGCAGTCCCAGGTCTGTGTTCCACTATAAAGTCCATTCCCTGTAGGGAGATGGACCACCTCAACAGTTTTGGATTTTCACCTTTCATTTGCATTAGCCATCTGAGAGGTCTGTGGTCAGTTTGAACTACAAAGTGTGTACCAAAGAGGTATGATCTCAGCTTCTTCAGGGACCAAACCACAGCAAAGGCCTCCTTCTCAATGGCACTCCAACGCTGCTCCCTGGGGAGCAACCTCCTGCTCATAAAAGCAACAGGCTGGTCAAGGCCATCATCATTTGTTTGGGACAAAACTGCCCCTATCCCATGTTCAGAGGCATCAGTCTGCACAATGAACTGCTTGGAGTAATCTGGAGGTTTGAGAACTGGTGCTGTGCCCATAGCTTGTTTCAGGGTGTCAAAGGCCTGTTGGCACTCTATAGTCCAGTTTACGTTCTTGGGCATTTTCTTGGAGGAAAGTTCTGTGAGGGGTGTCACTATGGATCCATATCCCTTCACAAACCTCCTGTAGTAACCAGTCAAGCCAAGGAATGACCTGACTTGAGTCTGGGTTTTTGGAGCTACCCAGTCCAGAATAGTCTGGATCTTGGGTTGGAGTGGCTGAACTTGGCCTCCACCTACAAGGTGTCCCAAGTAAACCACAGTACCCTGCCCTATCTGACATTTAGGTGCCGTGATAGAGAGGCCGGCTGCTTGCAGGGCCTGCAAAACCTTCTTCAGGTGGACCAGGTGATCCTGCCAGCTGGAGCTAAAGACAGCAATATCATCAAGATAAGCTGCACTAAAGGACTCCAAGCCAGCAAGGACTTGATTCACCAACCTTTGGAAGGTGGCAGTGGCATTCTTTAAGCTAAAGGGCATCACAGTAAACTGATAGTGCCCATCAGGTATAGAGAATGCTGTCTATTCTTTTGCTCCTGGTGCCATTTTGATTTGCCAGTACCCTGCTGTCAAGTCAAAGGTACTCAATTATTTGGCAGCACCTCGTTTGTCAATTAACTCATCTGCCCTTGGAATGGGATGGGCATCTGTCTTGGTGACAGAATTAAGTCCTCTGTAGTCCACACAAAACCTCATCTCCCTCTTACCATCTTTTGTGTGAGGTTTGGGGACTAAGACCACTGGGCTAGCCCAGGGGCTGTCAAAGTGCTCAATGACTCCCAATTCCAGCATCTTGTGGACTTCCGCTTTGATGCTTTCCTTAACTTGGTCAGACTCTCTAAAAAGTTTGTTTTTGACAGGCATGCTGTCTCCTGTGTCCACATCATGGGTACACAGGTGTGTCTGACCAGGGGTTACGGAAAAGAGCTCAGCAAACTGTTGTAAGACTTTCCTACAGTCAGCTTGCTGTTGGCCAGAGAGGGTGTCTGAATAGATCACTCCATCTACTGAGCCATCTTTAGGGTCAGTGGAGAGGAGATCAGGGAGAGGTTCACTCTCAGCTTCCTGGTCCTCATCTGTAACCATTAACATGTTTACATCTGCCCTGTCATGGAGAATTTGAGGTGGTTCACATGGATCACCCTTTTGGGGGTCCTGCTAGTGCCTAGGTCTACCAGGTAGGTGACCTGACTCTTTCTCTCTAGCACTGGGTAAGGGCCACTCCATCTGTCCTGAAGTGCCCTGGGAGCCATAGGCTCCAGAACCCAGACTTTCTGCCCTGGCTGAAACTCAACCATAGCACCCTTTTGGTCATACCACATCTTCTGGAGTTGTTGGCTGGCCTCAAGATTTTTACTTGCCTTTTCCATGTACTCTGCCATCCTGGAATGTAGGCCTAGTACACAGTCCACTATATCTTGCTTAGGCTCAAGAAGAGGTCTCTCCCAGCCTTCTTTCACAAGAGCTAGTGGTCCCCTTACAGGATGGCCAAACAGAAGTTCAAAGGGGAAACCGACTTCATCTCCCCGCACGCCCTCGCCTCGCCGGACTACATCCTCCTAGGCGACCTCAACTTCCATCTGGAACAGAACAACGACCCCAACACCACCGCCCTGCTCGACAACCTCGCCAACCTCGGCCTCAAGCAACTGGTGAACACCGCCACCCACATCGCCGGACACACGCTCGACCCTATCTTCTCTGCCAGCAAACACATCTTCTTCAGCCACACCTCCGCTCTACACTGGACCGACCACAGCTGTGTCCACTTCACATTCCGACGCTAGACCTGCCACCTCCGCACTCAACCCATCCCTCGTCGACAGTGGAACAAGATCCCCGAAGAGCAACTCCTCTCCGCACTCGCCGCCAACCAACCCACCCTCACCACCGACCCCAACGACGCAGCCCTCAGCCTCACAAACTGGATCTCCAACTGCGCAGACAACCTTGCTCCCCTCAAACGCACGCATCGACAGACCAACACCAAAAAACCTCTCTGGTTCGCTGACACCCTCAAAGAATCAAAGAAAACTTGTCGCACCCTCGAGAAGGCCTGGCGCAAGGACCACACCGCTGACAACATGACCGCCCTCAAGAACGCTACCCGCGAACACCACCACCTGATCCGCGCTGCCAAAAGGAACTTTTTCACCGACAGACTGGACAAAAACAGCCACAACACTAGAGAACTTTTCAGCATCGTCAAGGAGTTCTCCAACCCTAACGCCAACGCAAACGCCGTCACGCCCTCACAGGATTTGTGCGAATCCCTCGCCACCTTCTTCCACCGCAAGATCAGCGACCTCCACGACAGCTTCGGACACCAGACCCAACCTAACATCACCGAACCCGCACCCCCGGCCTTCACCCTCAACAACTGGACCCACATCAACACTGAAGAAACCAAATCCATCATGAACTCTATCCACTCCGGCGTCCCTTCGGACCCCTGCCCTCACTTCATCTTTAATAAAGCCGACGACATCATCGCCCCGCACCTCCAGGCCGTCATCAACTCTTCTTTTTCTTCTGCTACCTTCCCCGAATGCTGGAAACACGCCGAAGTCAACGCCCTCCTAAAGAAACCTACAGCTGACCCGAGCGACCTGAAAAACTTCCGCCCCATCTCTCTCCTGCCTTTCCCAGCCAAGGTAATAGAGAAGACCGTCAACAAACAGCTGACCACCTTCCTGGAAAACAACAACCTGCTCGACCCTTCACAAACCGGATTCCGAACCAACCACAGCACGGAAACCGCCCTCATCTCAGTCACAGATGACATCAGAACCCTGATGGACAACGGTGAAACAGTCGCCCTCATCCTCCTCGACCTCTCGGCGGCCTTCGACACCGTCTGTCACCGCACCCTAATCACCCGCCTCCGCTCCACCGGGATCCAAGGCCAGGCCCTGGACTGGATCGCCTCCTTCCTCTCAAACCGTTCCCAAAGAGTTTACCTCCCACCGTTTCGCTCAGACCCCACCGAGATCATCTGCGGCGTACCTCAAGGCTCATCGCTCAGCCCAACACTCTTCAATGTCTACATGAGCCCCCTCGCCAACATCGTACGCAAGCACGACATCATCATCACCTCCTACGCCGACGACACCCAACTTATACTCTCCCTCACCAAGGACCCCGCCAGCGCCAACACCAACCTACAAGAGGGTATGAAGGACGTCGCAGATTGGATGAGGCTCAGCCGCCTAAAGCTGAACTCTGACAAAACGGAAGTCCTCATCCTCGGCAACACCCCGTCCGCCTGGGACGACTCCTAGTGGCCCACGGCCCTCGGCACCGCACCGACCCCCACAGACCACGCCCGCAACCTCGGCTTCATCTTGGACCCCCTTCTCACCATGACCAAGCAAGTCAACGCCGTGTCCTCCGCCTGCTTCCTCACCCTCCGCATGCTCCGCAAGATCTTCCGCTGGATCCCCGCCGACACTAGAAAAACCGTGACCCATGCCCTCGTCACGAGCCGCCTGGACTACGGCAACACCCTCTACGCTGGGACCACCACCAAACTCCAAAATCACCTGCAACGCATTCAAAACGCCTCGGCCCGCCTCATCCTCGACGTACCCCGCAACAGCCACATCTCCGCACACCTGAGACACCTGCATTGGCTCCCAGTCAGCAATAGGATCACCTTTCGACTTCTCACCCACGCACACAAAGCCCTCCACAACAAGGGACCGGAATACCTCAACCGACGCCTCAGCTTCTACGTCCCCACCCGCCTCCTCCGTTCCTCTGGCCTCGCGCTCGCTGCCGTCCCTCGCATCCGCCGCTCCACGGCGGGTGGGAGGTCTTTCTACTTCCTGGCAGCCAAGACCTGGAACTCCCTCCCCACCAGCCTCAGGACCACCCAGGACCACTCAACATTCCAGAGACTCCTAAAAACCTGGCTTTTCGAGCAGCAGTAACCCCCCCCCTTCCTCCTAGCGGCTTGAGACCCGCACGGGTGAGTAGCGCGCTTTATAAATGTTAATGATTTGATTTGATTTGATTTGAAACCCTACTCCCTTCTGAGGCACCTCTCTGTAGGCAAAAAGCAGACATGGCAAGAGGACATCACATCTCCTTTTGAGCTCTTCAGGGAGCCCCATGATCATGCCCTTCAATGTCTTGTTGAATCTTTCCACTAGACCATTGGTTTGTAGATGGTATGGTGTGGTGAATTTGTAAGTCACCCCACACTCATTCCACATGTCCTTCAGGTATGCTGACATGAAGTTGGTACCTCTGTCAGACACCACCTCCTTAGGAAATCCCACTCTGGTAAAGATACCAATGAGTGCTTTGGCTACTGCAGGGGCAGTAGTGGACCTAAGGGGAACTGCTTCAGGGTACCTAGTAGCATGATACACTACTACTAGGATATACTGATTCCCTGAGGCTGTGGGAGGTTCAAGTAGACCCACTATGTCCACTCCCACTCTTTCAAAGGTGACCCCCACCACTGGAAGTGGAATGCGGGGGGCCTTTGGATCACCACCTGTCTTACCACTGGCTTGACAGGTGGCACAGGAGGGCACAAAACACCTTTACTTTCTGGGACATGTTGGGCCAAAAGAAATGGTTGACTAACCTCTCCCAAGTCTTGGTTTGTCCCAAATGCCCAGCAAGTGGAATATCATGGGCTAAGGTTAGGATGAACTCTCTAAACCCCTGAGGCACTACCACTCTTCTAGTGGCACCAGGTTTGGTATCTCTTGCCTCAGTGTAAAGGAGTCCATCTTCCCAATAGACCCTAAGTGTTCCACTGATTTTTCCTTTGGACTCTTCAGCAGCTTGCTGCCTAAGGCCTTCAAGAGAGGGACAGGTTTCTTGCGCCTTACACAGCTGTTCCCTTGGTGGACCCCCTGGGCCTAAGAGTTCAACCTGATAAGGTTCCAACTCCATGGGCTCAGTTCCCACAGAGGGCAGAACTTCTTCCTGGGAACAGAGGTTCTTTTTCTTTTGCTGTGTTGAAGCTGGTTCCCCAGTCTTCTTTCCTTTCCTCTTGGAGGGTTGGGCCATTATTCCATGATCCAACACCTCTTTTTCACCCTGCGCCTTGCACTGTGCCCTTGTCTTGACACACACCAGTTCAGGGATACCCAGCATGGCTGCATGGGTTTTGAGTTCTACCTCAGCCCATGCTGAGGACTCCAGGTCATTTCCAAGCAAACAGTCTACTGGGATAGCAGAGGAGACTACCACCTGTTTCAGGCCAGTGACCCCTCCCCATTCTAAAGTTACCATAGCCATGGGATGTACTTTAGTCTGATTGTCAGCGCTGGTAACTGGATACGTTTGTCCAGTCAGGTATTGTCCTGGGAAAACCAGTTTGTCTGTCACCATTGTGACACTGGCACCTGTATCCCTCAGGGCTTCTACACTAGTCCCATTAATTAAGAGTTGCTGCCTGTATTTTTGCATATTAGGGGGCCAGGCTGCCAGTGTGACTAAGTCCACCCCACCCTCAGAAACTAATGTAGCTTCAGTGTGAACCCTGATTTACTATGGGCACACTGTTGATCCCACCTGGAGACTGGCTATTCCAGTGCTAACTGTAGTAGTAGTAGAAGTGGAACCTTTCTTGGGACAGGCCTTGTCTCCAGTTTGGTGTCCCTGCTGATTACAGCTACGACACCAGGCCTTTTTGTGATCAAAGTTTTTAGCCTTGTACCCAAAATTGGATTGTGAAGAGGCTTTGGGCCCTCCCTCCTGAGCAGGTTTTTGGGGCCCTGTAGAAGACTCTTTAATTCTACCCTTGGATGTCGCAACACTCTTCCCCTGGGGAGTCTTTGTGACCCCTTTCGTTTGGTCACCCCCTGTGGAAGTCTTGGTCCCCCTAGTTTTGACCCAATGGTCTGCCTTCTTTACCAATTCTTGGGGAGGAATTGGACCTAGGTCTACCAGATGCTGATGCAGTTTATCATTGAAACAATTACTTAAAAGGTGTTCTTTCATAAACAGATTGTACAGCCGATCATAATCATTTGCACCACTGCCATTAATCCAACCATCCAGTGTTTTGACTGAGAAGTCAACAAAATCAACCCAGGTCTGGCTCGAGGATTTTTGAGCCCCCCTGAACCTAATCCTGTACTCCTCAGTTGAGAATACAAAGCCCTCAATCAGGGTAGCCTTCATGAGGTCATAGGATTCTGCATCTTTTCCAGAGAGTGTGAGGAGTCTATCACTACACTTTCCAGTGAACATTTCCCAAAGGAGAGCACCCCAGTGAGATTTGTTTACTTTTCTGGTTGCACAAGCCCTCTCAAAAGCTGTGAACCATTGGTGATGTCATCACCATCTTCATATTTTGTTACAATCCCTTTGGGGATTTTTAGCATGTCAGGAGTATCTCTGACCCTATTTAAGTTGCTGCCACCATTGATGGGAGCTAAGCCCATCTCTTGTCTTTCCTTTTCTATGGCTAGGAGCTGTCTCTCCAAAGCCAATCTTTTGGTCATCCTGGCTAACAGGAGGTCATCTTCATTAAGGCTGCCCTCAATGCTTCCAGAGTTGCTGGACTCCCCTGTGAGAGAAGCAGCATCTCTGACTATCACTTGTGGAGTCAGGGTTGGAGGAACTCTGATCTCCCTAAATAGGACTGGAGGGGGGAAATTCTCCTCCACATCACTAGCTTCCCCCTCTGTAAGGGTATCTTCAGAGGGGTTGTCTCTAGCAAACTCTGCCAAGAGCTCCTGAAGCTGTACTTTGGTAGGGTTTGATCCAGTTTTTATCTTTTTGATTTTGCAGAGAGTCCTCAACTCTGACATCCTAAGATGCAGGTAAGAGGTGAGGTTGAGCTATACCACCATCTCTTCTGCAGTAAACATTATTTCTCTAAAGGTTGGGATACTTTTTAAGAATCTAAAACTATCTCTAGAACTTAATCCAAGCTTTTACAAAACGTTTAAACTCTAAAAGAAATGCTAAGAGGGACTAACACAAGGCCCTAGCAGGACTTTTAAAAATTTAGAAAAATAGCTCAAATTTCAAAAATCAGTTTCTAATGACAATTTTTGGAATTTATTCGTGTGATCAGGTATTGGCTGAGTAGTCCAGCCAATGCAGAGTCTTGTATCCCACCGCTGCCACCAATGTAGGAAGTTGGCTCTGTATATACTATTTCAAAGTAAGAAATAGCGTGCACAGAGTCCAAGGGTTCCCCTTAGAGGTAAGATAGTGGCAAAAAGAGATAATTCTAATGCTCTATTTTGCGGTAGTGTGGTCGAGCAGTAGACTTATCAGAGGGTAGTGTTAAGAATTTGTTGTGCACACACAGGCAATAAATGAGGAACACACACTCAAAGACAATTCCAGGCCAATAGGTTTTTATATAGAAATATATATTTTCTTAGTTTATTTTAAGAACCACAGGTTCAAGATTTACAAACAATACTTTAAATGAAAGGTATTTCACTCAGGTATCTTAGGAACTTTGAATTATCACAATAGCATGTACAGTTTTGGCAAAAATGGCAATAAGCTATTTTAAAAGTGGACACTGCAAAAATCAACTGTTCCTGGGGAGTTAAGCTAATGTTAAGTTCACAGGTAAGTAAAACACTTACAGGGTTCAAAGTTGGATCCAAGGTAGCCCACCATTGGGGGTTCAAGGCAACCCCAAAGTTACCACACCAGCAGCTCAGGGCCAGTCAGGTGCAGAGGTCAAAGTGGTGCCCAAAACACATAGGCTTCAATGGAAATAGGGGTGCCCCGGTTCCAGTCTGCCAGCAGGTAAGTACCTGCGACTTCGGAGGGCAGATCAGGGGGGTTTTGTAGGGCACTGGGGGGGACACAAGCAGGCACAGAAAGTACACCCTCAGCGGCACAGGGGCGGCCGGGTGCAGAGTGGAAACAGGCATTGGGTTTTCAATAGAGATCAATGGGGAGACCCGGGGATCTCTTCAACGATGCAGGCAGGCACAGGGGGGGCTCCTCGGGGTAGCCACCACCTGGGCTAGGCAGAGGGTCGCCTGGGGGTCGCTCCTGGACTGGAGTTCGGTTCCTTCAGGTCCTGGGGGCTGCGGGTGCAGTGTGGTTTCCAGGGGTCGGGTTCCTTGAAGCAGGCAGTCGCGGTCAGGGGGAGCCTCTGGATTTCCTCTGCAGGCATCGTTGGGGGGCTCAGGCGGGTCAACTCTGGTTACTCATGGGCTAGCAGTCGCCGGGGAGTCCTCCCTGTAGAGTTAGTTTTCCGCAGGTCGAGCCAGGGGCGTCGGGTGCAGAGTGGGAAGTCTCACGCTTCCGGCGGGAAACGTGTGGTCTTTAAAAGTTGCTTCTTTGTTGCAAAGTTGCAGTTTTGTTGAACAGGGCCGCTGTTCTCGGGAGCTTCTTGGTCCTTTTAGATGCAGGGCAGTCCTATGAGGCTTCAGAGGTCGCTGGTCCCTGTTGGATGCGTCGCTGTTGCAGTTTTTCTTGAAGTGGGGAGACAGGCCGGTAGAGCTGGGGCCAAAGCAGTCGTCGTCTCCGTCTTCTCTGCAGGGCTTTAGGTCAGCAGTCCTTCTTCATCTTCAGGTTGCAGGAATCTATCTTCCTTGGTTCTGGGAGCCCCTAAATACTCAATTTAGGGGTGTGTTTAGGTCTGGGAGGGCAGTAGCCAATGGCTACTGGCCCTGAGGGTGGCTACACCCTCTTTGTGCCTCCTCCCTGTGGGGAGGGGGCACATCCCTAATCCTATTGGGGTAATCCTCCATCTGCAAGATGGAGGATTTCTAGAAGTAAGAGTCACCTCAGCTCAGGACACCTTAGGGGCTGTCCTCACTGGGGAGTGGCTCCTCCTTGTTTTTCTCATTATCTCCTCCAGCCTTGCTGCCAAAAGTGGGGGCAGTGGCCGGAGGGGCGGGCATCTCCACTAGCTGGAATGCCCTGTGGCGCTGTAACAAAGGGGGTGAGCCTTTGAGGCTCACCGCCAGGTGTTACAGTTCCTGCAGGGGGAGGTGAGAAGCACCTCCACCCAGTACAGGCTTTATTCCTGGCCACAGAGTGACAAAGGCACTCTCCCCATGTGGCCAGCAACATGTCTGGTGTGTGGCAGGCTGGCAAAAACTAGTCAGCCCACACTGGAGTTGGGTATGTTTTCAGGGGGCATCTCTAAGATGCCCTCTGGGTGTATTTTTACAATAAAGTGCACACTGCCATCAGTGTGCATTTATTGTGCTGAGAAGTTTGATACCAAACTTCACAGTTTTCAGTGTAGCCATTATGGTGCTGTGGAGTTCATGTTTGACAGACTCCCAGACCATATACTTTATGGCTACCCTGCACTTACAATGTCTAAGGTTTTGCTTAGACACTGTAGGGGCATAGTGCTCATGCACCTATGCCCTCACCTGTGGTATAGTGCACCCTGCCTTAGGGGGGTAAGGCCTGCTAGAGGGGTGACTTACCTGTGTCATAGGCAGTGTGAGGTTGGCATGGCACTCTGAGGGGAGTGCCATGTCGACTTAGTCATTTTCTCCCCACCAGCACACACAAGCTGGAAAGCAGTGTGTATGTGCTGAGTGAGGGGTCCCCATGGTGGCATAAGACATGCTGCAGCCCTTGGAGACCTTCCCTGGTATCAGGGCCCTTGGTGCCAGGGGTACCAGTTACAAGGGACTTACCTGGGTGCCAGGGTTGTGCCAATTGTGGAGACAAAGGTACAGTTTAGCGAAAGAACACTGGTGCTGGAGCCTGGTTAGCAGGGTCCCAGCACACTTTCAAATCATAACTTGGCATCAGCAAAGGCAAAAAGTCAGGGGGTACCCATGCCAAGGAGGCATTTCCTTACAGTGGGTACACAGCTTTAAAACAGCCAATTCAATCTGGCAAAACAAACATTTTGCCAGGCCTAAATCTTCCTTTTTAATACTTATAATTCACCCCTAAGATAGGCCCTTACTGCCAAAAGGGAAGAGCGCATGGTATTTAAAAAGTAGGGCATGTGTAATTTATATATTACATGTCCTTGCAGTGAAAACCTCCCAAGTTGGATGGAAGGCAAGATGGCGGCCAAATGATTCGGCTGTACTGTGCTCCCTCCCTCTGTCCAGCCTTTCGGATGTAGATGCCCCGCCTGCCTTCGTTCCCGAACCTGTTATCGGCTATGAGTGTTTTTCGAACTAGTTACAGGCAGTAAGCGAGCTCACCTCGGTGTTTGGAATTCGCCTGTTTGTTAACATGTTTGGCAGCAAGCGCGCTACATTGTTTCAGCGTGTTGGTGAGGAGGTGCATAACATGTGTGCCGGTGAGAGGATCAAAGGCGGCATCCGCTGGAGTTGGAGCTGGGGCCGCCGCGAGCCAGGACAGAACCCTTGGCTCTGGTGGTGCAAGAGAATGCAAGGTGGTGAGAGAGTCTATATGGACGGCAGGTGACCAGGATAAAAGAAAGTCAGCGTCCTTGGCAAAATTGGTGAGTGCTCCTTTAGAGAAATATTTTAAAACAAAAACACACGCTGATTTGGCAGTAAAATGGAAAGAGACTACTGGTAAAATTATTGATATAGGTGGGATTGTGGAGTAAAATGCGACTATATTGTCCACTGATTGTGTGATCGAGCAAGAGGACGGAGAGATACACAAGGAATCTTTACAAACAGTAAATGCTGAAGTTTCCCTCACTCCTGTATGCATAAATTTGTCCATGGAAGAAGCAGAGGAGGACAGGAAATTTGAATCAAGTAACGACTCGGCTCCTAGAGACACCCTAGCCCAGGCAGAGGCACAGGCTCTGACGCAGGCCATGGTTCATGACTTATCATCTTTAAATATGGGTCAGAAGGGCAAGCAAATCCAGGGTAAAAGGGGCCTGACCTCCAAAAATGGTCAAGATTTAGATTTGGGGGATAGATTTTACTCTTTATCCGCCCAATCTAGTTGGACTAGTGATGAAGCTATTGAATCCTGGGGAGGGAGCAGTCGGGCTTAGAAATCATCCTGGTCTGAAGTGGGCTCCGAGACAACCACACCGGGCGAGGATGAAGATGAGAAGTCTGAATGGGGGGAAAGCGTCAGGTCAACCTGAAAGCTTTAAAGTGGCTACGGTTAAAAAAAAAAGATGAAGAAGAGAATTTCTTGTTCAGGCTCACCTGACCGCCAAATCACCACCAAAGCATCCAAAGCCTTACAATGGGATTATTCCCCAGCGCCTGGGCTTGGTGGTCTTGGCTCCTTGGGTGGTTCTTTCGCTGACACAACCCAAACTTCCCTGGAGATGATACTCCAGAGTATTATGGAGCAATGGGAGGAGACAAAAGATGAGAACCGCAGAACACAACTGGCTTGCCGCAAAACACAGGGAGCTATTCTACGGGTGGCTAAGACTTGCACCGACTTTGCAATACGTATAGGAGAGGCTGAAACCCGTATATCGAAATTGGAGAATGATACTGCTACGCAAGGGGAGATTAGATAATCTTTGAGAAGCCAAATGGAGGACAATCAGTAGAAAATGGCAGATTTTGAAAATAGAACTAGGCAAAATAATCTTTGAGTCCTGGGTAACCCGGAGGGGATGGAAGGGGCACATCCATGGAGCTTTGTGGTGAATCTCCTAAAGGAAGCCCTCCCAGATTTAGCGCAATGGGATTGGGAGAAGGTAGTTCAGAGAGCCCATAGATTCCCCTTCAAACTGAGAAAAACAGATTTAGAAGGAGGGAAACCCAGGGTTATATGTCTTCATCATTATCTGGTAAGACAGGCTGTGTATGACCTTGCTCGCCCGGATCGCAAACGTACTGCTCTAGGATGTGATTTTTTCGTTAGGCCGGATTATTGTCTACGGTTGAAAGAAGGTGGAGGCTTAGACAATTAATCTCACCCCTGCAGAACAAAGGCGCTCAGGCCTTTTTGATGAATCCAGCCAAACGGAAAGTGATAGTAGGTGGCAGGACTTCTTTTGTGGTGATACACAAGGGGTGGAAATACAATTTTGGTTATATGGTGTTAAGGGGGAGGGGTTTGAGGTTCGGGGGGGATTCAAGGGGTGCACTAATCCATCATGGGAAGGACCTGGTTGGTCCTGTGCCTTCTAACATGTGGGGGGGGTGTGGGAGGGAGTTCAGGGGTTAGCGGATGTGTCAGGGGGTGGGTCTGGGCGGGCTTCAATGTGTGCAAGGTTTGGGGGGTGGGCTGGTAGGGAGAAAAGGGGGAGGCTGGAGGAGGGTTGGGGGACTAGGGGGGAAGCTGGAGTCAAGATAGGGCAAGGAGAATAATTATATGATGGTATATAGCCAGGATGTTTTTATTGGGACTGCAGTAAAATGGGATGGCAAAAGTCACTGGGTGATAAGCTATTTTGGACAAGTAATTATAGTTAAACTGGGACATTTAGAGGAAAGAATATGGCACATAGGTTAAGAATATGTTCGGTTAACATATGGGGTTTGAATAATCCCCAAAAGAGAAGTAAGGCAGCTGTGGCTATAAAAGCAATGCAAGCAGATCTGGTCTGCCTTCAAGACACCCATAACCCCTGGGGGATACACGAGGTGTTGAGAGAGTTAGGCATGACACTTTTAGCCTGTACACAGCAGACGGGGCAACACGGGGAGTGGCAATTTCGGACAGAGGATCTATATGTAGTCTAGATCGTTCCATGGTAGATAAAGGTGGCCGTTGGATCATTATAGAATGTAAAGCAGGTGCTGCTAGATTCACTCTTTGCACTGTTTATGGCTCTAGGTTGGATGAAGTTGAAGCACATGATGCGTTAAACTTAGAATTAGTCTCCTGGCCGCTCCCTTTGGTGATGTGCAGGGATTTTAATATTCACCTTGAAGTTAACAAAGGGTTTACATCATCGGGTAGATATTATGGACGCAAACCCAAGGTGTGATCTGATACACGGTCACGCCTTGGTGGATGTATGGGAAAAACTTAAATCCCCAGACCCTGGCTTTACATACTGCTCTTTCCCCCACAAGTTGGTACGCCTTGATTACTTTTTTATCTCACTAACATTAATTTCTGGAGCAGAGATAGAACTAACCCCTAGAATTTTATCGGACCATAACCCATTGTGTCTGGCTATACTGTTGACTGGATTCTGTAGGCCGCGCCGTGTTTGGACGTTTGACAGGAAACTATTATGGGAGCCAGCCTATGTAGATCATATGCGAACATGGCTGATACAGTTCTTAGACAACAATAGGGACACCGCGGCTCCAGAAATAATCTGTGATGCATTAAAGGCTGGAATCAGAGGGGAGACCCTGAGCTTTGGCCTACATTTGCAGAAAAGGAGGGAGGCTGAGGCTAGGAGTTTAACTCAAGAACTCATGCAGGCTGAGAGGAATCTGGTACAGAGCATAAAGAAGGGAGAAGAGACCAGCGCCGATCAAGCCAAGGTAACAATACTCAAGACAAAGGCCAACCAGCATCTTAGCAAGGCGGTAGCAGAGAAGTACCAGATTTCTAGGGCTGAATGTTATGAGTACGGGGAAACCACAGGTAAAATCTTAGCTAGGCGGGTTAGGCAGAAGGCCTTAAATAGGGATATAACAGAGATGGTGGATTCTCAGGGGTGCAAGGTGGACAAGCTTGAAGATATTATGGAAGTCTTTAGGGACTTCTACAAGAAGTTATACTCTGATGATGTACAACAACTAGTTGGGAGTAATGGGGGACCCGTGCAGTTCCTGAATGAACTACAAACAGGCAGACCTACTCAGGAGGAGCAAATCTACTTGATGCCCCAATATCATTTGAAGAAATTTACGAGGCCATGAAATCCTTGGCCTTAGGAAAAGCTCCAGGGCCGGATGCCTTGCCACTAGAATTTTTTTAAGTATTTTGGCAAGAGCTATGTAAGGATATGCTATTAACGTTTGTAACGGCCCAGCTAGCGCAGATCCCGCCATCCTGGGGATTAGCTATTTTAGTAGTGTTTTAAAAAAAGACAGAGCTGCAAAAGACCCGGGGTCTTATAGACCTATCTCACTGAATATACGCCAAGATCTTAGCAAGTAGACTGGCACGCGTTATTGCTCTGTTAGTATCTAGAAGACAAAATCATTTTATTCCTGAGAGAGGGACGGTAGATCATATTCAAAGAGTTATATCCCTGCATGATCTTTCGGAAGTACAACAACAATCTCTGGGCTTGATCTTGCTAGACGCTGAGAAAACATTTGATCATGTGGCTTGATCCTTCTTATGGGAGGTCTTGAGATGGGAAGGGGATTGTGGAGGTTTTTTTTAACAGCTATTAAGGGATTGTACATAAACCCGAAAGCCTGGCTACGCTTGGCTGGCTTAGAATCTGACCTAATATCTATCTCTGGGGGAACGAGACAGGGATGTCCCTGTTCTCCGTTACTATTTGCATTATATGTATATCCCTTCATAAGTAAATTAGAAGAGTGCAAGGATATCATCCCAGTAATTTGTTGTGGGGAGAGCTATAAGGTGCTGGCATTTGCAGATGATGTGGCGATAGTTGCAACTAATCTGGAGGCAGCGGTTAAGGAAATTGAAAAATTGGCCAGTGTATTTGGAGCATAGTCCGGCTATAAACTGGATAAGGGCAAGACTCAGATTATATGTTCTTCCCAGACTATTATTAGAGACAAGCGGGTTGTATCTGATGCTGTATATCTGTGGATAAGAATAACTGGTATAGTAGGTCAAGTTGTGGAGCAGAATATGTCCCGATGCTGGCCAAAATCAAGAAAGACTTAGATAGAATAAACCATATACATTTATCTCTTCTAGGTCGTTGTAATGTATTAAAAATGAATATCCTCCCCAAAATACTGTATCCTTTCTGGGCCATCCCCCTGGAATTCACTAAGAATTGGCTAACTAAATTGGAGAGTATCACAAATAGTTTTCTGTGGGGATATACTAAGTCAAGAAGGACGGTGAAGTATATGACACTCCTAAGATCCCGGGGTGGGTGGTCCGTCCCCCAGTTCATGTTATATCATTATGCATGTGCTTTGCAGCAGATGAATGTTTTGATCACTGGAGAAACGCAGGGGTGTTCTTATGCTGATTCTTCTTCGATCTATGAGATGATGCTGGGGCCGGAGGCTCAAGGGTGGTTTCAGAAGCTTATAGAACCAAGCTACTATAAGAAAACAAGATTCAAGGTCTTATGAGGAGCCCAGCTGATATGGCGGCAACTGAAGCGACGGTCCTCTATGGGAAGAGTAAATAGTTACACACCAATATCAGCACCTCCCCTCACTTCCTCTATCTTTCACGGTCCTATAGTGGATATCTGAAAGCAAACATGGAATAACTAGGATTGGTGATTTATGCGCCAACACTACACTCAAGGCGTTTACTGAGTTGCAGCATCAATATGATCTACCTCAGTCCCATTTTTTTTAAATCCTGCAAATCTGAGATTTTCTCCTTTGCCATAAAAGAGAAAATCCCCCATAGATAAGATTTCAATAATAGAAGCAGTTAGACATAAGGTCAGGATAGGGGCACTCTATAATCTGCTATTAGATAAGCAGATGGATGATATGAAGTTGCAGAATGAAAAATTGAATATTCGGTTTGGGAAGCAGGGAAATTGGGCCAAACAATCTGTGGAAATGGCAGAAAGAGCATTTCTTGCATCCAGCTCAAAAACCCAACATTACAAGACAATGTTCAATTTGTATTATACACCGGCTAAAGTTTGCAAATGGGATGGGTCTGATGGTACATGCAATCGCTGTGGGGAACCAGAAGCGGAGATTGTTCATATGTTTTATGCCTGTCCTAAGTTGAAACCGTCGTTACAGGCAATTGAGCATTTTTTAGGGGATATTATTGGGGTGCGGCTCGTCCCTACACCCACATTAGTATTGCTAGGGGTGTTGGATCCCACACAGATAAATGAGTGCCTGAAAAAATAGAAATATCTTCTCTTTATTGCCATGGCGATTTTGCAACTGTGTATTGCCTCAGATCGGTTAAGGGCTGAGCCTCCAGCATTTGAGAATTGGAGGGCGAGATTACTGGCCCTCCAGATCTAGGAGCTGAGCTTATATAGGCTCAAAGGTTATAGAAAGAGATGGTGGGGTCAGCGGATTTGGTCAGCACTGAGTAAGTGGGTGGATGATACAATGACGTAAGTCGGGGTATTAGCTAGCTTCAATTGTTTTTTGGACGATGCTGCGGTGTTGGTGACATGTTTTTCAAATTTGCCATCCAATATGTCTTTATTTTCTTACTAATTTAAGGTCTTTCTTTGTTTTTTCTTTGATGTTGGTAATGCTGTCTGGTCCGCAAATAATAATAATAAAAAAGAATACATGCAAAGTTGTTTTTCACTCTGGAAAGGCTAGCTCTCCTATTTGAAAGAGATGGGTTACATCTTAACACATAATAATGCTTAACGTCAACTTTGGAGTAGCTAGAATAATGATACATGACTCATTTAAATGGTAATTTAAAGTCCAACGTAATGGTCAAGTCAGGTTTTATATTTCTATTTTGAAAATTACATTTTTACAAAGTTGTCATTTCCTGCCTGAGCCAAATGTGCTCTTCTGCCAGTGTTCACTGTCACCCAGGACCTAAACGGCTACTTCATTAGGTGTGAACTGGCTCCCAGGGAGAGGGGGTTGACCTTCCCCTGACAGCATGGCCACCTGGGCTGTGACCAGGAACTTGATTAACTTCAAAGGATGCCTACCCTATCACAGGCAGATGTTGCACACCTGAGCCAACCCCATCTATTGTCCTGCTAGCCAGCCAGGCACCAATCTCAGTCGGAGAGGAGCTGCCCCAAGAACCGATTTTCAGTGACCACAAGGGAAGGTTTGTCCTTTATCATAGCCACACCTCTGGGTGTGAAGAGGGAGCTCTGTATATGGGGAAATGGTTCTCTTCTCTTGTTTTTAGACAGAGAAGGGCACTGTGGGATACTTCGCAATAAAACACACAGGAAGTGCTGCAAAAGTGGGAAGGGCCAACCTTATGAACTCTTATTTCACTGGTTAGGAAGGGGCTGGGAGCCCGCCGCACAGGCTGGCACTAGGCATAAATGTTGCACTTCTGTACCCTCTACAGAACACCTCCAGAGGTGTGAAAGACCGACGGTCTACAACTGTTGTTGTAACATGTAAGGAGAACCCAAAGGGCTGGACCTGCATCCGCTTGTACCTGGGACCAAGAACTGGACTCCAAGGGTCAGTTGTCTGACCTCCTGTTAAGTTTCAGGGACACAAAAGCTGCAAAACATCCACTTTCCTGAAGAGCCAATCTGACAGTTCCAACTAGACCTGCTCTGCTCCCTGCTGGTGGCTTCTACTTGAGTGACTCTGGACCTCCAAGTGGTATCCCTAAGGTCACTGGGCCCTTAGATAAGTGTCAGAGTGTACTCCCGCTGCTTAACACTAAAAGCTGGGACTTATAAAATCATTGAAGGCTTTTTGCCTGTAGAACTGACAAAAGACCATGACCAACCAGCTAAGTGTTACTGATGAAGGTGTGTTGTCAGTGGACCAACAGTTCAGATTTTTCCCACTCTGAGCATTTCTGCTGCAGCAAATCGTTTCCAGCAGCATGTCGAAAAGAAGGTATACAGTCTTGTGGAGCCCTGTTGAGCTACAGCTTGCAGCCTTGCCTCGCTGGAGGAATCTGAACTCCAAAAAAGTGACAAAATCGAAAGGTAGAAATCATCACTGGGTGAAGGCACCAAATGTATCTAGCCAGCAAGAGACCTTCTATCATCCATAAAGTTCATGGGATCCTAATGCAGGACGGTGAGCATATATCCAGAATTACTTGCATGCATGCATCTTACCACATTAGAAGATCAGTCACCTGTTGGCAAACTCTTTATGTACTCTTTTGTCTTCACAGGCACAAAGAAGATGGAATAATATCCAAATTGAAAGCCCACCAATTAAAGTAGCAAAGCGCAGGAGCAGCCATTGAAGTAATGTGGGAATCCCTCCAGAGGTTGCAGAAAAGACAGCTGCGTGACCGAGTGAACAGCAGAAATTAGGTTGCTGTGAAGCAAGGTAAGTACAGCATAAGAATTAGAGGCAAAGATGGGTTCCCGAATGCAGCTTTTATGCTGCTGCACTCAAGGAACCCTACCACGACCAGCACAGCTTCCGGGAGAAGGACCTACACAGGGGAACCTGTAAATACTGCATCCCCTGCTCTGAATTTCTCCTCACTTTGGGTTTTTAGGTGTGCTGCACACCCTAAACAGGGATGTGCAACTATAGCCATGACAGACCTTTCTTGAGCACAAATTCTGAATATCTCTCACTCATATATTACCCACTCAAGGTCAAAAGCTTCATCGGGACATCGTCCAATAGCTATACAACCTCATTGAACCAATCTCAGCCACAGCCCGCTGCCTTGCCCCTCTGTTTTTTGCCTTCCATTTCAGAGACTAGGTCAGGAGATAAAACTTCAGACTAGGACGATTGGTCTCTATTGAACCTGTACTCCATCGCAGTTGGCCTTAAACCTTACCCTGGTTGCGATCTGGAACGACCAGATGGCTGCAGTTGGCACTCCTTCATTTTAGAGCTCTTTTTATCTAAAAGTTTAAAAGTTAATATCTCTGGTTCCCCTTCCTGGACTTTTGTTGTTATGGTGTGATTTCTTACATTAAAAATGTTATCTATTTTTATAAATTGGGGTGAGGTTTTTATTGTGTTGTATTTTCAATTGTTTACCTGTTTTGGTGCTTCTAAATGCTTTACATTTTTTGGCAGCATCTGCTGTGTGCCTTAGCCACTAGGGGTTAAACTCAGGTTGAAATGACTGAAGCCTTTAATTGACCTAACAAGACAACTGACATTATGACTCATGGTGGACCACCTTCCACCCCGAACTAATAATTAAGTTTCTCACACTTGTTCCCTGCAAAAACATGTGGTTGAGTAGGCTCATGACGACCTCAGAGGTGTAGTTGCCACCAGATGCTGAGAAAGAAAGTCAGTTTTCTGTCTCTTGAGCTCCTTGTGAAGAAAGTAGACAGTGTCATGTCTGCAAAGGCTCCCTCAAAAGAGCTGGCTGGCTTGCCCTGAACATGGAGGAAGTGGCAATTGATTTCGCTGGCCCCAACGCCACAGGACACTATCTACTGGTGGCTTTGCATTAATGGTCATGATATCTAGAGTTGATGGGCATTCCTAGAACAGCGGTGGACACTGACATACGAGCACTGAACAACAAATTTGCCACATTTGGTACTCCTTCTATAGTCAAACCGACAATCGGCCTCCATTCAATGGAAAGGAGTTCAATGAACGTACAGCCTATCTGTGCTTTGAGCACCAGAAAATAACAACCCTGTGACCCCAGGCAATTGGTATTTTTGAGAGATTTATGGCTGCATTTAAGAAGGCGCTGCAAGTGGCCAAAGCCACCACCCAGTCAATGGCCAATGTGCTCTGTCAGACCTTGAGAAATTGCCAAGACACCCCTTGCAGCACCACCAGTGCATTGCCTACACAGCTGATGTTTGAAAGATGACTAAGGAACAAAATGCACAACTTCCTACCAAACCTTCTCACTATATGGACCATGAAGTGTGAGCCCAAAACAAGCTGTGATGTTCTTCCTTGGGTAGTGACATGAACTCCTTTTTCTTTTCCTCACTCCGCTATCCCTACTTCTGTACCTTCATTTTCCTCACTAGCCTCATCCCAACCTCAATGAGCTGCGAAACCTTCTGAAAGAATCGTTAACGCAATGAAATAATGGGTTTCTATTTGTGTTGGGGGCTGTAGAGTCCTTACGTATACCTGATCCGGGTGTCGATTCCTTGGCATAGGGAAGACCGCCCATACACAAAGGAAGTGCATACAGATGAGAGAAGTGGGACTGGGCAGTAGGCACATGAGCACCAGAGAATAGACACTTGGCAGTCAGCTCTGTGCACAGCAACATCTTGATGCATGCACATGCAGGTATAAATATGCTCAAGCATGAAGCTGATGAATGTAAGCTCATAACTGGCAAGTCTCCCGGGTCTAGCGTGATTAGTTAAGCCAGCATTATTAGTTAAGCCAGTCTCGTTTTTTTCCTAGAACACTGGTACTTGTAGTCTTGATTTTATGCTGGCTTAAATAAGACTACAAGTCCCAGAAGTCTAAGAAAAAAAAACAGGATTGGTCTGAATATTCATGCATGGACTTAAGAAACATGGCAGACATGTAAACTCATCCTCTCTTTTCCACTAAATTATGAGTATAAACATGTTGCAATGACATTACCAACAATTAAGGGAGCTAGAAGAATTTTAGTGGGTTCACTCAGCTTCAAGCATTATATACTCAAATCATCAAATAGGAAAGGGAACACACTTTAATCAATATAGGTTGTCTCCCAACCGGTCCTAGTGGGGCAATACTTAGGGCCTCATTCTGACTTTGACGGGCGGCGGAGGCCGCCCGCCAAAATACCGCCATCAGAAGACCGCTGCGCGGTCAAAAGACCGCTGCGGTAATTCTGAGTTTCCCGCTGGGCTGGCAGGCGACCGCCAGAAGGCCGCCCGCCAGCCCAGCGGGAAACCCCCTTCCATGAGGATGCCGGCTCCGAATGGAGCCGGCAGAGTGGAAGGGGTGCGACGGGTGCAGTTGCACCCGTCGCGATTTTCAGTGTCTGCTTGGCAGACACTGAAAATCTTGTTGGGGCCCTGTTAGGGGGCCCCTGCAGTGCCCATGCCAGTGGCATGGGCACTGCAGGGGCACCCAGGGGCCCCACAACACCCGTTCCCGCCAGCCTGGTTCTGGCGGTGAAAACCGCCAGAACCAGGCTGGCGGGAAGGGGGTCGGAATCCCCATGGCGAGGATTCCCTGGGGCAGGGGAAAACCGGCGGGAAACCGCCGGTTCCCCTTTTCTGACCGCGGCTTTACCGCCGCGGTCAGAATGCCCCGGAAGCACCGCCAGCCTGTTGGCGGTGCTTCCTCTGCCCTCTGTCCTGGCGGTGAGACACCGCCAGGGTCAGAATGAGGGCCTTAGTCTTAAAAGGACTCTCACCCATAAGCATTCCTAGTAGTATGCTTTTTCCTCGATCCCTAAGGTACCTTTAGGCATTTTCACTCACAGATCCCTCTCTGCACTACAAAACAAGAGACTCCTTGGTGGTCCAGGTCGAGCCCATCACACAGACACAGAGAGTATCTAGACTAGGACTCGAGGATAAGTCATGTCACTTGGAATCCTAGTAAGTGTTAGCGTGTCTGACCTTATTTGGTTTCTTATCCTTCATTTATAAGGGGACACGTTAGAGGTTCGATGGACCTTTTGACTGCGCTTAGATTAAGTTCCACCATAAGTCTCAATTTCAATACAAATCATCAACAATATCAATAATCTTTGGTTCTGTAATCTCAGGCACCATGACCCCTTTGGCCATGAATAACCACACCTTTATGTAAAAGTTACAATGTTTATTTCCCTATATTAACAACGCTAATATCACGTAACTGAGTCTCAAAATCAAATGGTATACATACAAAAACAACACTGGTTGACCAAACCTTCTGAAGAATCTCAATTTAACTAGTGCATGGATTACTACGCACTCAAAAGTTACAGTACAAATCAATAGCACGTACAGCTGGGCAACAGAAATAGCATACATCTAGGTCAGCAACTGAGAAACATTAATTATTTATTAATAGCAACCTGTTAACATTTCAGGGTTTTCCTTCACTAACCCTTCTGATTAGAATTGCATGTTTGGGCTTCATGCAAAACAATTTTAGTCAACATAAATTTGGAAAAACATCTAACTACGGCTGTATCAAAATAGCGGTTGGTACCTAGAAACAAAAAGGCAAACTTACAACAAGAGCAATAGCATTTTGTTATACCTCTCCTCAGTATGGCTTAGCAAGCTACGATTATCTTCATCAGTTGGACATCTGTTAAGACAGCATCAGCAGCAGACCATGAAAGGGCAATGGTTCAGAAATGGGGACTCTAAGATATCAGAACCATTAGGAAAGCAATGTCTAAGTGATCAGCATTCAGCATCAGAAGATTAAGCAAGAAAGTTAAAGATAGAATAGAATGAGTACACAAATTAGAATGATCAAAGAGTGGCCCCTTCTTCTCTGTGCAATCGGGCTAAGTTAAAATCGTCTAGTGGACTTCCCACGTTGCCATTGGTCAAAGAATCGTATGTTTACATTTAGTCCAATAAGGATTCATTTCTAAATCTAAGATATAACTCGACTGTCTTTCACATGTCAATGATTGGCTCCTCTTCTCGTGCTCCCATCGTCAGGCTCGTCGGTTAACATTTTTGTATCCATCTGTACTCCAGTCAGTGCGTCCATTGTTAGCTCTTGGGAACATCGCTTTCTCACACACTAAACTATACAATGTAGCAGTAACTAGTACAAGACATTACAGCAAGCAGTTCTCATTAGAAAGTAAAGACATCTGCTAACGTTTGATTAACAGTGAAAACAATACATGTATTAATTTCTTCAGCCATACATTTCTCACTGCATTATCTGAACAGTGCAGCTTAACATAAGGCTGTGCAAAATACACCCAAAACCTTGGTAACTTAAGGCCTATAATTAATAAAGCAAATACATAATACAAATTCATTAGTATAACACATTGCTACACTTTCTTTAGAAAAGCATTTCAATTAACGCTAATATGCATTTAATAAGGACACGTCATGTTTAATGGCGGCCACTCAAGTGGGTACATTTTCCAAGTCGCACTTTATTTTCTATATTAAGTCAAATTCTATGTAGAGTCATAATTCAAAATACATTAATATTTCTTAGTAAAAATTCAGCGTTCACAATCCCTCCTCTGATGACTAAATATGTCATCACACTTACATCTTCCTACACAAATGTTTGCTCCCCTAAAATCTGTCCTCCATATAGCTTTTATTTCTTCTTTCCCTTTTTGAATTTTCCCTGAATAATTTCTCCATTTTAATTTCTTCCCTCCTCCAATCATTTACCAATTACTTTAATCTAATCACATCATACAATTTACAAATTCCCCATGCTCCAACTATGCAGATCACAATAATTAATATCACTTGTATTATCTTCAATATTATCCCTTTTCCTATGTTACCAAACCAGTTCACCAACTGAAACAAATCCTTTGCCAACATTTTCCCAAACTCCTGGTTCTTTCAACTCTTTCAAATCAGCACTATCATTAGTCAGATTGTTAATAAGGCTACTAATTTCATTACTATTGTTAGGTATATATGAGCAACAATGTTGTGAGTTCTGTATCCATCAGGATCATGGCTCCTGAAAAATTTGTCAGTATGTTATCCACAATAGTAGACAATGTTCGAATTTTCACCGAATTCAAAATAACTCCTACTGAAGGAATTATTGCTCCAAATATAGCTCCAACCATGCCAGAATATGATTCTTGTTTTTTTTGTCTAACATGATGTAAGTCAGTCATTTTAGGTAATTTACTCAAGTTGATAAATCTTTCGGAAAACTATCCATAAGTAACATGTGCCACACCATCCTCTTGGAAGACGGTGATACACATTTGGTCCACAGATTTTATAAACTCCTGGAATTGCTGGGTCTTGTCCATTCAGCATGAACTTACTTTTACTCTGAAACAAAAAAACATGTCTACATTCACTCGTTCCTGCAAACAATGTATCAGTCCTAGATTTAGGTCTATATACACAAAGCTTTCCTACGTGCTGTGCATCTAAAGCTAATCTTCCTTGTGTCTTTATGTCTCTAAATGCATGATCATTTCTAAATGTACTTTTCTCTAAGCCTTTTTCTAAATTCTCCTTTAATGCCTTTCTTCTATCATCTGTCTGATCTAAGAAGCTATTTTCTATGGGTGTAAGCAAGCATGTCACATTATTGTGATGTGCGTAACCAGTGCCAAATGTCAATGTAGGTTCAAAGAATCCTCTCGCTGACTCTATAGTGTTTTCCTTAGCTACTCGACTCAGATACTAAATTATAGGGAAAAACAAAAATACTAAGCCGTAACTTGAGTAGAAGTATTGGATATACTCCTGGTTATAAAATTGTGTTAGTAACAGACTACAACTTATTCCATAAGTAAGGGGCAAACTATGGTAAGTAACTCCTTCCTCCAATGATGAAGGAATCTGCGTGCAGACATAACAATTTCCCATCATCTCAACATACTCACACAATAAGTGACAGAAAACGTTATAGGAAAGTTCTCCTTGTGCATTATCTACGTGCAAATATTTCTCATCTATCCTAACCCTATCTACTTCTGTGCGTGTAGTAGTCTCTAAAGCTGAGGTACGGTTGGCCACAATCTTGTCAAGAAAAGTCATGCTCACAATCAACAGCAGACATAATATCATGCATACAATTGCCAAACCAATACCCAGGTACCTACAGCACCTATTCTTCCCACCCCATTGACTAAGGTTGCTCATGATCTGTAAAGAATCAGAAAGTAGAAGAGAAAAAAATTAACTATGCAGCAAATTAAAAAACAAAATCTTCAATCTCCTTTAGCAGTTATTTACAGTCTTCGGTCTTTTTTCCAGGAACCTTTGTCAAAAATAGATAGCTTGTCAAAATCGGCTTACCAGCTTGTCAAATCAGGTAATCAAAAAGTATTTTCTGGTTACTTTCAATAGTCTCTTATCCACTTTCTCAGTTAACAGCTTTCAACAGTTCAGTTCATTGATTTCATGTCCCAACATATTGACCTGGAATATTTCGATCAAAACAAAAACACAAAAATGTACTCTGCCATTCACTTGTCGTTGCATATGCCCATTCAGAACCTGTGTACCTTCGACTTGCAATTCTCGTTCTTTTCAATCTTCAATCTCCATTTAATTCCCCATCACTCAAATCTTCTCTCCTTGTTGTGTCTACTTCTTCCTCAATTGTTGTCACTGTGATTGCTTCTTTTCTCTTTGCTTGTGACTTCGGCCACTTATCTCCTTTCAGTGGACCTTTTGTCAATACTCTCTTCAGTGCTGAATTTGCAACTTCTGCAGGATTTTCTCTTGATGTACCTGCAACTGGTTCAGGAGGCGTCAGATCGTTTTGGCTTTGATCCGCCTCAACTCCTTCCCCCTCGAGATCTGTCATTTGTTCTGTTTGTCTTTCAAGACCGTCTGCTTCTGGGAGAGCCCTCCTCTGACTAGCCTATCCTGCTACCTCAGGTGAGGTTGGTTCACTGTCATTCTCTTCTAGCTCTTCCACTTCGTCTCTCACAGGAGTGTTTGCACTGGCTTCAGGCTGCTCAGATTCAGTCTCTGATTCTCCTTCTCCCCTCTCCGATGCTGGAGTTGGTCTGGACATTGTTGGTACTCTCAACAACTTTTCTTCAGTGTCCAATGGACACTGTACTTTCTCAGTATGGCTGGCATGGATCCAGTTCGGAACTCCAGCATACTTCACAGTTGTAGTGTTAATCAGTACTACTTGGTAAGGACCTTTCCACTGAGGCTCCAAACACTTCTTCCTCGTGTGCTTTCTGATTACAACCCAATATCGCGCTCTCAGGTTGTGGCTTTGATCTTGAGATGGTTGCAGTGTGGTGCCTTCCACCTCATGAGAGAAAGAGCAAACCACATCAGCCAGACCGTTGCAGTACCCCAACACCATTTCATCTGTCATGTTCACAAGAGCATTGGCAGAAACCGCTGGCAAATTACCGCTCTGCCCATGAGGATCTAATGCGGTGACAGTCCTGTTTTCCTGTCTGGTGTGTTTCCCATTGTCATCAGAACTAACAGTAGTGTGTCAGGCCATTTCAGATTCGTGGATGCACACATTTTCGCCATTATAGACTTCAAGGTACTATTCATCTGCTCTGCAAGTCCTGAGGCTTCAGGGCGGTAACTACAATGCAACTTCTGCTCAATGTTTAAAGCTAAGCATAGTAATTTAATTACTTCATTGTTGAAGTGACTTGTTCTTTTTGATTCTAAAGAGACTTGAAACCCAAAACGTGGTATCAGTTCCCTAAGCAGTAACTTTGCTACTGTGAGGCTGTCATTTCTTTGTGTAAGATAAGCTTCAATCCAGTGACTAAAGATGCAAACAATCACCAACACATATCTCAACCCTCCACGCACAGGCATCTCAATGAAATCCATCTGCATTCTGCTAAATGGACCTCCCGATCTTTTAATGTGGCTCAAATTGACCCCTGTCCCTTTACCTACGTTCATTTGCTGACAGACGACGCAACAATGGCAAACTGCTTCGGCAACCAGTCTAAATTTGGGATTGAACCAGTACTGCTTGAACGTTCAAATCATGGCATCCCTCCAAACATGTGCTTGACCATGATAATATCTAGCCATTTGAGTCAACAAACTATTAGGCAGGACCACTTGTCCCTCCCCTGAAACCCAAACATCGTCTTCACGTTGAACACATTTTAACTTTACCCAACTCCTTTTCTCATCTTTCTCAACATTATCCTGCAATGCTTTAAATTCTTCCAAGGCATCTATAACATGCAATGCATAATTAGGGCACATTTTGTCACCATCAGATAACAGTTCCCATTTATCTTTGAACGATATACAGTTCAATTCGCAAAACCTTGTGACTTGATCCGTATATCCATTTTCCATTGACATAAAATTTTGGGCGAGATGTATCAAGCTCCCGGTTTGCATTTCTTAAATATCAAATTTTAAGAAATCTCTATTTAAGAAATGCAAAATGGGATGTATGAAAATTGCAAGTCAGTAATAGCGATTTCATAAAAATCGCAATTGCTATTACCGAATTGCAATTAGGGAATGGGACTCCATTCATCCCTATGGGCCCAAATTGCTAATGCTTCGAACTGTACCGGTCTCAGAGGAGGTTTCAAATCATACAGTACACTCCTCAAATTCTCTAAATTTCTCAACTTAAATGTTCCAGGAGCTGGAAATGCTAAGCTCCCATCTTTCTCTGTCTCTTTGCACCATTGTTTCAACCAAAGACATGGCGCAGCACCCTGCTCTTCAAATACAATATAGGCAAGTGTGCCTTCTGGTGGTGTGATTTCTCCTATTCTTGTGGGAATATACGTAGCTCCCCTTAGGGCACTCTTTAAAGCTATGAAAAATGTAATCTCTGTAATTTTATACTACTTTCAATCAAATCAGGAAGTGACTTTCAATCCCAAAATCCTTTTCGACGACCTTCTCTTCCAGTGAGGCTTCACAGTTGTCCACCAATACGTGTGCGACCCTTCTCACTAACCAACCTATCCCAGCCCGGCTCTAATGACGTCACACTCACACATACAGTGGCTGACAAAGTCTTTTAGCTTGCCCTCCTCAACTCAGATCTGCGCAAAACTAAATGCAAATTTTGCGAGCACTAAGTAAAATCAAAAAAGACAATTTGTCTGTTTACTACAGGTAGGGTAATGCAATTGCTTCAGAATTCTTACTGATTTTTCATTGACTGCCTTTCGCTCTAACAGCTACTCTTTCTTTCTCAGTTTCCCTGACTCGCAAGCAAAATTCGACCCGCAAATGTCACTCTCAAGCGATGAATGGGTCTGTCCTGGTGCACATAGGACTCTCCAAATCTCGGTCGAAAACCTTTTGCTCTCTTTAGCACACACCATCGAGTTTGTCAACCATGCCTGATTGACCTATTAAACCAGACAAATTTCAACAACAAACCAAATGTCTCATTTACTTTTCAATACTCTGGAGTCTTAAACCACACAGGGCCCGTATACCAACAATCACGTGGACCTTTTTTAGCACAAAGCGCCACACACATGTGAAGTTCGGCGACATTCCTACTCTCACAATCCCGAGTACGCAAACTCCTTCAACAACTTCATTTGGCGCACGCAAACTCCCTAAACCCTCACAAACATCACAATTCACCTGCGGTTTGCTTTAGCTGTGAAAGCGCAAAACCTATTCCATTCACACTGTCACTAGAATGCCGAGAACATTCTCAAACAAGGATTGGCAAACTCCAAGGTTCTGGGAAAGTCGCTCTAAGTTCTTAAGGTGACATTTTCTCTCCACTGTGTATCATCGAATCTGAAAACCTTAACTTTTACCACTTTCTCTTATCAAATCTGCTAATTATATTTGATCTCTTAAGGGGCCTACCCATCCAACTCCTTTACCACTTCTGGGAAACCTTGCTGCAATTTCTTAGGGAGGCATAGCCAACCTACTTATCATTTCTAGAGAACCCAAGACATAACCTTCCTATGTTGCTGCATTTCTGGAAAACAAAAAGGATCCTATGATGGGCTCTTAAGGAGACTAACCTTCCTGCTCTGCTACATTTCTAAGAAAATAATTTTTGTGTTCTCTAGGAGGGGTTACTTTATGGTGGCCTCTTAAGAAGACGTAACCATCCTATCCTTTTACTTATTTCGTAAGGGGAAACTTTATGGTATCCTCTTAAGGACACGTAACCATCATACTCTGCTACCATTTCTGTTAGCGTGTCTGACCATATTTAGTTTCTCATCTTTAATTTATAAGGGGACGCGTTAGAGGTTTGATGGACCTTTTGACTGCGCTTAGAGTAAGTTTCCCTGTAAGTCTCAATTTCAATACAAATCATCAACAATTTCAATATTTTTTGGAGTCAGTAATCTCACACACCATGACCCCTTAGGCCATGAATAATCGCACCTTTAAGTAAAAGTTAAAATGTTTATTTCCCTGTATTAACAATGCTAATATCACTTAACGTAGTCTCAAAATCAAATGGTATACATACAAAAACAACACTGGTTGACCAAACCTTGTAAAGAATCTCAATTTAACTAAAGCATGAATTACTACGCACTCAAGAGTTACAGTAAAAACATACATCTAGGTCAGCAACTGAGCAAAATCAATTATTTTTAATAGCAAACTGTTAACATTTCAGGGTTTTCCTTCACTAACCCTTCTGATTAGAATAGCATGTTTGGGCTTCATGTAAAACAATTTTAGTCAACATAAATTTGGAAAAACATCTAGCTGTGGCTCTATCAAAATAGTGGTTGGTACTTAGAAACAAAAAGGCAAACTTACAACAAGAATAATAGCATTTTGTTATACCTCTCCTCAGTATGGATCAGCAAGCTGTGGTTATCTTCATCAGTTGGACATCTGTTCGGTCAGCATCAGCAACAGACCATGAAAGGGGAATGGTTCAGAAATGGGGACTCTAAGATATCAGAACCATTAGGAAAGCAATGTTTAAGCGATCAGCATTCAGCATCAGAAGTTTAAACAATAAAGTTAAGGACAGAATAGAATGAGCACGCAAATTAGAACGATCGAAAAGTGGCCCCTTCTCCTCTGTGCAATCGGGCTAAGTTAAAAGCGTCTAGTGGACTTCCCACGTTGCCATTGGTCAAAGATTCATATGTTTACATTTAGTCTAATAAGGATTCATTTCTAAATCGAAGATATAACTAAACTGTCTTTCACATGTCGATGATTGGCTCCTCTTCTCCTGGTCCCATGGTCAGACTTCTCAGGTAATATTTTTGTATCCATCTGTACTCCAGTCAGTGCGTCCTTTGTTAGCTCATGGGTACATTGTTTCTCTCACACTAAACTATACAATGTAACAGTAACTAGTACAAGACATTCTAGCAAGCAGTTCTTATGAGACAGTAAAGACGTCTGCTAATGTTTGGTCAACACAGTGAAAACAATGTACGTATTAATTTCTTCAAGCGTACATTTCTCACAGCATTATCTGAACAGTATAGCTTAACATGAGGCTGTGCAAAGTAAGCCCAAAACCTAGCTAACTTAAGGCCTATAATTAGTAAAGCAGATACACAAAACAAATTCATTAGTATAACACATTACTACACTTTCTTAGAACAACATTTCAATTAACATTAATATGCATTTAATGACACTTCGTGATTAATGAGGGCCACTCAAGTGGGCACGTTTTCCAAGTCACACGTTATTTTTTATATTAAGTCAAATTTTATGCAGATTCATAATACATTAATATTTATTAGTAAAAATTAAGCGTTCACATAAGCGAGAGTCCTTTTAAGAAACCACAAGGACTGCTCCTCTAATACGGGTTGGGAGACAACCTATATTGATCAAAATGTGCTCACTCTCCTATTTGATGACTTGTATGATGAAATTACCTGTACATCTGCGGCATGTAAACTGCGGTTACTAGACACGTGTTCTATGTTTTTCAACCAGAAAGGTGGAAACCCTACTCTCCACACAGACCCCGATATTAGCTGGAGATAGAAAACCCGCAGGAGGGCATGGCTTACTGCAATCATCATCCTGTGCTGATGTGCCCATCTGACGGCACCCTGCTAGTACAAGGCGGAATAAAGAAAGTTAGCATCGAGTCCGACGCCCGTCCGCTGCCATCACGCACCTCTGCGGGGCTCTCGGTTACACTCGCACCGCTGCAGGTGAGGCCTGCCGCCTCCTCCTGACTCCTGACTCCTGGGAAGGGGCGGTATAAAGTGTGCAGCGTGCCCCGGCAGGTAGGGCCTGCCCAGCCTTCTTTCCAGGCAGCCTCCTCGGTCTCCAGCGGGGCAGGCCCTGCAGCTGGGGCGAGCCCGCGCCCCCAATCAGGAGGCAGGGGAGGGATTCCCGAGGAGGCAGCGGGCGGTGGGAGGCCTCCAGACCCAGAGGACACGGGAGGGAGACGGTGGCCCGCCGAGGAGAACCGGCGAACTTTAGAGTGGGAGGAGGCCGTGGCCCGCGCCCGGTCCCTCGGTCTGGACGAGGATCGGTACCGGCTGGAAACTAAACCCAGGGCTGGGCGGCCCGGAGACTTCTCGCAAGTAGGACTTTCGTACTCCCCCACTCTCTTCCCCTCGCTCCCCGCCCGCTCCCCTCCTCCTGCCGTCCGGGGCTCGGAAGGGATCTGAGGCGGCAGAGTGGCAGCTGGCACCGCGTCCGAGCCCGGAGCAGCCGCCTCCTGCGGGAGCGTGAGCCGAGAGCGGCTGCGCCCACCCTGTGTGTGTGAGGGGCCACGGGCAGCGCTGGGGCTTTCCAGGGAGGAGCAGGCCCCGTGTTTTCGCAGGAGGGAGGCTGTAAAGGCGCGACCGCGGCGGGTGTGTGCAGAGTTGTAAAGAGGACTGAAGGACGGGCTTTGCGTGGGTGAGCACCAACTAATGAAGTGCGTGTGGAGGAGCCAGTGTTTGGGCAGCGAATTGAGAGGTAGCAGGCAATCAATTCTCCGAGTGCGTGCAACAGTTATAATTGCGAAGTGGTCAAAGATCTTACATCACCTGTTTATTCAGGGCAATACTTTTAGTTTACGTGGTTTGCATTGTGGGACATTTAGCTTCACTGTTCCCTCATTGGTAGTATATGACCACTGACCCCTTGCAAATGATGTTCGCTGAAACATACAGGACGACTCTGACTGAATGTGTCTTGACAGCTGCGCTCCTGGAGATTCAGCAAGTAGGCCGGTGTGTTTGTGGCGACGAAATAGCTACCCGGAATAGCCTCTAATATTTTTGTAGTAACAGGAATATTAAGGAGGGTAGGGGTGAAAGTCGCCCAATGATGCTGAAAGAAGTGTGCATGAGTGGTCATCCAAAAACGCCATGTTATAGCAAGTGCTTGTTTGCTGATCAGTAAAGGGGCAGTCGCTGAGAAAAAATGTTGAGTCCGCTATGCTTAATCCCAAATAGCACACGTTTAACATTGTTTTATGAAAGTCTGATGCTCGTATGCGTTAACCACTGCCCCCACCTCACTTCACAGTCCATCTCTTTGGGCAAACACAGCCTCCGCCACTGTTTGTCCTCCTCCCTCTTGAATTCTAAAGTCTGTGAATTCCTCTCTGCGGGCTGGGGTGGGAATTGTAAACAGTTTACCTGCTAAATTATCACTTTACGTGTCCTTGTTTAGTATTGTTAACGTAGTGATGGACCGTGCCCATCTGGGGCATGACTGTTTCTAGGCTGGTACAGACAGTAATCCTCAGTGGCTAAGAGAGCCTGGAACTGTGTTCTAGAACAGTGCTCGAGAAGTTGCTTTCTTCAGCCTGGGAACAGCCACCAACAGAATAAGTAATGATTAAAACTCAGAGCAGAAAAATGGGCTTTAAACAGAACACAAGATGCTCACTGTGGCCTGCAAACAGGATCTGAACACTGGCACTAGTTGTTTACTCTGGCCTGTGACAAAACCCAGCCAATAACTGTTCATAACTGGAGGAGTCGCTTTCTTGCCCAGATCAGGAAATTAAGCGCCTACATGACTTGAGAGAGTCTCTGATTCTGGCCTGGAACTAAGCCGCTATAAACCCAGGGTCATTCAGGCCTCAATCAGGAGTTGGCTATCACAGAACGCCAGGAATCCTTCCATCTGGTGCGAAACTAAGAACCAAGCTGCATGGGATTTAAAGACTTAACAGTGGCTTGAAATAAAAACACCGGAACCCTAGGAGCCAGGGACTCCTGCAGATGGAGGTCAATGGGCACTGATGAGACTTGAGAAGATACTCGGACCATCCTGGAATGAGGAACCGTTGAGTTCCAGGATTCACTCACTTTGGCCAGGAACTAGGGACCTGCAGAACTCAGTAAATACTCATTCTAGCTCAGATGTGGGCTTCGTGTGCGCACAGGAAACTATCGAAAAACAGAAAGAGTTAATAACAGACAAAATAGTGCTCACAGAGGTCGTACATTCTGGGTGAAAACCACAGAATCCCTTGCGTTTATAATACCATTCGAACTGTTCCCCACAACTCCCAGCGCCCCTCACTCTGGACTGAACTTGATGCACCGCCTGCCTTGCGTTTCTCACTTGCCATGGAAATGGGCACTTGCAGTAACCCAGGAATCATTAACTTCTGTCTGGAAGCAGAGACTAACCATCCACAAAACCCCAGGAGTGAATAAAGCATCCTAGCATAGTAAACTAGGCACCACAGGAGTTGCTCGTCTTTAACTGAAGCCGGACACTTGCACAGTACCAGGAGACAGACGCCCTTAGAGACAACTAGAAAAAAACTTGCACCCCAGTAACACAGGAGATACTAGCTCAGGTCTGTATAAAGCAACTGAATCGCCAAAAGGCAAGCTGTCTCTTCCTCTGGTCTGGAACTGCTCACTGTTTGTACCCTACAAATCTTGTCTGCAACAAAAAACTGGGCACTCGCAGAAGCCCATTCATGTAGACTTCCTTGGGCTGAGTGGGCAATGAAGAGGGGGGTCAGTGTGATGTTAGGAGCCTGTAATACCAGCACACCACAAACTTCTAAACTTATGACGGCGACGATATTGATTTACTTTTTCCAATTCCATATTTTTTTCCAGAGAAGAACAGAAAAATGTTCATGAATTGGGGAATGTGTGTTCACACCCTGCTGTAACCGCTGGTGGCAAACCCCAAATTTTAAGGTAGAAGTTCTGTTGTAAACACTACAGTCCTCTGACATGGGCTGTCGTAGCTACTACTTCCACCCTAACTTGCCCCTAATCCAATGTTCTCTCCATTACTTTGACTGCAGCTGCATTATTGCTTATGTGCTCACCAAACCATAAGCTCGCTCAGTGGACAAAATTATGTGGCAGGGTTAACTGAATTATGCAACAAAAAAGGCAATTTATGTGGTAGAATTATCTCGCTATTTAGTCATTTTCATTCAAATGAGTCTTAAAGTCAAAGTACACGTTGCCAAAATCCTGTTGAACATATTATTCACCAACATGCTATTATTTTCTTTTATTATTTTTGCATGGGAGCATGGACACATCATTTTTAAACCATTCTTTTAAGGCACAGAGTGAAATAGTTTGTGTAAAACATACAATTGTTGCTCCCAGCAGACAACAAGAATACATGTGCACACGTCTTGTAATAAAAAGCAGGACTCTATCCCTGCGCAGTGGGCCTATAAATTGGGGTAACAAGCTCTTCTGCCTGTTACTGCAGTATAGTGTTGTCCATTACTTATTCATTATGTATCCATTTTTTGTTGGCGGGACAGTAAAAATGTAGCTTTTTGCTGTACTTAGCTTCCCTTTGAAATAAGAGTGGTTTTGAGTTGATAACCAATTTTTGGGCTAATGTGTCATAGAATCTCCTGTTTAAATCATATTTAACTATGTCAGCATTTTTTTTCATGCTGTAAACTATACCCCTTCCCGTTCTTCAACTGGGGGCAATATTACTGTCCTGCAAAAGTTTCAACTAATACTCTGTTTAAAATCTGAATACAGCAATCAACAACTGAACGGTGACCACTGAACCTTTTAAAAGTGCTCATCATTGCACCGTACCATTTATGGCGCCATCTTTTTAACTTTTGAACTGTTTGCTCAAAAAGTATTTATACTTCTAAATAATATAATGCTTGATTAGGTGGAAAATGTTGTGACCCTGTAATTGCAATGGACCTGATGAGCCACAAATTTCGTAGGTTACTAGGATAAGATTTGCCATTTTATTTAATGGGTTCTATTATGATATACCTTTTCATATGCCTTTTGGCGTCACCACTAGTGTGTGTTTTTATTTCTGTATTTCACTCTCTATTGTTTATTTTATTCTCTAATCAGACAGATGTTCTTGAATCTTGCCATACCAAATCTGAAAAAGGAATCTATATTTTGGACATTTTCTCTGGGAATGTGAGAATCTTTCACTCTTTCAAAAATGTGTTATCATCCCCATAGGAACCAGATCTGCTCCCCTTGCATCTTCATGTCTCTAAAATATTTTTAAGTCTGAGCTTTGACAGCGACTGGCTTATTGCTAACAAAATAGTGATTAAAACCACGTGGACAAATATGTTCAGCTGATACAGGAAATATTTTCTGAGGATTACTGTTAACTGCATACACACAGCTTTTCCAGCAAATGTGGGCATGTTCTACACCTTAGGGGTTTATTATCATTCTCCCTTGGTAATCACAGGCTCACAGCTGCATTTTTTTCCTGTGGATAAAATGGATCTGTGACTCTCTTGCAAAATCTGTGGATTCAACATGGTGACAGAGCAAATATTTTAGATTCTGCTGTCTAACCAGACTCTAGCAAATGTTCTATTTTTTTCCAAATCGGATTTTGTACGATACCAACCTGTCAGGATGCTAGAAAATGTGACTTTCTGACCTGTGAATGTAACCATGGAATTAATAGTACAAATCTAGTAAAATAACCCTTTTACTTTTGGATGGAGGTGTTTTGATCCTGCCTATCTCTCAAAATACAAAACATATTTAAGCAGGTCCAAAAAAGGGATCTACTCTGGCACATTATTGTCTTAATACAAAACTAACAAAATAAAAAGGGCACTTCCTATTTAAATGTAGCCCAAACTAGCTGTTGTTCCTCTGTAAAATGTGTATGTGATATATTTTGCCATCTTTTAATGCTCTTGAAGGATACTGGTGGTACAGTGCTAAAATGCAAGCTTGATTAGTTTGTGAATGACTCCGTAATGCACAAATGGCATTACTGGACGATGAAACACACTATTCATATATAGATAAAATCACTGAAAAAACAAAGTTCACATAGCGATTATAGTTAGGAAATATTTTTTTTTAAACGTAGAAACTAACAAAAAATTCTAAGGATATATGGACATAAGTGTTTGGTTCAGATTTTACATAAATAAAACCATCGAAATTCAGTATTAGTTAAGGTAACTATAACTTGCGTCCTGCCATGCACAGTTTCTTATCAATAATTTCACTGCAGATTTTGCAGTGATATCATCAATGACGTGATAGTGTCATGAGTGATGTAATATGTGAGGTAATTAGCAGTGCATGGCGAGGGAGCGAGTTAGTTACCTTAGGGCACAAATTATAGTTTCTTGAGGTAAGTATTACTGAGTGTGTGTGTGTGTGTGTGTATATGTGTGTGTGTGTGTGTGTATATATATATATATATATATATTTTCATTGGGGTCTGGATCTGTCGCAGATTCACAAGGGGGGGGGCCTCACTGAGTGGTGCAGTTGCAGTCGATCGTGGATCCTCACACGCCCCCAAAAAGAATGTAATTGGGCAATTTCTTGCTAATGAGCGGGGCTCTCAGAATCCTCTCCATGAGTCCTATGGGGTCCGGATACCTCTATCCTGACCCATATATCCTATTTCCCTATTTACTCTTTATTACCACACACCCTCTGCCCCATCTCCCCAGAAACCATGTCCTCGATTGAAAAATGGCCGCAACTGTTCTCTCAGGTTGCGGCCAGCCAGTCATGGCATTGCTGTTTGGTTTTGTGTCTCTAGATATACATAAATCTTTTTTTCTCTAATAGCTCCAAAACTTCTGAACATATTTACACCAAATTACAACAACAAAAAATTCTGGACTGGTGCGGGCTGTAGTTGTGTCTAAAATCCCTATGGGAAACTTTCCAGACAGCAGCTGAAGTGAGGGGCAAATTAGTTTTGAAAAAATCATGAAGTTTTGTCAAACGGCACCAAAGTTATTAGCAAAACAAAAAAAGATTTTCCTAAGCAAACTAGGTCCTAACTATTACTACCTAATAGCGACCACCAGTAGGTAATATGATGTGGTGCCCTGAACAATTTAAAATATATATATATATATATATATATTCTTAAGAAAAGTCTCATTGCAAGGAGTAAGGCAAATGTGTTAATATTATATAGTTAAAAGCATTTTTAGAATAATGTTAATTTAAGTTAGTAGAATGGCTTTTTACTTGTGTTTTATTGTTTTAGTTATTTTGTTTTGAAGTTACTGTTTTATAATAATCTCTCTGCAAAAATTGGTGGTAGAGGTTTAACAACCGTTTGCTTTGTTTAGCTAAGAGCAGCCAGCTGTGTGCATGGGGTGTTTTGTGTTTTATCTTAATATTTGGGAGTACTTGAGCTATGACGGTGGAATTGCACTAAAGATATTTTTAGGTCGGCGATTAGTTGTAATCCACAGGAATTATGTAATCACTGATGGTTATTTGGAGATAATTCATGGCTATTGAACCATTTCTGTGAATTTTGAGGTTTGAATTCACACCTGTTGGTGTCCGCAGTAACCTGATTTATGCACATGTGCATGCCCCCCTAAAAGGAACAACTGGGGGTGTTTCTGATAAAAGTTAGATTCATTTGGGGCAGGACTAGAACGCTTATGTGCAATAACTGGTACCGCAATATCACAGTTTCCTGTTGTGTTATAAGTACCCTTCCCCCAACATCAATTTCAGCAGGTAAAACCTGCTGAAATTTACCTGCGGAAAAATGACCACTAAATAACAGGACACCTGCATTTCAGTTATGAATGGGTGCTATTTATTGCACCTCAAACTCTGGTCCGTGCACTGTAGGAAAATACTGGGTACAATAAATATTGCAATCTTTTCAGGGCCAACCGCAATCTTGGTCTAAATTATGCAGGATTAAAGAATGATACAAATGATGGTGGCATTTTCCTGCGGGGTTTTGAAGTGGTCAGCCAAGTCTTAAACTCATCTGAATTTTCTTAGAGGCTATCTGCTGATTGCCGCTAGTCACTTATGTACCCCGGTTTCTTCTGCCCTCCTGTTTTGTGTGGAAGTTACATTTTGTAGTAAAGAATGATAGCACTATGAACCAATAGCGGGCAGTCTTAGTCAGTGTACAGAGAAATCTGCCCCCTTTAGCCATGAGGGTCTAGGAATGTTACAGAGCTACCAAGTTGCTCCAAGTCAAAATTGACCTATTTCACTCTTTCCTTGCTTTTTAGCCAACGCTATTTTATTCTGGGACTTACAGTTTTATTATTTCATGAGACATCTGGTGCCAGCATGGCACGGAGCCACTTGGCATCTGCTATGGTTGATGAGGAGTCACTTGTGTTGGGCTGAGGAAATATTCCAACCAAATGAGAGCTGCAAGGGAGTGGAGGGAAGAATTTTGAGGGACCAGTGTGAAATGCCATTGAATCGGACAGGACAAACTGGAACAAATTGCGTTTGTTGGGGGAATTTAGAAATTAGTGTAGAAGACCACTGAGCGTAGGTAAGGCTACCTCTCCCAGCATAGACAGCTCACTTTGAACATTGAGGTTGGGGGCTGATATGGTAGAGGGTCTCACTTTGCCTCTGATATGACTGCCCTATTACTTGTGGCGAGGCGCTTTCACCTGTCTTCCTAGGTAAACTCCTCTTCCCATAGAACTCCCGTAACTATCCTGTGAGGTCATATCAGAGGCAGCGAAGCGCTGTACAAATCCCAAGTAACATAATATGAACCGCTGATATCCTAATATAAAGTCTCAAAGCGGAAACTATAAACTGTCACAGGTGTCTTTCATTGGGCTGGTATTGCTGTCCACTATAACTTGTCTACCTATGTCTAAACATTTCATCTACAGGTTGAGGGCATTGGTGAAAAGGGGTAAAAATGTTGCACCTGCCTTTATACTACTGCCAATTATAATTTAAGTGCAGATAGCCCTAGCTTGCAGTGTTTGTGAGTATAAAAAATTTCTGGAGTTGTTTTTCCTTAATTTGTGTTCAAAAATTGTTAACAAGGTCATGGAGAGCCGAGCTGTATGTCACGGTGGGAAACACCGTACCACATATAAATTTAGCGTGACCACTTAATTCTGGGTTATTACAAACTTTGTTTCTAGTCCTAGATTTTCATGTGCCAACTTAATGCATTCTGATTATTATATACTGTGTTCAGGTCCATTGGCTTAATTAGACCGACATACCTCATAGTTTTCTGCAGGTGAAATGCCTGCTGTTGGCACTAGTGTCGATGACATGTAGTGAGGTGGTCATCCTGCCCCCTAATTTGTACTGTGTTTTCGGTATATGTGTGAGTTTGTGTTTTTTTTTTTTTTTTTTTTAAACCAGCTTTCCAGATTGGTTCCGAAACAGGCACTATGGCACACAGTGGAAACTTGTGCCTTTTTATTATTGCGTTATAACCTCTATTTTAATACTTTGGCACTTGCTGTTACTGTCACTGAAGATGTAGGGTGTGGCGACCAGTGCTAGTGGAAGCAAGTGCAATTTGGTCTCAGTTGTAAATTAGCACAAGTGCAACAAGCATTGGCAAAGCCAATAGGAGTCACCTTGTTGACCTATTGGCTTTGCCAGTGATTTTAGAAAGATGCTGTGCAACAGTGGCACAAAAAAAGAGAAGGCACAATAACACAGGCGTTGCTGGCTGAGTCCACCTGTAGGCATAGGCTTGCTTGATGCGTATAGACGTTCATACGTCAACGTGCATCTGCACGCCTACACCTAGCTCCATATTGTTCTGTTGTTATTTACTGAGCTAAGATGACGGATATCATTTCGATTGGTAAAAAGAAAAATTGTATTGCACTAAGGCACTTTTCATGTAGTGAGCGGCCTAGCAGAAAATGACGTTGGCTACACTCTCCCACATAAATAAAATGCCATAATAAAATGAAGGCCGTGATTGAGGGAATGTGATTGGTAGTGGGTAGGAGGCGCGGAAGCACAGTAGCTCCACAAAATCTCTAAGCAATGTGGCCTGGAAGCCTGTACTGCCAGGGGTAGGGGAACAATGGAGCAGCAGTTTGTAGGGTCGGGCGGAGGCAATGGACAGAGTAGCGTATTTGAGATGGTGAAGCAGCCTAACGTGAGAGAAACGAAATGCACATACTCTCGTGGAGGTCTGAAAGAAAAAAAATAGTTCTCTAAATATGAGCGGTGGAACAGAACAGAACAGACCAGCCATCAAAGGGTTGGACAAAGGCGAGAAGAGGATGGCAAGATATTGACTAAGAAACAAAGAAGCGAGTTAACAAAAAGCTAACAAGTGTAAGCAAAGAGCGTTCTGGAAGCCAGCTGTAAAATGTTGGTATAGCCACAAAGGGCCAGATGTAGGAAACGATTTGCGACTCGCAAACGGCAAAATTTGCCGTTTGCGAGTCGCAAATGTGAGTTTCCTATGCAGAAATGCATTTTGCGAGTCGGGACCGATTCGCAAATAGGAAGGGGTGTTCCCTTCCTATTTGCGACTCGCAGTGGGATGCAATTCCATTTGCGACCGCGTACGCGGTCGCAAATGGAATCGCAGTTACCATCCACTTCAAGTGGATGGTAACCCACTCGCAAATTGGAAGGGGTCCCCATGGGACCCCTTCCACTTTGTGAATGGACCCAAAAATATTTTTTCAGGGCAGGGAGTGGTCCAATGGACCACTCCCTGCCCTGAAAAAATACCGAAACTAAAGGTTTCGTTTTTTTTTTTAAAGTGCAGCTCGTTTTCCTTTAAGGAAAACGGGCTACACTTAAAAAAACAAAAAAACTGCTTTATTTAAAGCAGTCACGAACACGGAGGTCTGCTGACTACAGCAGGCCTCCATGTTTGCGAGTGCCTTGACTCGCTATGGGGCCGCAATTTGCGACCCACCTCATGAATATTCATGAGGTGGGTCATTGCGACCCCATAGCGAGTCGCAGTCGGTGTCTGAGACACCGTACTGCATTGCAAATTGCGACTTGCAATTTGCGAGTCGGATGGACTCGCAAATTGCAAGTCGCAATTTGCAATATTGCTACATCTGGCCCAAACTGTTTTAGTATAGTGGCTGTTTTTGCTAGTGCCGGGGTTTAAATGACCTAGCTTGTTGAGTACGAAAACTCGGCGCCAACCTGTTGCAAACAACAACTATACCGAGGAATTTTAGTACTGATCACTAAGTTGTCCTTCCCTAACACCACCCTCCCTTTCCCCTCTAAGAGAGAAACCTGCATTTGAGGTGCAGAGTACCTCTGCATCTTGGGTGTAGCTATAATCGTGCCAAGGGTGAAGTGGGCACGGTGCAGGGGACTCACTATACTCATTTTACAGGCAAACCAGAGGATGATGGGCTCAGTTTCCTTGCTTGCATCAGGGCCTGTAGAGCCTTTTACACTACTGTCTTGCATTTGTGTGCACTTTAAATATTGAGCCCCCAGTATAGGTGGGACAAAATAGCGAGTTCAAAATATTGAAAGAAAAATCGACAGGTAAGACAGGTAATTAAATCTAGATTTTGTATTCCTAATACCACATATCTTTGAAGTACCTAGACATGGAGTTAGGAATAGTAGATCTACACTTCCCTATGCACACTTACCTTTTGATATTCTTGCACCAGGATATTGTTGGCGTTGATATTCAGTAGTACAGCCCTTTGATTCTCTATTTAAGACTGTGTCCTGCCCCTCGCTGGGAGAAATGAAAGGTGGCAGATTTTATCTGAAAGACAACAATCTGATTTAGAAATGACAGAAAAGATAGACATTCCGATTAAATCAGAAGAAACAACACCAACCCTCAGTCTGACTCTAACAGATTATTTGGGACATAAGGTTTCTCTGCGGTGCAAGTGTGACCGAGATGGTCTGCGCCCTGTGCTCCCTCGCCGTAGGTCAGCTAGTGAAGAGAGCATGTGTTCGGGTGCAGGATGTCCTTGGGATTTGGGTGTAAGGGGATGAGTGCGGAGGGGCGGCCTCTCATGGGTGGCCACTGCGTGTGTTAGAAGGTTCAAGTGATATCATCGTTGTGGGTTAAACAGTTAACTCTGGCCCTGTCTTTGTTCTCTGAGGCGGTGGGGGGAGGAGGAAGAAAGGTGTCGCAGACAGCGAGGGACGTTTAGCTGTGATTTCTAAACCTGTCTATTTAGCTGCTGTTGTGAAAACGCTCAGCGTTTCCACCTTATTTGGGTAACAACGTGTGCCACCCATGGGTTAAGATGTAATTTTGTGTTATGTAAAATAATATGTGCTGAGGGGTTGGAAGAAGGGCGAACCTACTACTCAACCTAAGGAATTGTACCCTGTTGAAACCTCATTCTCCGTGCCAAGAAATTGTTCTAAGTTTGATATTGGGTTGTCTAGAGCTCATGAAATATGCCTTCCCTGATCTGTTCGAGGAGTGTATCTGTATCATCCCTGGTTGGCGTGGAGGAGCCAGGAAGGCTTCATTGTGGCCTCATTACCCTGCTCCTGTACCCAGCAACTGCCCCTAGGCGATAACATTGCCACAGATAACACAGGCTAGATAGATGGGAGTATCAAAACTAGGCACAGGCAGAGTTCTGCTATGTGGAACTCTGCGAAGTGCTGAAAAAACTCTGCCGCGCTCCCCGAATTTCTGTGAGTGGCGGAGGGTGGCAAGTGGTGGTGCTCGCTCTGATTTTTACTGCTGGGAGTTTGTCCCGCGCTGTAAAATCAGCAGGAACAGCACAACATGCAGCGCAAGAGGGCGGTGTTGCTTTCTGTCGCTCAAGTAGATTTTCTACTCGAGCAGAAGCTTCCTCAACGCGAGCGGCAGGTTTCTCAACGCGAGAGGTAGTGGTGACCTGCCACAACCGCCGCGTTGAATAATCTTGCTGGGAGGTGGTCTAGCGTGTGATTGCTCACACTCACCAACCTAATGTTGGCGAGCCGCGAGAGAGGAAAAACTCTGCTTTGTGCTGTTTTTTGGATCTCTATGCTCCATACGGTGCGTGGAGTGGGCGAAACTCTGCCGGCGGAGCAGAGTTCATCACCCACCCCTACTCAAAACGTGAACCACCATGCAGGGGACACGCGCACATTACCCTGGATCTGGGGAAGAACTTCTGCAGCCTGGATCAGAATCGCACACTGATGTCTGCATATAGTGCCAGGTGGCCAAGTAACTCAACGTGCTCTACAAATACTCTTTTAGATAAGACTGTGAGTTTATGCCTTGTACCATTGTTCTAGGCACCCAAAACTCAGTTCTATCTAGCATGAAAGACGCCGCAAACTAACTCTGTCCCTCTTTCTGTCTGCAGGACCTTGGAGACCCGCTCTCCTGAGCGGCCCCTGGAGGGATCGCCCAACAACTCCCGTCGCCATCGAAAGTCAGCCTCTCCTGTGCCACCCGGCTACCAATGGATCTCACCAGGTGACATGTACCCTGGCTCCTGGCACAGTGGGCGACATGGGACTCGGGCCGTGGCTTTGCCCACCTCCAAGGACATCGCGGGACTCTCTCTCGGCGGCCCCCTCTCCGGATATCCGGAGTCCATTTAAAAGTGGTTCTTAGAAGACTTAAGACCTAACGCAAGGAAGACTGTTCTCTAGGCCCCTTCTGGATTTTCTCTGAAGTTTTCGAGTCTCTGCACACCGCAGGTGACTTGATTCCAAGGCGGCCAGACTTTCCTTTTGCTCTGTGGTTTTTGGCTTTCGTTTCCTTTTTGTTTTGTGGAGTTTTCTTGGCTTGTCCGTGGAGCTGCCCCTGCGCGGTTCCTCTTCCACGGGCCCCTTCGGCGAGGATGCTGTGATCGGGGTTCAGGAGGCGAGCTGACCGCAGGACACTTCCGTCGCTGGAGCAGGGCCCGGATCGTGTGGGATGGGGCGGGAGCAGGAGCTGATCCAGGCCGTGAAGAGCAGGGATGTGGCGGCCACGCAGAAGCTCGTGACCAAGATCAAAGCCTCGAAAAACAGTGAGTGACACTCGGTCTGCGCCAGTCTGCGGCCGCTTGTGAGGGGCGCAGGGGCGGGAGCTGGCGGTTCGTGTGCTTTGTTAAAGGGTGCATGCGGCTGCCGTGTGGAGCCTGGCACAAGGGGGTTGCACAAGTGCGCTGGGAGGGCGATCTTGGGACCGGCGTGATGGAATGTGTCAGTCTGTCGCAGCACTTCTCTTGGAGTAAACTTTCTGCCTTCATAAGCGCATGTGCAGCAAGCTGACACTTGGGTCGGGGTCTAAACTGTGCCTCCGTGTGCATCCTAACCTTTGGCGCGCGCTTCCTCTCTTCCTATCATTCCCAATCCACGCGCCTAGAAACAGTCCGGTTTTGTAAAACGCGCCTGCTAAGCGGTGTCTGTGCTGTGTGGAACACGGCCACCAGTGTGCCCTGTAGTGGAGGTGCAGTGTACGTGTGCACGACTCTTGCACCGCTAGTTGAATAGCATGCGCATGGGTCTTCTTTGTGCACGCAGGAGGGCACTGGAGTTTGCTGTGTGCGCTATGTACATGGAGGCCGGCGTTGCTGCCTGTCAGTGTGTTGTGTCACATGTCCTGGTGGCCCGTTCTAGTAGTGTGGCTCTGGTGAGCGGTCTCCGGGGCTGGCGCCCGGGCCTCTGAGTCTGTTGCAGCTGTTCCCACGGCCCTGGGTGGAGGGCAGGACAGTAGCTGCGGCAGGTGTTGTAGCGCTTGCTTCCTTGGGGTGGGCGACCCTGGAGACAGCCCGCCCCCTCTCCTCCATCACTGTCTCATCGGTGGACAGCGCCAGCCCTTGGGTCCTCTGAGGCTTCGAGGAGGGACGGGGCCACGAACCTCAGCAGGTGTTCGCCCAGTGATTTCTTAGTAGCCCCCCCCCCCCCCCCAACAATGAGGATTAGAGTAATTAGTCCTCCCTACCCTCTACCATTCTTAATTAAGCGGTTGCAGAAGGCACTGTTCAATTGAATTTATTTATTGCTTTTGGCAACTGGTGCCTGTTACAAACGGAGAAAAGTAAATAGAAAAAACCCCACTACAATGGAAAACGAGGAATACGGAGGATTATAAAATGATACAGTAAAATGCAAATTGATGGAACTTCTAGCGCTAGATTTAGATGTTCGTTCTGATTCATGGAACATACGAAGTAGTACAGGGTGCTGTCACTCATAGTAGAGGCCTAGCAACGCAGCCTCTTCTAAAGGGATGTGGACGATCCGCCTTAATTTAAGCTTGGCTCTGCTTTATGTGGGGCAAAAGGAGACATCTTTGCTGTTTTGGGTCCAGGTGCCTCAGATCACGCCTAAAGTTTCACAGTTGAGGCAGTTAGTCGTGGACTCTGACTTCTCAGAAATCCAGTAAATTCCTGACCCCACAGCCTACCCCCACAGGTTCAGGTTGGTGTCCTTAGACCTCTACTGGTATCTTCCTTATGTATTGCAGGTCTTGTTCTGGAATAATAGTATGGCCTACGTATTTCTGTAGCCAAAATGTTTTTGTTCGAAAGTGCATTGGATGACTTCTGGGCATAGACGTGGGCACCTTTTTATTATATCAACTTTTTGGGAGTCATTTACAAGGGACTGAATTGACATCATGGACAACTAGCAATGTGCCTTCAGACATTTGGCCCCTTTTCCATGTTGCAAAATAGTGACCTTAGCCTGTGTGTTGCTTCATATTCAAAGAAGCCTCCTGTGGGGTGGAGTATCATTCGTTGCTCTCAATATTCCCTATGGAGGGAGATTGCGATTGTATTGCCTTGTTGCAAAATTGTGCTCCTGTGGACATTACTGGGGAGACGGTGTAGGGGTGAGCTGTTGAGCAGAATTAGCAGGGAATTTGATTGGTGGGTCTTGTTACCAATTCTATAGTTTGTTAGATCTGTTCCCTGGTAAGGTCTTTTATAAAAAGGAAATTGACTGTGTAAGCTTAGTTTGCAAAGTTGTTCTCTTCAATACAGACGCTAAAGTCTTTGATGCTGTGTTTTTAATCTTACCTTTTAGCTCCCTAATTTCTCCAAATAAGGTAGAAGCCTCCGTGTTATACCTGTAACCAGTTACAATACTTATTGTCTACCGGAAACTCTGGAACTCTGGTGGGCTTGCAAGATGGGGAGCATTAGAACTGATTGCTTCTGCAGGCTTGTGGCTGTTGTTGGATTCTCTGAGCTCACTCTAGATGTTATTCTTCCTGCTTTCCATTTCCCTCATCGTGCTGTCCCTTTGTAGATGGATTACTTCAAGACCCTGGTACAGATTGCAAATATGGAAGCCTATGCAGTACTTTTATTGACAGTGGGACCTTCTGAGTTACTACTTCCATATCCTCATTGGTAGGATTCTGTGATTACACCATCCTTGTTTACCAGGTTCTCCCTATTATTATTTATTATTATTATTATTATTATTATTACCATCATCATCAGGCTACTGTTGTTTAGGCTTGTGAGGGACTCATGATGGAGCTGTGGCCTGTGATGGAGTGAAAAATGTAATGGCTTTGGCTTATGGTCTTTCTTCTGGGAGGTATTATGTTGGGACATGATGGTCCCTTGCATATCGGACAGATGTGTATGTAGCTGACTGTCTGACTGCATGGTAAAATTGTACCCCTACATTTTGTCTGACCCTGGCTCCTCACTGATCTAGTGTGTGCACACCGAGATCTAGGCTTGTCTCTGGTAATGCAATGTTCAGAACCTGCTCGGTGACCTGGATTTCACAAGATGAGTGATTAAGATGGCTACCCTAGACAGTGGAAGTGCATTGCATGTATCCTTGTGACTGGAGGGTGGATACCCAGACTCTGGAAATAAAGGAAGATTGAGACTGCTCTTCCCTTAGAAATGTAATAAGGGCCTTGTTAGCTAAATGCTAACAAGGCCCTCCCTAACTGGGTCTTAAATAGCCAATCATGATCCAGTGAACTAGTCAGATGTGTTGCTGTCCCAAAAACCGTACACTGAGTGGTAATGCTTGAAGTGTTGCTATCAGGAAAAGGTGATTGGGACAGAGCGTCAGACGGCTGTACATTTTTTTATTACCTTTATTTTCACATATCATTATCACACACAGAAAATGTTAGCAAAAGGAATAGAACCATTTCACAAACCATTAGGATTATCACAGGGGTTAGAATTAATCTCAAAGTGCTTTCTCCCAATTCATCTAAACGTTCACCAACCTTGCTGAAACCTTTCCCCCAACTTTCTAAACCAGGATCCTATTGTTGCCCACAAACCAGGCTCTTCAAGAGATTAAACAACATGCAATATGTAAGTACAATTAATAATTAATAACCCATGTATTGTCGGGTATGTTGGTACAACAGCTATTTACTTTAATTGCCTTGCAGACTCCACTTTTCTTCACCTGAAGAATATCTAATGCTAAATGGCTTTGAATAGCTTAATAGCAATCATTTCTTCATGTACCCCTTTAAAACTCCAGCTGCATCTACTGCAAGTTTATTCTACTAAAGTAGACAGACGTCTAATTTTCATATCATTTATTGCTACACCAATAGAAAGCATCATAGCACCTAGTGTATCGAAGACTGAAAATGTAATCCTAGAAAACAGTACCCCACCTGCCTGCTGCCCGTCCGGAGCAGGCACTCCCAGTTGTAACTGAGCTTGCTATGTCCTGTTGATCCTCCATAAAAAGGGACGATTTTGCAGCTTCCCTGCACACCTACTGCGGTGTGTGCCCTCAACAGGGAGCCACCTCAATCAGTGCCATAGGTGCAGGATTTAGGAGATTAAGGGGAGGAGTCTGCATTGGCAAATGTGCTGGAGGGGCACGACTGAACTGGCCTTTTCTTCCACTGGACATTTCTCTAGTGGGCTGAAACATTTGGAGACTGGTTCTGAAAGGTCAGTGCCTCTCCTGGTGCCTCTGTCACTTTACCCAGACCTGAGGTTAATTGTAACAGGCACAGGTTTACTTCAAAAGAGATTAAAACAAGGGGGGAGATAGAAGGCAATCAGAAAGGGAGAGGAGGCAAAGTGGGCGGATGGAGAGAGTGAGATTTTGCAAGGAGGCAAGCGAGCGGGCTGGTTAGAGCATTTTTGCTAGGGCTGCTTTTGGTTTCAGAGTCTGGCCCTGTAGGGGCCTACTCCACAGTGGGAAGCGTAGTGAGGTGCACAGTCACCGAGGTGTGTGGGGTGTGACTTTTATTCCCCTAATAATTAAGCAGGCCCCTCTTTGGTTAAACAAAAAAAAAAAAAAAAAACAAGTCTTGAAGTCTATCCGACTGAATATGAGCTTTCTACACATACTGCATGTAAGTATGTAAATCTTCACAGCTCCCGCTTCCCTGGCCGGCAGCGGTATCTGATATATATATATGTGGTTTTTTTTTGTTGTTTTTTTTTTTTTAATATAGTTCCTTGGAAAGCATATCCAAAGTCGTTGTGCGAGCACCACCCCAAAAAAAGCACGTCCACGGAATCCCATTAGCAGGGATGATTTAATACTTGGCCTTATGGATAAACAACCTCATTTTTCCTAACCGTGATGAATTTTACAGTATAGTTTTCAAGCTCCGTGCTGGTTAAAGTGAATGGGTTCAATCTTGAGGAAATTGGATCTCTTGCCGCCTTCTTTCCAAGACGGCAAATTCCTCGCTGCATTGCTTTGTGTACTCAGTAACCACTGCTTTGGCCCTCGCATCATAGCAAAATAAAACACTCCACCATACTGGAGTGGCCTAATTCAGACTCCGGCTCGGCGCGGCGCATGCAGAATGCAGTCTCAAGTAACCGTCTAAGGTTTAGAGTCTTTGTGGAAAGCTAAACCTTGTTTGGGTTTATAAATGCTTAGTTCACTGTTATACCGCTATATGAGTGTGTGTAAATGTGTTATGGATTATGTAACCCTTGTAACAAGTTGAGGGATGAACTAGCTTTCGAGATTCGCATTGTTTTCCGGTCCTATACGTATTTTCCGCTGCGCATCCATAACCTACTTACACAGGCCTCTGTGGGGACCCCGTGGAGTGCTGTTTTTGCGTTGGAGGGGCGCCCCGATCTTGGGGAGTGCTGCAGCCTCTCCCCCCCCTTCCCACGGTAGAGGCCGTCGAGTGGACCGCGCTCTGACGCCCTTCCGAGTGCAGGGCCCCGGGGGGAGTGAGGTGTTTGGAAGTTACTGTGCACGGGGGCTGTGGCGGATGTCGGCATGTGGTGGGGAACTCGCCCTCTCTCCGAGCTGGAGACCGAGCAGAGGATGGGGACTGGAGAGAAGGGGTCCGGGGTCAAGGCTTCTTTGTCCGCTTGAGGCAGAGACGTGGCAGTATATCACTACGGATTGCGTTTGTGCTATATATTTTTAATGTATTACTCCTGCCCATGCCCACCCCCCACCCATGCCTTCATGTCCCTGACGCCCCGCCCTCTTCCTTCCTCTGTGCATCACAGTTCCAGTGATCCGTCTGTCCCCCTCTCGTCACTCGTTAACCCCACCCCCCCTTCCTTCATCCATTCTTATGGCGGGGTAAGACGTCCCTCCCCAGCGAAGGCTCACAATAGCTTCTGACACTCCCTTCGTTGGGGGAGCTGAGAGAATGTTGTATTTGGTAAGTCTGCAGTCTTGCCCTTTTCGGGTGGGAGCAGAGGTTTGGGAGGAGATATGACCATCAAAATGTTTTGTTATTCTCTGGCTTGCTGCTTCATTTTAATGTGAGGATAATACTGTGTTACAATCTGGATAACAACTAAGAGTATGCAGGCCCGTGTACGCTAGGCAGGAGTGACGTGGGTCAAAAAGCACAGGATAAAATCATGCAAAATCTGATTCTCAGATGTCCGGATATGAGTTTTATTAATAGGTTTAAAATCTATCCATCTGTACTAATGTGCCTTGAAATCACATTGACACAATAACAAACAACTGTCCACCGAAGTACGAGACATGACCCGATCTTCTCATGAAGGCTGAACACGGCCCTTTCCAGGGTTCCTTGCCGAGGCTCATCACCGAGCAGCCGGGTCCCGCCGTATGGACTTCATTACATTTCATATGCATTTCACTAAATCCCCCTGACGTTCCTTCGGGGGTCAGGGGGAAGGGGAGCCCAAAGGCAGCATATTTTGCCCCCCGTGATGCTGACAGGAAGTTTGCTTTGTCTGAGCTGTGCCTGAAGGTAACGGCTGATGACGGAGGAAAAACGTCCACTGAAAACCATCATTTAGAGCTAAACTAACACGCAATAGGGCAATGGCTGGAAAATGCTTCGGTCTAAGCAGAGGAATACAGGTAATTTCTAAAATCCTAATAAATAAAATAAAAAAAGCCATGGAACCACTGGTAAACTGCCTTAATATCCAACATGTAGTAATCCATCTAGTCGCCTTTAAGCTGCCTTGATGACATAAAGAACAGAAAATAACAGATGGGCATAAGAATGTGTGTATGTATGGTATTCATATGGCACAAACTTAGCTGTCAAGCAGCGTACGTTAGGGGGTGGGGGACAATATACCAGATCGTGTACATCAAGTGGGAATTGCACAATTACATTTTGCACACATTACATTTCACATTTTTTTGTCACAGGGCCATTAAGTGACTCGGAATCTCCCAATGTTGAATCTAGCACCAAGGCCAGGATTTGAACCGTGGTCCCCCTGGTTCAAGGGTGACCGCAGGAACCACGAGACGTCATGATAGGAAAGCACCTCCTCTTCACTCGGTCAAGTCCAGGAACAGGTGCCTTGTTGCATCACTGCTTCTCACTTCAGTGGAATCACCACTAAACCCCTCTTCATTAGGTGGCACAATGAAGGTCCACCTGTTCAGGAGATGTCCTGTTTTAACTGTCTAGCTAACGGGTCGACTTGCCTCCAGGTGGTGTCCGTTGAAGCTTCCCTTTTTTTTTTTTTTTTTTTAAGTTCTGCTTATATGAACTGATGCAAGTCACAGACCGTTTATTCAGGCCCACGACCCAAGCACTTATGTGCTTGAGCTTGGGTCAAGCAGGGGACCATGACACTTGCCTGAAGATTAGAAGATATTTTGTGATCCTGTACAGCACCAAATGCAGTAATTGCAGAACTTGGTCTCCAGGAACATTCAATATAATTACCGATTCAGTGCGACACCTGTGTGGGAGGGAGGGGCATGGATCTGCCCACCAGGATGCAGGGTGGCATTCTAGGGAGCCTCTTCAAGTGAGCATGTCTAATGCATTTAGGCATGCAACGAAGCATGCTACAAATTAGAGCTCCAAGTGGTTGCCTAGCAGATAACCCGCAGTAAACACCCCATCACGTGCCTGCAAGATAGGGGACATGTTGGGTTATTCAGGCAGAAGGGTGACTTGGACCACTTTCCTTTACAGTACCTTCTTAGCACGTTGGTTTTGCAGACCATCCTAGTTTCTTCTAATGCTGCAGGGAAGCGTGCTGCAAAAACAAAACGCAGAACACGCTGGAATGAGCAATCCCCAGAGTCTGAGACGAGTACTTAATTCAGATGCAGTAGTCCAAAGAGGGCAAGTGCTGCTTCGGTGTTTGGTGATTTTACATTCACCTCCAGTAAATTGTGTGGGTAAAGCAGTGGCTGAAGTCCTAGCCACAGAAAAAAGACTAAGAAGAAAGTGATAACCATGGGTGAGTGGAAGCTAATCTCTCCTATCCTCTTGTAGCCTGAGATAGTCCTAATATCTCGGATTAGGCACCTGCACACAGGAGAAAGGTGGGCTGAAGTTAGGCTGAATCAAGGGTCACCACAGTGAGACGCATGCAGTTGCTGGAATCTAAGTGTCCTGCCCACTCGCTCGAGGCAGTCTGCACCTGACTGTGCCTCAAAGTAGTTCACGAAGAACACAAACCACTTCTTATTGGGTAGGAGGTTGGCAATCAGAATCAGCAAAACAATCTAGGGTGTCGGTGTACTTCCTCTGCCGATCTGAATTAAACGCGGAGTTCATACGGTTTTGTGATTTTACAGTTCTGATTGGCTACAGAGCGGTTAGTCCGAATAACCGATTCCTCTCACATCTTCTTGGTTCATCTTTACAGTTCTAAGGAGCATTGGTTTCTTGTTAGGTCCACTTCTTAATATCTACTTTAATTCACACAGGTCACAAGATGAAGGGGATTTATGTCTGTTGGAAGATTATCTGACAGCTCTTGAGCATCACGTGGTGAATTTGAGCTTTGCTATGGCTGAGCCAATGAGAAACACTCTGAACCGTGTTACCATAATATCGTCTTCCTGTCCAGCTCTCCCTGTGTATGATAGATTTGTAAACCTGTTTCTGAGGCGGTGGCGGGACCTAGACTGCATTTCTGAGCCCAGGGTATGCAGAGGAGGTAAATCTGGGATGCTGGAAATGTCTATGTCCCAGGTGCTTTTGTTCAATGCATTGTTAACCCAGTCTGCTAGGATTAGTTTAACGGCGCTGGAAGGTGCAGCTTGGTTTATGCAGTGGAGAGGGCCATTAAGAAGGCATGTCTGTTCTCTAGTTTACATGCGGGACCCGAGGAGTTGGATTTTTTAATGTACAGAATCTGATGAGACTTTAATTTATTGTCTATGCAGTGCACAAGGGAGAATCGTACTCTGCGCCTGGACCAAAAGTTGCAGGACAAGTACCATTAAGACTTGTCCACCATTTTATTTGAGCCTCAATCCTGGCAGCAGGGGCCAAGTGGGGGCATTTTTTATATATTCGTCTTGAGTATGTTGGGAGGTTTTCACGATGATTGTTATGCAATTGATGTTCAAACAAATCATTTGGACGAAAGTTGGCTAAACATCTTTCCCCACACTTAAGTGTGCATTGCATACATATATCTATCAGGGGTATGAGAGGGTGTCCCATTATTGTTGCTTTTGTTGCGCACTTTTTTGCACGAGTGTGTTATGGTGCCAAAGAGGTGGCCAGCTCAAGCGCTGGGTCTTAAACATCTGTTTACCCAATGCATTAAACCATATTACAAGATCAGGTCCGTTCTTAAAATGCAAAAATGCAGGTCACTTTGTTTGCTTACGTGGTAATCTGATTCGAATAATATTTTGAAAATCAATGTACTTTTTTAACGCATAAAACCACAGGCTTGTAGTTCAGACTGCCATAAAGAGAATGCCATCGACCTCGGAAAGGGTGTCAGTCCTGCATGTTTCAAACCTGCCACTGCAGTTTCCATCTAGATCTCAGCAGAGAGCCCTTGGCTCGTGGACGATGGAGGTGATAGCAGAGGGGATGGGAAACTATCATTTCAATAAAGTATGCATAATCCTCCTCTTTGCCCTTAGTTACAGCTTGTTTCTTCCGCGTTCTCGACTCGTTCCCACTAGTAAGGGAACCTGCTAGGTCATTGTCTTAGGTGTACAGTTGTGTCGCCAGTTGCTTATTGGTTCAAGTTCAAGGGGGCTGTCTCTGGTATTCATCCTTCTGAACCTGCATAAAGCTGCTCCCTTGTTATGGCTGATAGTAAGAGCATCTCTGAAGAAATATTGAGCCTAAAGTCTGCGATAGAAACGTTTCAATCAAGTTAACTGTTATTTTTGTTTATAGATGGGATTTTTTGTGGCATTTTTCTTCACAAATGGGATTTTAATTTAGCGTACTCTCTTTCTCGTAACTTAAATGATAGAAGTGACTGCTGAGTTTTCCTGTCCCGTGAGTTTTGACAGTCCCGCGTGGCGGTCTAGACTGCAGATCGCAGTCGAAGGTAGTGCGTGGGCATCGGCGCATGTAAGTTCTCGTCCCCGTCCGTTTAGCGCGCCTCTCGACCATGCTCTCGCAGTGTTTGGATACCAACAGCATAATGGAAACGTGTTTTATGGCGTTTAAACTGCAGAGAGTCAAATATCCACACACAGAAGAAATACACCGCCTTCAACAGACGCGCAAGCTTCCTTCACGCACACCACAGGTTCAGCAACACAGCTGTTGCGCAAGCGTCCCTGAAATGCTCTAGTGGGACAGCAGCAGCTGGTGATGCGCTCCCTGCGCGCGCTCGCTCGCGCGCCCTCACTCTCGGCGTCAGCAGTGCGTGGTTCGCCAAGGTTGAGCACAGGCAGCTGAATTGCGAGATATTCTCTCACACGCACGCCGTAGGCGGCAATAGCGCATGCGTCTTTCGGAGCACGCACACTGGTGAAAGAACACACACAGCACAAATAGTAGTGTAGACTTCCATCACAAGAGAACAGTATTGCTAAGGCGAAAGAAGAAACAAAACTGCCAGCAACCCGGCAGTGTAGTCACTGTCTGTGCAGCCATCCAAGCATTTCTGGAGGGCAGCCTTGGGTGCTTACTGGAGAGATCAGAGCGTGTAGGGCCTTCGAAGATGGTTGCTTTCGCCTCACGCGTGCCAGTTTTGATGCATGTGTGGTTTTCTTTTAGGGAGGGCAAAGACAGAATGATATATCCAAACCTTAGACTTAGAAAGCCTTGTTGGTTGGTGAAGGGGAGTTGCTAGCCTCCAAAACAATGTTTACCTTGAAGCACTGACTACTCTTTTCTCTTCTGAAACACCTAGCATTGGCAAAGCCAGTAAGCCTGGCATAGTGTGTTCATGCACGTGGATGGCATTTGTGAATAGTTATGATTGCGCACATTAGCTCAATAGAGCTAGTCCTATTGGCTTTGGGGCTCTGGTTTGTTGATGATTCTCCACAGAACCTCCACATCCCACTGGATAGCTCTCCTTTCTCTCATGATGAACTTTTCCAGTACAGACCCGTTTTACTTCCCTGCCTCTAGAGCAGTATGGTCTTTATCCAGCTTCCTGCCATTTTCATCTGACTTCCTTCTGCCTGAAACCTTAGCGTTTATTCAACCCTGGGATGTGCTTGGAAAATCTCCTCTAACGCTCTGCCAGAAACAAAAAAAATACCCAGTGCTGTTTGTACACAAAATTCACTCCCACCTGCTATTCCGCATAGCTAAAATGTCTTGTAACTTCTCTAGCTGTGAGAAAATGTGGTTAATATAATGGACTTCTGGTTGTTCTACCTACATATGCCTTCGAACTTCTGTTTAATGGTGTTGACTTTGTCATACAAACGTTTCAAACAAAGGCAAATGTAAACAACGATTACAGTGGCTGTTCAAAGGAGAACTGAAAGTTGTTGATGAAAAATTGAAAGTGGGAAATCAAAAGGACGCAGAATTGGGCATACAAGTCAAGAGCCAAACTATCCTCTCGGTGGACAGCTTGAGTTGTGCCTGTCAGAGAATTGCACATAACAAGACCAAAAAAGGCAGCCGTATTAGTAATTAGAAATGCATGGACCTGGCACTAACACAGGGACCACGAGCTAGCTGGAATTACAAAGAGTATTTTTTTTTTTTTGTCACGTGGGATGCTGCTACAGGCATCTGTAAAATAGATGGTGGAAAACCACATGACTCAGTATAAGAAAAATTAGACTTGGCTAGTAGCATCCAAAGTATAATTTTCCAACTAAATATTCAGTGCTTCTCATGAAGGCAGAGAAGACATTCTTTAGCACAGTGTTTAGTTTAAAAACTTTACACTTAAGAATAGCATTATTTTAAACCACACCATTTAAGAAACTGATAATTGTTACTATGTTTCACAGCAGTGTACACATTTGTAAGTGGTATCGCGGAGATCAGCACTGGGGTGAGAAATTTTATAAATAGATTTTTACTTGTCCAAGGGATGATCCTTCAGAAATTTACTTTTGCTGTTTGAAGAAAGAAAAACAACCCACATTCTTTTTGGTTCCCTGCAGTGAGGTGACAAATTATGACAACAATGAAGTATCTTTATATCAGAGTGTTATGTTTGGCCTTTATGGAGGCTGGGGCATTAACATGTAGAATGTTGGGTTAAAAATTCCACAGCTGAAGCTCGTGCAGGGAACGTTCCGCGTGTGGCAGTTGGAGTGTGTACTGATGAGACAACAGCGCTGGCTTCATGATTATATGTAATGGCTATACAATAAACACACACTTATCATATTGTTCCTTCGTCGAGTCCACTTCCCCACCACATAATTTGGCAACCAGGAGAAGCCACAGCTCGGAGCCCCCGCGGTCCTGCACATCGAGTGGTGAGGCTGGCTGTTTTAGTTTCATACCTAAGGTAAGCTGTGGAGTGGATCAACTTTTCTCGAATCACTACAGCTCAACGTATGTGCCCAGCAGAGTCTAACAGCAGGGTGAAGCACACTTCTAGGGGGTGAAGTGATCATCTTTGCGCAGATTCAAATTGTGCAGATACAACTGTGGAAGTTGACGTTCTAGTTGTGGTGTTACATGGCACAACCTATGGCCTCCATTTCAGATAATCAGCAGTATTTAGATTTGTGGAGCATGTTCATCAGCATTCTAGTGATTATGCTATGTTGCATAGTGCAAGGCTGCCATTTTTAGGTTGAGTGCGCAAGTGCTTTGGCCTGTTGTAATCTACCTGTGGGCTATTAACATGCTCACCGCATGCCCATCACTATCACTCGTTCATGGGCTTGCCTTTCAAAAATCCTTTGTTAGCATTGGTAAATGCTTTATGTTTGTCCCTCCTTGGGTTGGTTTTGTTACCGCCTTGGCCATCAACCCTGTTACATGGATATTTGCACGTTTCTCTAAAATAGAGTTCAATCTTACTCCTATCATAAAAGAAAATGATAATGCTTTACCAAGCGATCAAGCTGTACATAAGGATGTTAACAATATCGGGGAAAAATGTCTTTAAGCCCACCAACATATGCTGTTGGCAATTCCTCACATAGCATAGAAGGTAAAGGGTGTGCAGCCAACAGTGTTTCTTGTCGTAAGTGTGATAAGGTAGGGCACTTTGCTAAAGGTTGCCAGGCCAGTCGAAATAAGATGTTTAAGGTAAACAGTGTAGTTGAAGATGATGAGGTAAGGGAACAACACATGGTAAGGGACATGTTATGGTTGTTACTTATGATTGTCAGTGGGGACCCAAATGATTGGATAGACCTATATGTTGTTTTGGTGGGTGTCAAGAGCTTGCATCTGATGGTCAATTCTGTAGCACAAATTACAATGATAACGCCTGACTTATTTAGCAAAACATGGGGGGACAGGAAGTTTTTCCTCTGGGTAGAGCTCCTGTGTTGTACGAAGGTAGGAAATTGAACTGGGAGGTTTCATTCAGGATGGTCTGGAGTTTAAGGCATACAAAATCCAAGGCAAGATTTATTTGGCCCTAAGAGGTTTCGATATTTTGGGTTTGTTTCACCAGGGGCTTTTCGGGATGGTGCTCAAACCGGGGACTAGTGATCAGGTCCTGGTGATCAAAGATTTGTCGTCATCTGATCCCACTGAGGAAGAGTTTCCGAGGATCTTTTCAGAAAGTTTGAGAACAATTGTAGGTTTCAAACATAAGATAAAAGTTAAACAAGGAATTATTCCAGTTAAGCACAATATTACATTTTTTGTCTTAGGAATGATCTCAAAAGGGAGCTAGATACGCTACAAAAGAGAGGTGTGAAGGAGCCCACTGAATCTAGCCTGTGGTTATGGCCCCTGTTCATTGCTCGTAAACGAAATGGTGACATGCGGTTGTGCATTGACCTCAGGAACTTAAATAGGGAATTCTGGGTTGATTTACACCTGTTACCCAGGATTAGTGATCTATTGGAGGAACTGAGAGGTGCAGAATGGTTCTCTAAGATTGATCTGGCATCTGGGTAACATCAGGTGGTGCTGAAAGAAACATCCTGCCATTCCACTGCTTTCAACTCCCCTTTTGGTACATTCCAAGCTGCAGGATGCCGTTTGGGCTGGTTCCCGCTGCCTCTGTCTTTCAGTGAACCGTGCAAAAGTTGTTAGAGAATAGTCAAGGTGTTCTTGTATTTCAGGACGATGTTTTGATCTTTGCCAAACACTTGGAAGGTCATGATAAGGTGCTAATGGCGGTTCTCCAAATTTTTGAGAAGAAAGGTGCTGTAGTTAAGAAGGAGAAATGTGAGTTGTGGAAAAGACAGTTTCTTGGGCATAGTATATCTGGAAAAGACATATGACCAAGGCCTGGGTTGATTAGAGCTGTGTGTGGAATGTCCCAGTCCCAAGAATAAGGAGGAATTACGTTTATTTATTGGCCTCTGCAAATTCTTTGCCAGGTGTATTCCTGGATACGCTAACAAAATGAAATCTCTTACTAACATGTTGAAAAACAATGTGCCGTTTATCTGGGATGATAACTGCTGAGAAACATTTGACAGGGTCAAATCAGAAATGACAAATGCAAAGACGTTTAGTGCGTATGACTCTAGCATACCTTGTACCATCACTGCGGCTGCTAGTGAATATGGTTTGAGTGCAGTATTGATACTACTGATGGGGAGGTTACCATTTATTATGTATCTAGAGTGCTTCGTGAGCCCAAGTTGAACTACTCTGTGACAGAAAAATAGCTTTTGGCTTGTTCTGGGCGAGTGAAAAGTTCTGAAGTTATGTATGGGGTAGGAGGCTCATTATTCAGACTGATCCCAAGTCGCTCATTTACATTCTGACTGGGGACAAGATTAGGTTTACCATTCCACGTATAGCCTTACTTACTGCTAAACTACTACAGTATGATTTTGAAGTCAAACACAATGTGGGTAAGGAGTGTCGCAGCAGATCTATTGTCTAGATTACCGATATGCAATTCAGACATAGTAGACCCTGAAGATGATAGAGAAGACTGTTTTGTAGCAGTAGTGGATGTTGACATTAAAGCATGTGCTCGGATTGATTGGAGGAAAGCGGGTGACGAAGATACGGTGTTGGGCAGGTCAAGGAGCTCATCATGGATGGATTGCCCAAGGAAAGTGTGTTCTTAGATCCTACAGTTGTATTAGATTACTGAGTAACTTTCCATAGAAGATGAGGTTATGATGAGACACTGACAAGTGTGCTCCCCCCAATAGCATTGGCGCTTTGTCGGTTAACAGTGCTCATGACGAAGAAAAGGGTTAAAGCCCATTATTGGTGGCCCTGTATGGACAGAGATATAGATATAGTGGTAAAGGAGTGCGTGGTGTTTAGTGGAGCGGAGAAGGGCTCAAAGTAGTGACACAACCGTTACAAACAGTTCAGTTCCCTGAGCGGCCATGGCTGAAAGTAGGGATAAACATGATGGGACCTTTAGCCTTTCTACCCTACCATCAGAAGTATGTGTTTGTGCTGATGGATTACGATAGCAAATAGCATGATGTTTGTTTCTTTTCAAATACCACTGTGGGTAAATGCAGTGTTATTTCTGAAAGATGTATTTGAGTAAAGGTTTTCCAGAATGTCTAATCTCTGACAATGGAGTTCAATTTGTAAGTCAACATATAGAGCTTTTCTTGAGATATTGTGGGGTGAAACATCTAAGGAGTTCACTTTATCGTCCCCAAACTAATGGTTTGGTGGAAAGTATATATAGGATAGTAATTGAGTTTATAAAATGGGCTAAGAACAATTGGTGTGACACAGCACTCCCCCTCTGTGCGCATGTATGTTTAGGCGGCCGTCTAGGGCCGGCCAAACATACATGCTCACTAGATTTTCTCCAACCCGGCACTGCGTTGCTGGGTTGGAGAGAGCAGGCAGAGACTTTCATTCTGCCTCGAAGCATCCTGACTGGGCTCCTGGACCAATCCGAACACTGTTGTCATGCTGCCAGCAGCAAGACAGCAGGGTTCAGATGCGCAGCAGGGCAGGCCTGGAGCCTGTGCCTGGGGCTGCAGTGAAGGCCAGAGGAGCAGGGCAGTGGTGGTGGCAGTGATTATTCAGATAAGTGTTTTACATTTTTTTTTTTTTTTTTTTTTTTAATTAAATGAATTCTTCTCCTCTCCCCTTCCATGCACCACCCCACCCCCTAAATGCACTGTGAGCCGCTCCTGGTTTTCATGCCTGCATCTGTAAACTGGTGAATTCCTAAGACTTGAAATTCTGCACTAACGCAAGGAGTTATATCTGCAGGTGTACTTTTGTGACTTTCTTTAAAAATTGTGCCCACTAATTTATTTTTTCTCATAGGTTTTATACACATTCTCTCTGAATCCAAACACTATGCTCTGGGTGTCGGGTGATAGCAATTGAACATCCATGCAGCATATTGTGATCTAAAAAATGGGGTGGTTCCCATAATGCTAACTGCAACATAAAAGACACTAAGGCCCATATTTATACTTTTTTTAGCACTGTATTTGCGCCGCTTTTTGACGCAAAAGCGGCGCAAACTTACAAAATACAATTGTATTTTGTAAGTTTGCGCCGCGTTTGCGTCAAAAACTGACGCAGATGCGGCGAAAAAAAATAGATAAATATGGGCCTAAGACATCAAGACCTGACAACTGCAATAGGAATACTGCACAGGCTACAAACGGAGCTATTTTTAGACCTGACTACAAGGAGCATTAGTGTATGGACTCCTTCATGTATTTAAAAAAAAAAAAAAAAATACAATAAGTAGTAGCGTACAGAGAAGGAGTGAGCTTTCAGTCACCCTCCCGCAGCCATTTTGGCTTTTATGTGTTTGATAGTTTACAACTTCTTGGATGGGCTGTTCATCGAGGCCATGGCATTTTCATTTCTATTCCAATTAGGTTTGGTGATAGGACTTCAGGTATTCTCATTGATGGCAACATGTGCGTTTTTTGATGCACATAACTTGCTGAGACAATGACATTTTAATTGCGAATTTATGGATAGTTTGAGAGTTTTCCAACACTGTAATAGACACGATACTATTCACGAACCGGCGGTGCATGTATATGTTTAAGTTTGCTGTCAAGCTAACATTTTGGGTTTACTGCTTTTTGTTTGCTTACAAAATAAAGACGCTCATACATACAGGGGCAACACATTTCCTGGCCCTTTGTTTCACTTATCTGTTATGCAATGTAATTTGCTGTGTATGCCACTTGCAGTACAAACTTCATCTTCTGCCTCCTTCATCACATTCTGGCATGATGGCACAGTTTTACTCTGTCAATGCAGTCTGTTCCGCAGAGGGGCTGTACTTCTCATCTCCGTATTGTTATAGCCCAAGGTACTGCTTCATTGTGAGATTTTCTTTCTAGGGCAGCTGAGGACAAACAAAGCTGTCCACCTACTACGAAACACTTTCCCTATCATAAGGTCAGATTTGTTTCCTGTGCCAATGCTTGTTGGCAGTGAAGGTCCTAAAAAGAGCACTTGCAGTCAGTCTGTGTAATTAGTAATTCAGAGCGTGAACCTAACACACCCTGCCACAGAATTGACGTCCATTCCTGTTGTGGCTTGTATGCAGTGTCATAACCAACTTGCAGATGCTCCCGCAGAGGCCTAAGCAAACGCATGCTTTGGTAACCTCGCTGTCGCTGAGTGTTCGCTTAGTTCATTGTAAACCCTGGAGATGGTCCCACAACGGCTGTGTAAAGACTAGAGTCCTGCGTCCCGTAGACAACACTGCTGGGAACTGTGCTCTGTATGTCAGACAGTGAATCCTTTCATCTCTACAAAAACTAGCACAATTGGAGATTCCGAGGGCTCTGTCCACTGCACTCAGCCTGGCAATGTTCATGCCTTTGAAATATAGTCGCGAAAATCCATATGCATTGTGCAGAGTGAGCTCTTTACTAAAAGACTTGGGACCAAATATGAGTTTGGCAGCCTACAAACTCGTAGGGAGGATGCCACTACCATGGCGGTGACCCCCCCCCCCCCCCTTCCAAGTGTATTACATTGTTCCTGCCAGTCTGACCGTGGGAATCTTGTAATACATGTCTCCACTGGGCTGCCTGGCGGGAACATTGCTATGAGATTGGCCTCGGCTCCCTTAAGGGAGCCAAGGCCAATCTCATAGCACCCCAGCACCCTCAGAATGGAGTTCGGACAGTGCGCATTCTGATGGTGCTGGGTGGGGGGCCCCCAGCACACCCTTACCACCAGCTTTTCCATGATTGTGCAAACGCTTTGGAAGGGCTGGTGGTAAGTGGGGTTGTAATCAGCCAGGCAGTGCCGAGTCCACTGCTGTCCTGGCTGAGTACAACCCCGACTGCCGTCACCACGTCGGGAACGATGTTCCTAGCGGGGATGGCGGTCTTCAGGCAGGTCCGCCTGCCAGGTCGTAATGTGGCTGATGGACTGCGTGGAGTGCAGCGGTCCGACCATCACCACGACTGCCACACACGTAATGAGGCCCTAAGTCCTGTGTACAGTGAGACTTTCTGTCTGGTAGTGGGGCGGGGTAGTGCCATAGGTTTGGAAAATTCTACATAGTTTATTTTGTCAAAGCAAGTCTGAGGTGCTGTTGTGGGGTGTTTTCTGGTAAATTATAAAGACTTTGGAAGAACGGTGCATCATGGGAATGAACCATTGGATATTCTACCAGGACATTGATTTTATGGGTGAGCGCTCCGTCCAGTGCCTTGGTGGGGGGTGTAGGATAGCTGAATTGTCTAGGCATCATTGAAGGAGGCAGAATGTTGCTCCCCTTAGTATTTACAGTACTCAGGTAGTCACGTTCTCTTGGGTCACCCAGTCCTCTGATTGCCTGTATCGTGCTCTAGCATAAAAAAGGCTTCCTTGGCCTCGAGTCCACGTTCCAATCCCCTAAATGTCTGATTTTTCTCTGTCACTTTTTTCTCTTTTTTTGAATAGATATTTTTCATTTTAATTTACAACTGCTTGGAAACATCATTGTTCCAATGTGCATGTGGTTGGCATTCTATACTATTGGGACGATGCTGAATTAAGTGAATGGAAGCTGTAAGGGATTAAACATGATTGGTGCAGATGGATGCTTTATGGAACCTCCTATACTATAGGGTAGCTCTTAAAGGTAAATCGTGGCAATTATAAGCATTCAGACAGATCAGTCAAAAAGGAGAACTACTCCTAATACTGTTTTTTCAATAGTTGTCACTGGTCGGTGCAAATTTGTGTCCATAATCCAAGGTATTCAAGGATACAAAGAATCAAAGCTGCAACCTGCCGCTATCTTTAGTAAGACTTAAATTGCCTAACACAGCTACCAGCACAGACTTCAAACCCCTGGCCAGGCTGAAACCGTGTGCATTGAATAAACCAGATGATTCATTGCCCTGCACTAGCTGCCTCTTCTGATTTGGGTCCAGCACTAGGGAGGGAGATGGACCTAAGCGTGGCTGGGTCGATGCTCTTAAGTCACTGTTCATCGGTGGGGGGCAGTTGCTTTCTTTCAAACTGGACGACCTCTTGAAAGGATGGTTTAAAAAAGGGGGTAAAAACCAGAGTGACAAAGAGGATAATAAGTGCAGATACCAGTCTATTGGCGGCTTAGATTTCTCAAGGTGGGGCTTTGAAAGCAACGATAATTCGTATAGACTCTTGGGTGGAAGCAGAGAAGAAATGCTTTCCTTAATCGAGGGAACGTCGTTGTGAAGAGGAAATACTTTACCGAATTGCGTTGATTCCATTAGTTAGGAATTCAGTTGTGTTGTTACTTTGCATTTGCATTGGTTGAATGATTAAGAAGAGAATGTGGCTGTGCAAGTTTTTTTTGACTGTAGAAAAGTGTTCCTTTGTGGTAGTTGTAGGCCGCTTGGGTCATTGATCCAAAGAATTGTTGTTTTTTTTGCTTATCTGTCAAAGGCTTTGTACCAGCGAATCTATGCCTCCTTGGAGGCTTGAGGCACAAGTATCTCTCTTCACTTGTGAACGGGAATCCCTCTGCGCCCCTGTATGAAGGGAAGGATCACAAGCTTTAAGAATGAATAGTGCTTCTGAGCCAGGTACAGTCAGACATCTGAACCCCCCTCAGGACGGCAGCCTCTGAATGCAGTCTTTGAAGGCACGAAGGTGATCACATGAAGCAAATGCATCCAAGTAACCAGAGAGCGAGCAAGAAATATCCCTTCAAAAAGTTAGAGTGAAGTGTGCTTGTCTGGATCTGCTCTGAGGCAGTGCGCTGCTCCTCAAGTGCCCCCGCCAGGGAAAAAGGCTGGGGCAGATTGGGGAGCTGGTACGCAGACACAGCTTCATTGGTGCCGAAGGTCGCTGGTCATGGACACTAGCACTCATTATTGAGTGCAGGACTTCTTCTTCATCAGACTTTGACCCACAGCAGAAAACATAAAGAGAGAAAGGCAAAGGAAAAATTACCAAGTGGAGAAAGCAAAGCCATTTAGTTTGCCTCTTGATTCAAGCGGTGCCAAGAGTAATTTAAAAAATGCTTTGTTTCTCTTTTTGATATTTATGGTGCTGGACTACTTAAGTGAGACACATTTGGAGTTGTTTGGGGTTATGGTGCTGCTGTACGACAGGCCTTTGGCTGGAGGAGAGCATACACTTGAGTAGATTGCATGGTTTAATTATTGCTGAGCGGGTCAGTCCTCCTAGGTGTTGGAGGTTTGGAAAAGTTGTGAACAGATAGAAAGTTGGAGTCCGGTCAAGGTGTGTAGAGATGTGTCATGGAGAAGTGGATGTGAGAGGTTGAGAAGGTGGCTGGAGGTTTTAAAAGGTTTATATTATGGTGGGGGTTGGTTTGGGCATGGACCTTTCATTTTTTTTTTTTTTTTTTTGGTTTTAAAAGGGGTGGGGGGTTAAGATAAGCTGTTTGTATTAGTGAGGCCGGGGCTTATCCTACTTTAAGTGTTCGAGGATCATGCGTACCTGTCCTATTAAAGTGTTGTTTTTTTAGTTGAGTATTGGACTGTGGTAATTTGCACTGAGTCGCCCAACTCCTTTTTCCCCAGCCACCCTCTCGGGCAGCGATATTCGTGTTATTCATTACAGAGTATGTTGGAGATGCGTATGGGGCAGACAAGCAGGCGAAGCCCATATTTGGTCTCAATGAGTAACAGTTTAAAAAATCCAGAAACGAGCTGGAAATGTAGTGGCTCCACGCTCCCCCGCCATGCCAGGATGGATGGTTCCCCGTGTTGCCATTTATACCCACTAACCTTCTTTCACAAGCATCTGAACAGTGAAGCAAGGCTTTCGAGTGCAGCTTGTTTTATGTGTTGAACTTCTGACTATTCTGTAGGATTCAGCCATTTATATTGTTGACTTGACCTCTTGTCTCTGACCTGTGGCCGCCCCCTGACTATTATTATCTTAGGTTGATTTATGTTTTCTTTACAAGTTGGCAGTCATTTTCTTGTAAACTCTAGCAAAGAGGGATACTTAATCTGTGTTGCCAGGCTCATGTTTTTTTTTTTTTTTTTTAATTCGCAATAAAAATCTATAATCATATACAGGGTCTTTCGGACAGCCCTCTTCATCCATCGGGTGTCGTACACATTGTGGTTCTGCCCAGCGCAGCATGGGGCAGTGGGTCAGACCATTTCATCAGTCGGCAGTCTTGCAGTGCGAATGACCGCCTGAAAAGGAGTGCACTTCAGCGCCTGGGCTACTAGCACACCTCTTTATTTTTACATTTAAAAAATATTGTTGCCAGTTGTTTTGGATGAGTTGCATATGTTTGCATTTTTTAAATCGCATGCTTCCTGAAGAAGTTGTGGCTTTGCCAGTGCTTATTTTTATTGTCATTACCCCATATACAAAAAAAGAGAAACATTGATTCAACCCTAAAAATGACGTTAATCATTTCATTAGCAAAAATAAAATTTTAGTTCTTAATGACATTTACAATTATCATTTGTATACATTTTTTAAAGGGATCTGTTTTCCGCGAGCAACTGTTTATCTGTGGTGTAGAAACACAGCGTACTTAGTTCCTTGCAATCTTCTTTCGTAATATTCGCTAGCGTTTCTTTTCGATTACTAATACAGAGAACTAATTTATTTCCAGAAAGAGAAACATGCGTAAGGCATTTAATACAGGTGTAAACGTGTAGGTAAGATCCAGTAGGAGATTTGCAGACTCTGGGACATGGAACCCAAGTCTGAAGTCTCCGCTTTCCCCACGTGACCAAACTGCGTGGTCTTGGTCAAACTCCCGTTAACTTTCTGTGCCTCGTTTTTCGTAAGTGACAATGCCATGTTAACACTGTTAGTCATTTAAGATAATTAGAACGTTGCGGAGTTTTTGACGAATACCCAGCAGAAACAACATTTCAGCCACGTACAAGCAAAGGCTGCCAGAGACGAACAGAAGTTTTGCAGAATTTCTGGCAGGATCTTCCGGTAATTTCCTGAAATGCTTAAAGTGCTATAAGGTAGCAAAAATGCTAGTAACCTGATTACCACACATTTTTCGCTTTCCCAAGCATTACAGCAAGTTCTACATGATAGGCAAAATTGGAAGCACGAGTGATTCATATTACGTAGTGTGCGCTACAAATAAACCACGTTTAGAGTTCACACCACAAACCTTGCCTGTGGATTCTCCGGGTGCCACCATCACTGGTCAATGGATTTATTCCGATTCTCATGGTCATATCAACATAAGCAGATACAGTTTATCAGCTCACCTCTTAATGCATTATAGCAGTAGTTCTTAACCTGTTGTCCAGGGACGCACGGGGATCCGCTAAGCCTAGACAAGAAGGTTCCCGGCTGCTTAGAAAATATAGTATTCACAGATTAATAAAGTGGATTTATATAAAGAAGCAAAATGTACAATTGAACATTTTAAAATGTTCGGTGAATGCAAAGGAATTTCAAATTGAAAGGTTAAATCAAACTTCAGATTGATTTGTGGGAGCAGTGCATATTTATCAACCAGAATACAGTACAATGTGGATGATGAGTGGGGTCAATTGAATTTGGAAAAGCATCAACCTACGTGTTATAATTCAAATTTGTATTTCTTTTTTAATATTTGTGAATTAAATAATATATTTAATAATTTCTGTATTTGCTTGATGAATGTGTGTTTCTGTATTTTTTGTGTGTATTGTTTTGCGGTTCAAATCATCGAAAAACCTGAACTGGGGGTACAAAGCTTGGTTGAGTCTGTGTATGAGAGGGTGTGAATGAGATTGATGTGATCACTTCTGTTATTTTCTGTTTTGTATTTGAGGTTTGGGGGAACATTGCCTCTTTTTGTGTTGGTATTGCCTAGTATTGTTTATTATGTCCACATTTTGTAATATACAATAAATACAAATTATATACATAAAATTTGAAATAATAGTTATGTCTAATGAAATTGCATCTATTCATGTGAAAATTGCTTAATGAATAAGACTGAGTTCAGGTTGGCTTGTATACGAATAACCATTTTGGGCTCATAAGACATTTTTCTGGTAAATCCCTTTGGAATATATTTATTATCATTGTACTTATTTGTATATATATATATATATATATATATAGAGAGAGAGAGAATCAGCATTAGCTATATGTACATTTGCAATACACAATTTGTCTCCCTGGAGTAGCTACTTTATTATTGCAGGGACCCTCGATATTAGTTGGGGTGCCTAGTTTCCAGTAATGACTTATTGGGTGGTGGGGTGTCCATGGATTATACTTATTATTCTTTGGGGGTCCCTGGGTTCCAGTAATGATCAAGTGGGGGTCCACAGAAGTCAGAAAGTTAAAAACCATTCCTTTATAGGATGTGTTATTGTGGTAGTAAAGCACGCTTTGCATATAAAATGGAGGGGTGAAAAAAACTACCTCACATTATATCTTTAGAACACCCACCCCAGGAGTCCTGCTTAGCACCAAAATAGACAGTTGCGCTAATTAATGGTTGTGTACTATGCCAGTTGTCCTCTTAATCCAACTTTTTCTGTGATACAGAGGGGTCCGCTGGGGCCAACTCACTAGCTATCGAGAGGGAATTGATTAAAAACATGTCTGGTCAGTGAACCCTAGTAGTACACAAACCTAAATTAAAGGATAAGACACACACGCTTGATGTGGCGGATGGAGGAAGGTTTAGTCGTCCGCTACTATTCATCTGTTTCCAAAAGTGCCCACTTCGTTCCTTCCACTTGGATAGGGACATCTCCTCGCTCCAGCATGAGTTTTCTTTACCCTCTCGTGTGTTCAAGCCGGTAGGCAGCGGGGTGCGAAGGATGAACTCTCCTCCGTCCAAATACAGCACACCAAATTGACTGGCAAGCCCTGCATGTCTCAAGGGAAGTCTGTTCCCCTTAGCCCGGCTTTGTAAAAAAAAAAAAAAATGAGCCCCATCTCCCAGCCCCGGTCCTTGCATCCCCTTTCCTCTTTAACAGATGTTTGCAGGTACTGATGACACTTGTCCTGAAGGCCAGGGTGGAGGATTTTGGGGTGGTGGTGGAGGTCAGAGCCTGGGAATCCTGAATGTCAGTGCCTTCGACAGTCCCATCAGGGCACTAGCCTGAATAACTTCACATCTTAGCGAAAATTGTCTTTTGAAAGAGAACAGGCATCTTTTTGGCCATAGCACATACTTGGATGAAGATGATCATTCTCCTCTGCTTCCTGCTGCCGACACCGCTCTGAAGGCTGTGGATGCTGCGTATTCGTCCCTCTGCTCCTCCGCACCTGGAGACGAATTGGAAGAGCCAGCCGAGTTGTATTTTGCCACAAACAAGAGGAATAAGCCAGCCATGCCGGGTGGGCCAATTGGGGCCAGAGGGATGTTGTCCCCAAGCCCTACGCTCCTGAAATTTGTAGGGGAGCCTTAGTAAGCCCCCAGTCAGCCTGTAGTAAGCTTTTGCGGGATAGTGTACACAACTGTACCCGCTCCCCCGTGGGGAGACGCAAGGTGCCTTGAGTGCAGCAGTGTTGGAGCTCTACCGGCTGAATTGGTCGAGGAGTGACCATTACGACTGACTTCTGCTCTGGTGGCATTAAAGGGAGAGGACAAGAAGACCCCTTCCTTTATCAAGGTTCCAGTGGCCAAAGTAATGTATAGGAAATAATCTACAGTCTAATTTTTGGGTTGTGCCAGCGGCAGCGGACTGGCTTCTTGGCGCTAAGGCTTCAGATAATACCAGGAAGCAGAGGTAAATGACTAGGCAGCTTAAGAGCCCAGGTACTTCACCTCACCTGCTATACTGTTCTAAGGAGGATATCTGGGGGATCCTATTTTTGTGACTGTGGAGCTCATTGTGAGTAGTGCAAATAGTGTGGCCCCGGGATATCAAGTGAGAACTTTATTAACCCCTGCAAAGATTGAGATTGTATTACCAATATAAGGAGATGGTGCCAGGAAGGGGTAAATTATGGAAGAGACTTACTAGTTACCTGAAGAAGGTTGTATCCAATACTGCAGGAAACATGTCATTAGAAGAGACTCAAATTACTCACAGAGAAGGAGAAACAAGCCCCTTGCGAGGCAATTCAAAGAGTCAAAATTACCATAACAACAAAAGCCCAGCTTGAAGTGAGACGGAGGGGGGGTGAGGCGTCAGTACACAAATCCATTACGGACTTTGTGGGTAAACAACCCCTTTCTGAACCCTAGGGCCCTGGAGAAGGGCAGCTGGGAGGTTCAGGGAATATTAGTTACCAACTCCCAGACTTAAATCTTCCCTTTATACATAATCTAGATATGATGATCCAGAATAAACTTGATTTGGAACAAAGACTGTCCTCATTCCCGCGGCTTTTCTCCTTATTAGGTAACATGGGGTAGCATCAGGAGGAGGGTGAAAGAGACCAAGAGGAGAGACAAAATAATGTGGCGCCCAAGGACTGTAGAGAGGTCCCTGGTAACTTACGGGAGCAGTTTATGATATAGCGGCGCCCCCTCGGCCTCTATGCTGGATATAATGCTGATTTTACAAAAAACCTTGCAAGGACTACTGGAGGTTACTGTGATGAACAATGACATCCTGAGATCGCAGAAAGATGATCCGCAAATTATTGCGGGGGAATAAAAGTAAATAACCAATCATATGCTAACACTTGTAAGGCCTATGAATGTAGGAGCCGAGTGCCCTGCTCATAGGGTGGTAGAAGAGTACGGAGTCCCGAACGCTGGTTCAGTGGGTTTATGGATCCAAATGACCAGTGGTGG